>NC_143582.1:221628814-221959648 GCF_048544385.1 Mastigoproctus giganteus | reverse complement strand
ACAATGAAACAAAATATTTGTCAGCATGAATAATCTGTCTGCTGCAAGTTACCAGAATGGAAAGTACATAGAACTTTATAAACTTTACCAGTTGATAAAGTTTAGATATACTGCCACAAACAAGTGTATATGTTTTTTAATGTTGTAAGAATAAGTGCCCATTTTTGGGAACGAAGACTAGTATAAAATTTCACAAGATCTACAAGTGAGTCAATTGAGAGGTAAATTCTAGTTTGTGGGGATAAGGTTATGTCTGTATTGGCTTTTTGAGCTTTGTAATAAATTAAAAGAGATGCCTTTGATGATGAGCAAAGTGGACTTTCCATTGACAAAAGAAAATTCAAGCATAAGAGATTTGGTTCATTCATAATATTATGCTGAAAAATTAAAATTTAGCCAGAGAAATAAGACTCATTTTACAAGGAAAGGTTGTTGTCCGAATGAATGCATTTTTCAACATGACAGTAAACCAGCCCACAGTACAATTTTTATAAGATGGTTTTAAGCAAAAAAAAAGAAAAAAAAGATTTGTACATCCTGATCTACCACTTTATTCACCAAATTTGACCCCACATTTATTTCCTTCTGCCTAAAAAGATTTTCTGGCATTGATAAAACTAAAATAATTGTGAATGGCCTTGTGAAGTCTTTTTAAAGAAGTGGTACTGAAATATTTTCACTAATGGTAACATCATTTGTTCTATAATTTTTGATGTAGATCTATAGATGTTTATTAAGTTCATTGATATATGTATGAGTAAAAGTATATCTTCACTCATATGGCATGATTATTATAAAAAGAAAACGATCTTGTTAAGTTTTTTTTTTTATAGTATAAAAATAATTGAGTAATTATTATTACTATTTATTTTAAATTATTCATAATAAGTCTCAAGTGTGCAATTAATAAATTACAATTAAATTTTTTCAGAGTGATAATTGACAAAAAATACTCCAGCCCAACTGAAATTGGACAAAGAGATCTATAGCTTGACTGATGGCATATATTTTCGAGGTTCATAGGCCTTTTTTTGTATTTATTACTAACTTTGGTGGTTGGGATTTTAATCTAACATGGGTATTGAACGTTTGCTAACCTAATGAAGTATTAACTAGTTTGTAAAGTTTAGATACATTAAAAATTAAGTGTAGAAGAAACTAAACAAGTGTTACCTACTGATAATTGAAAAATTAACCATTTGCAGCTGTTGCAGAAACTTGCCCAGAGTAAACATAGAGCAGATGTTGAAGCTGCAAATCAGTTAATTAGAGAAATGGTTGAGGAGGTAAGTTTCGTTCTTGGCTAATTGGACCATTGATCTAATTTTATTCTTTCTTAACTTTGAACCTATTAAAAAGGCACTCTAGTAAGGTGAAATTTCCCCTTTGTATATTAGTGTGAGAAGCATGATTTTTAAATGGTGAAGAAACTACTTATAAATAGTCTTTTTTTCTCTTTTTCCAGTATGCGTTGGACTTATCTGATAACCTTTAAATAGCAAAATATTTTGTTGTGTTTTTCTTTTAAGCAGTTTAAAGATATTATTTATTTATTTTTAAATTCTCTTTTGGGTATATCAGTAATCAAAGTTAAATTATACTTCTTAATATTAACTTCACAAAAGAAAATGATTGATTATATGTTCCCATAAAAAAAATAAAACTAATAACAAATGAGGTAATTATGAAGTAAGTAACACTAAATTCACAGATGAAATGAATATCATGTAAGACCGCTTAAAATCCTTTTCTATAACGATATAGTCAGTTATGCTCTTTTTTTCTTTATTAAATCCCCTAAATGTAAAGCTTGTAGCTGTCTTTATGCTGAAATGCTGTTTTTGTAATTAAGAGTGCATAACTTGTGCAGAAGTCCAGTATCTTTTTTCAATTATTGTTGCTCTTCCAATTTTTCTATAACATTTCTGTTAAAGTAACTCAGTACAGGAAAATTTTAACACCATCTCTGTATCTCTGCCTACTGAATGCAGCAGTTATACAGCTGAGTTATTCACCATTAAACTTGCCCTAGAAAATATTGTCCATCGCTCCATTAAAAAAAGTATAATATATACCGACTCGCAGAGTACACTAGTAGCACTACAAAACACCTCTTCACCAACCAATCCTTTAATAAAAACCATAAGAAGTAAGATGATTCTTATTCAGGAACGCCAGCAAGTAGTCATCTTCTGCTGGACCCCAGGTCATACTGGGATCCCAGGAAACGAATGCGCAGACTATGGCACAAAACATCCATCTAACCCAGGGGTGGGCAACTTTTTTCGTCAGCGGGCCGAATGAAATTTTCGTATCATGATGCGGGCCGAATGAAATTTTCGCATCATGATGCGGGCCGGAATAGATTGAACGATTTAATAAAAAAAAATCAGAACCTAAAAAATGTTATATTACTTGAATTACCAAATTATTATTGTATTTTAAAAAAAAAATATCTGAATGTCCAATTATCATTGAAAATGCGGCATTCGGCATCAATTTTTCTTTTTTTTTAATTGGCTCATTTTATGGGCTATAAATTATACTAAATTAAAAATTGTAATAATTAGAAAAGGCATAAAACATAAAATATCTCGCACCAATATTATTTTTTTCAATAAGAAGTCAAACCCAAAGGAACTTCATTCGATCGATGCTACAATAATAATTAGGAAATAACTCTTTGACGCTGCGTAGAATCACTTGGTTACTGTTGTACTGGCCGCGATTCCCGATTGAACTGAATTAAGCCGAACGTTTATGGCGAGTGTAGTCAGGTATGGATTTTCTGTATTTATGCATTTACCGAGAGGGCCGGATTCAACATTGTCGCGGGCCGGCTGTTGCCCACTCCTGATCTAACCCATCATCTTCAGGCTTTTGCGTTCCATATGTCGATTACAGACCTATGATACGAAGGACATGTAAGGAACAATGGACACTTCTATGGCAAGCTGAAACGGATAATAAGCTATTGGAAATAAAACCAGAACCACAGTTATGGACCTCTAGTTTTCGTACTAATAGAAAGGAAGAAGTAATCTTAACCAGAGCACGAATCGGCCACAGCCAGTTTACTCACCTATTTCTCCTCACTGGAAATGATCCTCCACAGTGTTTTCAATGCAACTGTCAGCTAACAATGAAGCACATTCTTGTTGAATGCACTCTGTACAAACATGCTCGGCAATGTTCATTCAGCTTCCTTCCAAATCTAAAAGAACCTCTAAAACTCGCTCATATCATAGGCAATGATGCTAATCCCTTGGAGTTATTCTGCTTTCTTAAACTAATAAAATTATATGATCATCTGTGACTGTTTCCATAACAGTCACCATTGATAACTTTCATATCACTGATAGGCGCAATATGGTCTAAGTAGCCCTTGCGCCAAAAATAACAATAACAACAAGTACAGGAAAAATTTATGTAGTAAGATTGGCTCTGTGTTGAATACTCAATACGCATGATTTTATTTACATGCACTGTCTTCTTTCTGTGAATGGAGTATAGATGTGGTTGTCATTTCATATCCTGCTATTTAAATCTTCAAGTGGTACTATTCTTCTTTTGGCACTAGTTTCTACTGTGCTTTCTATTTCTAAGTTATTAAAGAACTCTTCAGACAAATTTCTTCACCCAGTTGCTTCCGAACTAGTTCTAAAAGCTATTGCTACACCTTCCATGCACTGTGTCTTATGTACAGAATAAATTTATTTGTAATTAATACTTTAATTTAATTGATATCTGCTATTTTGATATAATATGCATCTAGTTCTCCTAATTCCACTTCTTTGCTGTTTAAGCCTCTGAAATTGATGTTTCCTCTCTTGTTGATTGTGAAGTTGTGAATAATTAAAACAGTTGCCTTCAGACTTATTGTTTTCCAAATTTATGCTCTTATCAACAAGAATTTCGAGATAAAATGTAATTTACAAACTCAAAGCTGAATCTTACAATCTTATATGTTACCTTTAGAGAATAAAATGAATGAGAATGAAATACTTTCAACATTTTTGTATTCAAGTTGTATTGTATATATACACTGATGAGCCAAAACATTATGACCATGAGTCATTATGCAAATCAAAGCAACTGCAGGTGAACTACAGAACAGGTGTGGGTTGGGACACAGTATAAAAAACACTCAATACTGAGCTCCGTTAATTAGTGTTACTCTTGTTCTTCAGATGGGAAAGGCAGCGGACTTAAGCAAGTTTGACAAAGGCCAAATTGTAATGGCCAGATGACTGGGTCAGAGCATATCCGAAACAGCACGACTGGTGGGATGCTCATGGTCAGCCATGGTTAGTATACCTACCGAAAGTGGCCTGAGGAGGGAAAATCCACAAAGCGCTGGTGAGGTGTTGGATGACCACAGCTCTCCTGGATGGTAGGTACATGACAACAGAAGGGTGACTGTGGTGCAGCTCGCCGGTAATTGGAATGCTGTGACGGGAGTAATGTGTCACAACACACAGTACATCGAACCCTGCTGAAAATGGGGCTGCATAGCCGCAGGCTGCTCTGAGTGCCCATGCTAACCACAGTTCACCACCGACAGCGCCTACAATGGGCACGCGAGCATCGAAACTGGACCTTGAGTGATTGGAAGAAGGTTGTATGGTCTGATAAATCACGTTTCCTGTTGCACCATGTGGATGGCCGGGTACGTGTGCGTCATTTACCTGGGAAAGTGATGGTGCCTGGATGCATCATGGGACGAAAACAAGCCAGTGGCGGCAGTGTCATGCTTTGGGCGATGTTCTGCTGGGATACTCTGGGTCCAATGATCCATGTGCCGTGCATTCTGACATCTATCACCCACCTAATATCATTGCTGACCAGGTACACCCTTTCATGGCAACAGTCTTCCTCTCTGGTGGTGCTGTCTTTCAGCAGGATACTGCGCCATGCCACATCACCCGGATTGTTCGTGGAACATGAGGAAAACTTTCAGGTATTGCCCTGGCCTCCAAATTCCCCAGACATCAAACCCATCGAGCATCTGTGGTTTTTGTTGGAACAGCTACTCCGATCTGCAGCGTCTCAACCATGGACCTTACAGGAGTTAAAGTACCACAAGACACATTTAGAAATCTTGTAGCATCCATGCCTCACTGGTTACAAGCTGTTTTATGCTCATTAGTGTACATCTACAACAGTACAGTATCACAGTTTATCAAAATTAGGATTTCATCTCTGATATTTTCTTGTTAACCTAGCACAGCTGGTGTAAACCTTTGTGAGAACAAGGGCATGAAGATTTGCAAGGTCACAAATAATAATAATAATGAGTTAAGTATTTATTCAGTATTATTTAATATTATATGGCCAGTCATTTTTCCAAGAAGCTGTAAAAGGGCTCTACTTGTCCTATTGTTCTGATGGCTCTGTCTTGCATAGAAAATGCATTTTCCTGATTTTTAAATAAATATCGTATAAACTCTCAGATCTGACATCTTTGGGACCAGATCATTGCTGATTTCAATGAAACCTTGTGGAAACTTGTACTACTTCCTTTTTCTAATATAGTGCAATATAATATATCAAAATAGTGTACGTCTTTACTGTGGTATAATTCTGTATATAGAAAACAAAAAATTAAAATTAATTAAATTAAATAAAGAATGCATTAAACAAAGCTTCCTTTCTTTCATTTGCCCATTCTAATACCAGCCATACACTAACAGAGAATGCATTTCTTTTTGGCACACATCCCTCAATTACATTATATGTATGGGAAAAATTCTCCTGATTTGCAAACTGCTTTTCAGGATTACTTATTATTCATAACTAAACAGATTATTTTATGATTATAATAATGCTCACCACTTTGAAAATTGGTACCCTTGGTTTGTTGATAACTGTCAGATTATGATACTTGAATGGACCACAATGTCTGCTTTCAATTGTTAACTCAGCCATAATGCATATTTCTGTTATTAAATTTTGTAGCATGAGCTAGAAAAAAAAAAAAAACCTGCACAGATGGTTGTCACTCCTTGTTTACCTTCTAGCTGAGTTATCACTCTATGTAGATCATAATTCCTTCAGTTATTATCTCTATCTGAATTTTAAATTTGTTCATTAATTTCTTTCAAAATGCAATAGGTTGTTGAAGCCACTGGTATTATAGATGGGTTTGAGGATTGAGAAGTCAGTGAAACAATATGCATAATATGCTTATGCCAAGAGAAGTTAGACAATAAAATCAGTTTTATTGAAGTTAACCAACTATGCATTAGTTTTTTTTTTTTTTTGTAGGAAATAAAACAGCTTTAGAGTTTAGGATTAAAATTAGCTGTGTTCTAACCTCCCACGGATGAATAATCAGAGAGTATTTCAGGAACTGGTAGCAGATAATTGAATAGTTATGATTGTTTGTTTGTTTGCATAATATAGGTTTGAAATGGAATGTAGTATTCTGTCATAGGTTAAACTGTGATGTGATGTGATGTTCAGCGGAAGCATATTTTTCTCAGTGATATTTTCATACTTGTTTAATTAGATAGTATGAGTCAGAGCTGTACTACTCAATCTACGTTGATAATAATATTAGTAAAATAATAAGAGGAGTTTACCTCAATATAGTGCGTAGAACACTTCTTGTTTACTGCTGGAGAGACAGGAAGTGAATGAAATAGTCAATAAGAGTTTAAAAATTAATTAGATTAGAAGTGTTCTACGCACTATATTGAGGTAAACTCCCCTTATTATTTTACTAATACTTGTTTAATGTATTTTGACATTAAAGTGGGAAACCTTCTCTTACTGTGAGATTACAATTTACTTTAAATTTGAGTGATTAGAGTTAACTGATCTATTATTTTTTAATAATAATAATAATTAATAATAATAATTATTATTTTTTTTTTACAATACAATACAATTTTATCAAGAGAATTCGTTTACAATAAATGAACTTGTTAAGAAAAGTAAATTTCTTGACAACAAGTTGTAATTCTTCCTTTACAACAGTTTTGTACATTATTAATAATAATACAATACAATACAATACAATTTTATCAAGAGAATTTCTTTACAATAAAAGATAATAATAATAATAATTTATTTATCTCTATTTTATGTTACACTTTTTTGGGAGATAACAGCAAAAAGGGAGGGAGAACACATAAGCCAATGGCTTTTTAGGGGTTGTTCCCTTAAAAAAACGATAAATATACAGTTCTGAAATTGTACATGTAATGTTCAACAGAAAAGACATAAATAAATTGGAGTTTTTTGTACATTTCTTTGCAGAAGACTTTGAAATGCATCACTACTTATAATATCATTGTGAACATTTTTACAATTAAATGAGGAGAGAAAAATGATGAAATGACTGCACTAAAATGTACAAACTATTTGCCAACTGCTTCCTTTAACATTTGCATATTATTTCCATGTTGGTGTTTTTAAAATCCAGGAGTTGAGTGGAAGGTAATTTGAATCAGACGTCCGTGGTGATGTGTTCAATTAGTCTTCTTCTTCTTTATCTTCGCCTTCTTCCTCTTTATCTTCGCCTTCTTCCCACGTTTATATGGGGTCAGCATTTCCGTCCTTAATTCTTTTCCTCCATTCCTCCCTATCCTGGGCTTCCTCTCTCCTCCATCCTCTCTCTTTTAAATCCTCTTCCACCTTGTCCTTCCATCTCAGCTTAGATCTCCCCCTCTTCCTCTTCCCTATCACCTCCAACTTTTCACACCTCTTCCCCACATACTCCTCATTTCTTCGTTCCACATGTCCAAGCCACCTCAACCTAGATTCCTGCATTTTTTTACTCAGAGGCCCACCTTAACCGTACCTCTGATGTAGTCATTTCTTATCCTGTCCTTCCTCATCACACCACACATCCATCTTAGCCTCCTCATCTCCGCCACTTCCATCTTTTTCTCTTGGGCCCTTGTAATCGCCCATGTCTCAGCACTGTACATCAATGTAGGTCTAACCACAGTTTTATACACTCTTCCCTTCATTTTACAATTTACTTTCTTATCACACAGCACCCCACTCGTCTTTCTCCAGTTCAACCATCCACATTGCACTCTATGCTGTATTTCTGCACTCAGTCCTCCATCCCTCTCAATGTTCGATCCCAGATACTTAAATTTCAAAACTGATGGTAGCTTTTCCTCCTGCAGTTTTATAGAGCTCTCATCTTCTCCATTTAATACCATATATTCTGTCTTTGTTCTACTTATCCTCATGCCTCTCTCTCTTCCAACACTTTCCTCCATTCCTCCAATTTCTTCTCTACCTTTCCTTGAGATGGTTCGCACAGTACATCATCTGTGAACGGCATACTCCATGGTGCTCTACTCTTCACTTCTCTCACCAACACATCCATTACCAAATCAAACATATATGGGCTGAGAGCTGATCCCTGGTGCAGTCCAACTTCTACAGAGAACCCCTCAGTCATACCTACACTACTCTTAACCTAAGTCACCGCTCCCTCATACATTTCCTTCACAAGCCTTATGTACTTTTCTGATGCACCCTTCTCCCTCTGCCTGATGTGTTCAATTAGTAGTTTCTTGAATTGATTTAGTGAAGTGATATTTTTGATTTTTGCAGGAAGTTTGTTCCAGGTTTTAGCACCTCTGTATTTTATACTTTTCTGACCTATGACTTTTCTGAAAAGTGGAATCTTCAGGTTGACTTCATTTCTTAGACTGTATGATATTTCTTCTTCATCTATGGTTATGAAAAAGGATCTGAAGAGAGGGGGGAACTCTGGTGTCTTCAGTGTATCGTAAACAAAGACTGCCTCGGCTTTCTGTAGCATTTGGTAGATGCTGAGGAGTCTCACTTCCGTGTATCTCAAATTAACCGATGCATTCCAGGGAAGGCCCAAAATTGAACGAACGCATCGATTGAGAATGGAGTTGATTCTCGCAAGGTTTTCTTGGCTGGTGGTACTCCATGAGATGATTCCATAGGTGAGGTGCAGCTGAATTAAAGAAAGGAATACTAGTCTGAGAAGGGAAGGAACACCCAGGCAGAGGCCCTGGGGAGTATTCCCGCTAGTGACGAAGTTTTCTTTCGTAGGGTTATCATTTGTTTTGCCCAACTTACCGTATCATCTAGCCAGATTCCGAGAAACTTGGTTTCATTCACCCTTTCAAGTTGTTTTTCTTTGTATGTTACGTCTAAATCAATATCTAGTGGTTTGTTTTTCGTTCTAAACACCATGTATTTTGATTTTTCTGCATTCAGTATAAGCTGATTCTTTTGAAGCCAACTATGCATCACAGAGAGCAAGGCAGAGATTTTGAGTTGAAGCTGATTAAGGTCTTTATCTGTGATCAGGATGGAAATATCATCGGCATACGCTACTAGGTGGGAAGATGGAAGAAGAGAGAGAAATTCATCGATGTAAAGAACAAATAAGATAGGTCTAAGAAGTGAGCCTCGAGGTACTCCCCTGGAGAAATAACAGATGTCGGAGTGTGAGTGATTTGTTCTTACGACAGTTGGCCGATCAGTAAGGTAGTCTTCAAGGAGAAGGTTAATTTTCCCTCTCAAGCCAAGATTATTGAGTTTAAGTAGAATATTATGGTTTATGCAATCAAAAGCTTTAGATAAGTCAAGAAACAGTGCTATAGCATAGTGACCCTTTTCAAGACTATCAATGATCCTTGAGCAGAAGTCAACAGTTGCAAGGCCAGTGGATTTTTTAGAGCGATAAGCATACTGTTGTTGATGGATGAGCTGATTTTCTTCAAGAAAACCCACGAGTCTGATATGAAGAATTTTTCGAATAATTTTGCAAAAATTGAGAGTAGTGCTATTGGGCAAAAGTTGTTGATAGAGTTCCAACGGTTTCCCTTTGGAACAGGGATGATTATTGCTTTTTTGAGTTGAGAAGGGAATTTACCAGATTGAAAGGAGAGATTGAATATATACTTCAGTGGCGTAAGAATTGAGCTAAGGACCTTTTTCAGCAGAGAAGGAGATATTTCATCAAAGCCAGGGGCTTCCTTTTCTTTCAATTGATTCCCTGCCTCTGAAATCTCTTGATCGGAGAGGGGACTGAGAAAAAAAGAGTTTCTGATTGAGTACTTGGCAGATTCTCTCATCTCATTATCTCTGAAGTCAAGTTCTTCTTGAAAGAGGTTATTCACACTTGATATGAAGTGGTTACAGAAGGCAGTAGCTTTTAGCTCGTCATCTGAAATGAGTACCTTGTTTTCAACTACATCTCCAACGTAGCTCCGTGATTTGAGTTTCCTTCCCGGTAATAGCTTGATCAAACTGTCCATTTTTTCTTGCTTGTTATGATACCTGTAAGTTGAGAACTATAGTATTTTCTTTTCTTTGACCGAATGCAGTCAGTGACTTTGTTTCTGTACGTTGTGTATTTAATTTTATCTGCCTTGATTCCTGTTGTTCTAGCAATTCTTGCAAGGTTATCAGTTTTCTTTAACATGTTACAAATCTTGTTTGCGATGAACAGGCATATTTTTATTCTTGGCCTTGTGGCCTTTTTATTCCCTGGGCTCCTAATATATGACACATATCTTAAAAAAGCAGTTCGTTGCAATTTCAGGATCACTTGTAACAAGCACTCCATCTCACATTGACTGCTGCAGGTCATGACAAAGCTGATTGAGAGAGTCTGGAGTAACAGATTTGAAAGTGTGCATGATCTCTGTTTCACTTATTTCATTTTCAATTACCATTAAGATGGGACGATGATCCGAAATAGTTGTATCAAGTATTGCTTACGTGAGAGAGGGCATTCCCCAATTGCGAAGTCAAGAAGGGAATTGTGGGACTCTCCCATTCTAGTTGGGATATCTCCATCAGTAAGAACAGAGAAACCATTTGAAGTAATGACATCTAGGAGGTCTTGCACCTGAGAGGAAGAGCTGAAGAATGTTTAATATTAAAGTCGCCAATCAGTAGAAGGCTTAGGGATTTGCTTGTGAAATGAGATAGAGTATTGTTCAAGAGTTACAAGGAAGCTGTTAACTGAAGCTGAGGGAGGTCAGTATAGACACCCGATCACCAAAGAGGCAATGTGGATAAAAGCGAGTTCACAAGCTTGATCAGGCAGATTTGAGATAGGAAAGGCAGAGTATCGCAGATGACTATGAACATAAATAGCAACTCCACAACCTTTTGAATCACCTCTGCAACTGTGAAAAAGAGAGTAGTGTGGAATTTGGATTGAAACCTCAGGAGAGAACCAGGTCTCAGTAAAAACCACACTACTCTGATCAAAACCACAAATCTGCCTGATCAAGCTTGTGAGTTCACAAGCTTGATCAGGCAGATTTGAGATAGGAAAGGCAGAGTATCGCAGATGACTATGAACATAAATAGCAACTCCACAACCTTTTGAATCACCTCTGCAACTGTGAAAAAGAGAGTAGTGTGGAATTTGGATTGAAACCTCAGGAGAGAACCAGGTCTCAGTAAAAACCACACTACTCTGATCAAAACCACAAATCTGCCTGATCAAGCTTGTGAGTTCACAAGCTTGATCAGGCAGATTTGAGATAGGAAAGGCAGAGTATCGCAGATGACTATGAACATAAATAGCAACTCCACAACCTTTTGAATCACCTCTGCAACTGTGAAAAAGAGAGTAGTGTGGAATTTGGATTGAAACCTCAGGAGAGAACCAGGTCTCAGTAAAAACCATCAGGTCTGGATGCAGATTCCATGATGTCAGTTGAGTGAGGATTTCATCATTATGTTTTACAAGACTACATGCATTCATATAGAATACAGTAATTGCATCTTTTGATGCTGCAGTAAGGCATAAGTTGTTTGGCTTAATTGTTGGCAAGTGACAGGGTAGAAAGATGTTTTCACAAGAGTTAGTGTCATTCAAATTCTGATAGGCTGAAGAGGAAGATGAATCATTTGTAGATGTTATTTCCTGTAGAGATTCCTGAATATCTGAAAAAAATGCACAGATTGTCATTCATGCACACTTGTTTCGATGGCTAAGTTACTAGCTGGTAACCTAGGACGAGGACCAGGAAGAGGGAGTTGTCCATAGAAAAGGCCGAATGATGGTTCCCACAGGCCAACAGTGGTCTTTCAGTAATTCATCAAAGTCTGTTTGCTGACATTGAATGTAGAAAGAGCTATACAACTCGTGTTTAGAAATCGTTTTTATTACCTTTGCTTCTATCTGCAGTTGAGTTCTGATGTGCTGCTCTACTTCTCTATTGCAGAGTTGGGATTCAAGTCTCGAGACAAAAATACCCCTGGTCGAACTTTTGCTTCTGGGGATTGCTCTGATTTTAGAGTTGGTGGCTGTTCACACAACAGGAGGAGGATGTCGACATCTGCCTAAGTGATTAGAGGCAGACAGATTTTGCTGTCTTCCGATGAGATCTATCCACCGCCTCGAGGAAATGACATCTTCTAGGAGTGGATTTGCAGTTCGATTAATATTCTTAGATGTTTTCTGAGACTGACTAGCGACAGGAGCATATACTGGAGGGTCAGGAGCAGGGGTTGGCTGGAAAGTAGAATTTTCCATGTGTTTTGTCCAATTGTATGTAGGACTTAATGATCTGCTGGAGTTTCGAATAAGATCTGTTAAATTCGAAATTTTCTGTAGTAAAATATAATTAAATTCACGCAGTTGGGCATTTTTCCAATCTGATTTTTTAAGTTTCATCAAAAAGAGAGACTATCATTGATTTGTGAGTGTCCAAGATTTGAAAAATGTTTTGTGGTCAGCTCATTTGGATTTTCATCATGTGAAACTTCTTGGTTAAGGAGGTGAGAGAAGGAGTGATTTGTCTGTTCTGATGTCATGTCATGAGGTATGGCCTCGGATAGCCCACTCTGTCAAGTATCCATTGATGATGAGGGACAGTTGAAACACTGAGGTTCACCGTCGGGAGGGCTTGAGGGATCAGCTGAGCTGGATCCTAAGTTATTTTCATGTTTCGTCTGCTTTTTCTTTAATTGCCTGTGATTTATACAACAAGGGCCCTTCCAAGAGTCGATCGCTGCCTGTGACATCTTTTTCCAGTTTGCTGTTGACATATCTATGCATTTAATGTAGTACACAAGACTGCATTCTGCATTGCATTGAAGGAACTTTGCATTTCTTTTTGCACAATTGGCAAATAATTTGCACTTGCAGAGCCATTGTAATTAACAATAAGTACACAGAATTTCTTTTGAGATGAAAAATATAAAAAATATACAATATACAAAATATGAATATACAAAGTATGAGATATACAACGCAGAATTATTGCTATCTGAAATAATTTTGTACTAAATGTATCCATGAACTTTAGTTAAAATTCTTCAGAATTCATTACAATTCATTCAACGAGTGAATTTTAAAGATATGCTTAGTAGATTCCTAATTTAAGCAACATTCCTAAATTTAAACAACATTTAAGCAACAGTACTGGATTTCACACCACTGCAGATTAACTAGCATAGGGTCTTTTGAAAGGCACAGTTCCCTTTGTAAGAACAATGGCAGGTGACCTTGCATGCTACTTTTGGACAAAAACGGTTTTTTTTTTAAAGGATTTTATGACACATTAGCATCTAAGGCTATAATGTGCTCAAAAACTTGATTATACTGCGAGGGAGTAATCCTTTTGTTGATACTTCCCAGCTTCTAGGATGCCTACAGAAATGATCTGAGATGTCTTGTAGAAAGGAAGCATAAATTTCATTTGTTATAGCATGAAAACTATCTTTCCAAAACCTCTTCTTTCTTGATGGATGTGACAAACAGAACTTGCTGATTCAGACAGTATAAAAAAGTTGGAGCAGATTCATCAGAAACCATTCATTTAGCTCACTTTTGCAGGAGCACAAACATAGCACAACCACAACCATTCGCACAAGTGCATGTATTTAATATATATAGATAGTAACTATATATATAAATAGATAGGAACTATTGATTATTTATAAAATTGAATAATTTTTTTTTAGTCTCAACGGATGGATCGCATAGCACAAAGAACATCATTATTAGAGACTGTTGCTACAAACATTAAGATGCTGAGAGATCTAATAACAAGTCACAGAACAAGAAAAATATCAGATAAAGAAAGGATCAAGATGAAAGTAATGACTATTCTGTTACAAACTTTTTTCTATAAAGTATCATCGATTTTCTGTTTAGTCTAGAAGTGAGTTAGAATTTATAGATGTAAGTATTATGTAAAGGAAATTAATATTTATTTTACATAATTAATGGATTTCAGACCCACCCTGTTTTTTACATAGTATTAAATTTCATAATATGCCTGGTATGTTTATGCTTACATTTATTTCTTTATTCTCCTTGTTATTTTTATTTTCCTCTTTAATACCCAGTTCAGCTCACTCACACATTCTTACTTTGCATCTTCCAGCTTGTTTTAATCACACTATAATATTTTGTCCAAAAAGATGAAGACAATTTATGTTTCAAAATAACCTGTCATCAAATTTTCCTATAAAGTTAACTACAAAATAAAAGCTGCAGGCATTAATACATTGTTAAATTAATCAAGACCCATTGATTTTTAGCTCTCAATTTCAAGTTTGTCCATAAAAGAAAGTTTAAAACACTGTTTGCAGACCAAGCAGTGTTTTTTGCAGTCCACTGTGTTATCTTAGTAATCACAAAGTCAAATTGCATTGCCAAGCTTAGACATATTATCATTGATAAAGATACTTGCACCAAATAATTCATCATTACACAGCACGGTTATGCAACAGTCCTATGCAGACGTTGATATCTCAGTATAATCAGTTACTCACTTTTCCTCACCAACACAATTTGATGTCTATGGTACCTTCAAACGAAGTAAAGCTTACACTTTCAAAATATCTCATTTATAATATCAAACTTAAACTTCACGATACTGGGTATCCCTGTAGAACCAAACAACATTCTAAACTTCTTAACTTTCTGAAAATTTGTTAATAAGGGTTGAAAAATAAAAGTCTGGAATTCATAGCTAAAAGCAAACATTTGGCTGAAATTTAAATTGGAAAAACTCAAATTTTATCAAAAATTTATTTGTGTACATAAATTAACCTTAATGCAAGCAAGAAACAAAAATGTATACAAAGATATAAACAAAAATGAATTGTTGATGCTAATTTCTCAAAGTTCAGTCAATATGCCATAAGAATTGAGCAGTTCATATCTGAGTTACTTTTATGCCACTCATATACTGACTGCCGAAGACTGACTGCCTACATGCGTTATGGCATGTTGAGTGCTGTGCCATAATATTTATATACGTTACAGCACTTTTAACATTTACATGCTTCAGATGCAGTGAACATGTTAACTGGCTTCATTTTTAATCTTACAAAACTATTGTTCATTTGTACAACATTCTATAAAAAAACACTTTTAACTTCACTATTAACTTCAGTGAATAGTGACACAATATCCAGTAACCATGGATATAGTGTCACTGGCTACTTTCACTAATGTACCAGCTGCTGTTGACATTATTAGCAGATATTTTCTTATAACACTACCTTAATAATAGGATAAAATTACTCCCACGCTATATAATAGAATTAATTTGTACTCTCCTTTCTGCAAGCTTTTTTACCTTCTAAGGCAAAGTTTTTGGTCTTACTACAATAGGGTTAAGCATCAGTAGACTTATATCGGATTTATACTTATGTCAATACCACCAACATAAAATTTTATGGCTGTTTCCTGGAAATTCTCTATATTGTACCAAATAATACCAAAGTTAATTTAACTACAAATTTCAGTAAATTCCATCCCTGTCTTCATTTCACTATCAAAACTGTGACTTTAAATGTCTGTTTTTAAATTTAAATATATTTATAGTTAAAATACATTTAACTACAAATATAGTTTTAATTATAATATAATTTATAAGTTAAATATAATTTATTTATAAATACATTTTTAGCTAATATCTTATACCCACCTGTTGAACACCCATGCAATATAAATTATGTAACTCAGTTTACATTGGTTTATCAACAAATATGACTTCATTTCATTTTAACCAATATCAATATTGCACTCTCTTCAAAATGTCACAAAGTGAAAGAACCCACAGCCCATGCCACCCCAAAACAACAGCCTTCCTCCCAATCAGATTTTATGTTTGTGGTATTGGTGTCTGATTATAGCTCATCAAAACTCTACTCGTAAAGAGGTTTGATAAATTATAATTAACATATGCCCCCAAAATACAGCCATAAATGTTCAATAACTACACATTGTTTCAGATGTCTGGTCTTTCAACCAAAATTGGAACATTATCAGTGAATTGACACAATTTTTTTTTTTTTTTTTTTTTTTTTTTTGCCTTGATTTCATGGAATATAATATGAAGACATTATACTACAAAACAGAGTGAGAAATACAACATCTTTCAAGGAAAAGCATGCAACAAAAAATTACAAGAATTCAACGAAAGTTTGGCAATTAAAACTATTTTTAAAAAATTTCTGAACTCAAAATGTTGGGGCAGTAAGTTCTAGGATCAGGAAACAGTAAGCACTAGTTTCTGAGTTGCTAAACTCATTGGCAAAGAAAGCAGACCTTTCACTGATGGTGAGTTCATTAAAAAAATGTGTTTTAGTGATGACTGAAGAGACTGAATAGATAAAATAAAAGCTTTTGCCAAAGTCAAAGCCAAGTCCTCAACTCATCTATTTATTCAAACACAATAAATAGATGAGTTGAGGACTTGGGAGTAGACATGTGATTTTTATTTGTAGTATTTATCAGAATTTTGAAATAACTGAAGAATTAGCAGCATTAAAGAGCTTGAAGGATACTACTTGTTTGTTATTTGATTTTTAGGAGCATTAGCAACTAAGGCCATATTGCTCCGGGATATGCGGTGGTCATTCCCTGACCTTTCCACATCCTCCGTATTTGGTGGTGACGGGCTCGAACCCCGGTCTAATCAAGAAGCGTGTGCTACGCACTGCTGCTCCTTCCCACCTGGCTACGGAGGCGCCTGGGATACTACTACTGCTAGTGAAAATATATTTTTGAAGGTATTTGAAATGATAGACAAACTTGGATTGAACAGGAAATTCCTTACTTGTGCTACCACAGATGGCTTGAAAAACATGGTAGGCACAGATCTGGGGTTAATAGGACACATCAACAAAGCAGCACAAAACAGATGGCCAGAAGCTGTTGTAATTACACTGTATTATTCACCAGCAGTCATTATGTGAAAAAACCCTTTACTATAATTCTATAATGCTTACTGTCATTTCTGCTATGAATTATATTCAAAAAGGAAGACTGAATCATCTTCAATATAAAAGTTTTTTAGAGATGAGTTTGAAAAACTCATCTCTAATAAAGCTAAATTTGGTGATTTATTATACCACAGTGAAGCAATGTAGTTCAGTTCCAGCAATGTTGAATAATTTTTTCCAACCTGCATGACAAAATTGAAATGTTTATGAATAAAAAGTTGAAACCAGTGCCAAAACTTACTGAACCTGGGTAGTTATGGGACCTGACATTCTTAACACTTTCACTGCTGCCTTTTTCCAATGACCAATGTATCCTCAATTCACAAAGGGGGATCGAAGGGTGACACGAGTAATTACAGACCAGTTAGTTTAACTTCTGTTTCGGGTAAAATAATGAAGTCACTGGTTAAAGATGCATTGCAGGATCATCTAGACAAGACTGCAGCAATAATTCAGACACATCATGGGTTTGTTAAGGGAAAGTCTTGTCTGACAAATTTGATAGGATATTATGATGTAGTTACAAAGGAACTGGATGCAAAAAATAGTCTTGATATCATATATTTGGATTTCAGGAAAGCTTTTGACACTGTTAGCATTGGAAGACTATTGTACAAATTGGAGCAGAATGGTATTAAGGGTAAGTTGCTACAATGGATAAAAGGATGGTTAAGTGGGAGAAGACAGAGGGTGGTAATCAGTGGGTGCTGCTCTTCGTGGACTAATGTTATTAGTGGAGTCCCACAGAGTTTGGTGTTGGGTCCACTGTTGTTTTGTATATTTATCAATGATATTGATGAAGGTATATCAGGCTTAATGTCGAAGTTTGCAATTGATACAAAGGTTGGCACGGTTGTTAATGACAGTAATGGCAGTGTGCTACTGCAACAGGATCTAGATAATTTGGGCAGATGGGCTAAGAAGTGGCAACTGAAGTTTAACCTTGACAAATGCAAAGTACTGCATATGGGTAGAAGTAACCCCAGAAAAACGTACCAACCGTGTGGTACTACACTTAAGGTGGTAGAAAATGAAAAAGACCTGGGAGTAATTGTGCAGTCAGATATGAAGTTTTCTGAGCAATGCAGAAAGGCTGCCAGGGCAGGTCATAGGCTTTTGTCAATGATATATAGGAATTTTGCTAGCAGGGAAAAGGAGGTGATTGTCCCTCTTTATAAGGCAATGGTCAGGCCATGCCTTGAGTACTGCGTACAGGTCTGGAAGCCTCATTTTAGGAAGGATGTAGATTTGCTTGAGTGTGTACAGAGAAGGGCAACAAGATTGGTGAGGGGAATGAAGGGATCCTCTTACCAAGAGAGGCTTAAGTTCTGCAAATTGCAGTGGTTGGAGACTAGGCACCTTATACACTCGGCGCCTCCGTAGCCAGGTGGGAAGGAGCAGCAGTGCGTAGCACATGCTTCTTGATTAGACCGGGGTTCGAGCCCGTCACCACCAAATACGGAGGATGCAGAAAGGTCAAGGAATGACCACACATATCCCGGAGCAATATGGCCTTAGTTGCTAATGCTCCTAAAAACCAAATAACAACAACAACAACCTTATACACCTCAATCAGACTAGTGATCTGATTGAGGTGTATAAGGACTTTAATGGATTGAGCATGCTGAATTCTGATGGGATCCTTCCACTTGTTTAGATTACGAACCTAAGGGGGAATAAATTCAAATTAAGAAAGGACAGATGTAGAATAGATGTGCGGAAATTTGCCTTTAGCCAGTGGGTGGTTAATTGCTGGAACAAACTTCCATCTGCCATTGTGGAAGTTGATAGGTTGAATAAATTTAAGGAGGAACTGGACAGACATTTGGAGGGAATGGTGTGTTTTTTTTGTTTTTTTTTTTGCTTTCTTGCATCACATGCCACTACTACTGCTACTACTACTACCTTTTTGACCAAGGATTGTGCTAATTGGGATTGGCGAGGGCAGAATCATTTTTGGGCTTTCTTCTCACTATGGCTGAATTATTCAGCTACTGGAAAAGATTGCTTGACAAAAATATCTGGTTTTTCTTCCATCAAGTCAGAATAAAAATTATTCTAAAGTTAGGTGGTTTTCCCCTCCAAGTGGATTAAAACTGCTTGATACACATGTGCATAATGATACAGTTAACATGTTAATGGACATAAAGCAACATCTTAACAATCCGACATAAAACTTCGAAGCAAGGGTAAACTTGTGTATGAACTATTTTTTAATATAAAATTCTTTCAAGCAAAATTAGAATTGTTGCAAAAACAGTTAAATGAAATATATATTTTTTTTTTCTTTTTTTTTTTTTCAATTTCAGTGATGTGAAATTTTGTGGAAAAGCATGTCTTTTAAATTCAATTTTTCTGTAACACATTGTATTAACGGCATTACTTTGTTGCAGACTGAATTTCAGAAGCAATTTATTGATTTTAATAATAATGAAACTTCATTTATATTATTTAAACCATTTGAAATTAAGGTTGAAAATGCTGAAGCAAATCTGTAGTTGGAATTGATTGATTTAGAGCCAGATCATACTTTTAGAACGATGTCCTAAAATGAAAATATAATTACGCTCGCGCGCGCGCTCTCTCTCTCTCTCTCTCTCTCTCTCTCTCTCTCTCTCAACCAATTAGTAACATAAAAAATTTTGATATAAAAATAATTTCTACTTCATAATTATCTATTTTCCTGCTGTTGAATAAAACTTGAGTATTGTAGCAGTAATGATTATTATTATAAAGTTATTTAAATATATTCATGTGTGTGATTAGGTGTAATGTATGTGCAGTTACTACTTAATCAAATAGATATTATAAAACATGAGACAAATTTTTTGATCCGGCCCACCTACTAGTGAATATCCCTATGTGGTCCTCCCTTCAAAAATTTTGGGGACACTAAAATCACCTGCTGAGGTGACAGTGGCAGAATGGTTAAAAGTAAAATTGGAGGGTCATTCAACGGGAAAAGTATGAGTGATTCGTGATTCAAATTTTTGTTTAAATACTCAGTAGTGGTTTTCAGAAAACATGATATGCAGGAAGTGTAGTGTATGGTCTAATTTCCAAAATGGAGATGAAGAATACCAAGATTCTGCGCTATATAGTTTTTTTTTGTTTTTTGCTTATTTCTTTCTTTCTTTCTTTCTTTCTTTTTTTAAATTAATTTCCATATCGTTTCTCCAGAAATAATTATCAGCTTTACAGTGGTTATATATTTTATGATCTGTTATTCAAGAATTAATATTTATTTGAAAATGCTGAGTTATTATTTTTGATTTTATTTTTCAGGAGGTACATGAAGAATGTAATAAGTTTCAACTTAAGTTATTTAAGATGGCCCGTGAGCTCGATGATGCTGATGAAGCAATGGGTAAATATCAAAAATATCATTATCTAGAAAATTAGTATATAGAACCTTTGGAACTAAGAATTTTAAAAATTCTTAAATATAATTTTAAAAATACGGATATGAATTTTACTATTAATTGCACATAAAACTTTTCAAAATAATGATCTTGGCTGTTTACTACACATTTTTTTTTTTCATTGTTTATATAATTATAAAAAAAAAAAAAAAAATCCTTTTTGAAGTCCTCTGAAAGTTCCTTGATTGTGCTTGTCTTAGCTGCCATAATTTCTACTTTACTGAAAAAGCATTGCCTCTTTAATGAATACTTTAGTTTGGAAGAAAAAAATTAAAGCAGTCATGTGGTGCAAGTCCTGATGAATAAAGAGGATGTTGTAAGACAGTTAAGTAGTGTTTGGAATTAAATTCAAAAATGTTTGTCATACAGTGAAAGATCAGATACCTACCTTCTGATTGCATCTCTCTAGCATTTAATGATTTTTAAATGCTAATCTTATTAACAATATGACCTCCTGCTATAAATCCATAATGAATTATTCCTTTGCATATCTGCCAACTTTCAGAAATTAATGATCAGATGACGGTTTTTAAAAGATCCAGCTTTAGCCATAATGCCCATGAACTGTTTTTTGGCACTGTTTGAATGGCATTTCCAGAGATTTCTTTCCAAATTAACGGTAACTAGTTAATGCACATAGACAGTAGTAGCAGCAGGTAAAATTCATTAAATGCTAGAGAGATGCAGTCAGAAGGTAGGTATCTGATCTTTCACTGTATGACAAAAATTTTTGAATTTAATTTCAAACACTACTTAACTGTCTTAACATCCTCTTTATTCATCAGGACTTGCACCACATGACTGCTTTAATTTTTTTCTTCCAAAAAGTACATATGACACCGTGAGATGCCATACAGGAGGTCTCCGGTGTCCAAGTATTCATTATCCGAGTCCCCCCAGTTATGAGGATTAATTTCTGAAACCGATACAAGCAATGAAAATAACATGGAGGGTTTTTGGAAAAGTTTTAATGTTCTGCACAGTATGAGTGGAGAAGCTTGGAAAGAAATTTTGTGCAGATTAATGAAGAGCTCATGGAAAAAGTTATACCCTGATGCTGTTCATGAATATGAAGAATGCAATGTGATCAGGTTACAAAATGAAATTTTAAGTCTTGCAAAAGAAGCAGGATTACATGAAGTTGATGATGGGGATATTGCACAATTGCTTGAATCAAATGCAAAGCCACTTACAAATAAGGAGCTAGCAGAATTGACCAACTACCCACAGAAGAAGAGGAAGCCGAAAATGATGATGGAATTGCCAAAGGATCAAGATTTGAGAATTAAAGGAAGCCCTTAAGAAAATTGACCAAGCAACTTGAATATTTTTATGAGAACGACCTACTTCACGATCGTGCAGCAAAAATTAAACATGAAGTTAAGACATAAACTAATGGCTACAACACAATTTTATGTGGAAAAATACCGGGGGGAAAAAACTGGATTCATTCTTTATTTTTAAAACTGAACAATAGTGTAACTTCAATAAACTTTACTTAACCTTACATTGTTTAACATATTATAATGAAAAAAGTCTAATAAAATAATTGTCTCATTTTTCAGTTTCTTCAATCCATTTTTTTATTATTTAAAATATATATGAGATTACCTCATAGCTTCATAGGATGCCTTCTACACCATACTCTCCAAATAATATCGATTAAAAATAGTTGAAAAAACAATTTTAATTTAAATGTGTTCACTCTTCACTGATGAATGGGCCAACACCCCCTGGGATCAAAGCCGAAGGCCCAACCCTACCCTAGACATATCAAATCCCCCCAACGTAACTCAGAGTGACTGAAGACATTATCAGCTATGCTATAATGTAAAAGTAAACTTTAAAAGATAAAATTTTGATAAAAAATGCGGTGTTGATATGAAACCAATTTACATGAAATTCCTCCCTTAAGTGGACTAAACTTTTCGGCACTTGTCTTGATCACAGGTTGGAATGAACTGATACGAGGTATGTGTGTGCTGAAATACTAATAGGAGATTAATTGTTATTGTGCATGCGTGCAAATGACCACAAATCAGAAATGAGGTACATCCATTGAACATTAGTAGAATTACTGCGTATCCTCATTTCCAGGGTTTCAACAATTAAAAGTTTAGTGTAATTATGTGGGATATTTAAAATCTTGGCTTCATTAAATAGGAATGTGTGACCTTCATTTATAGCATGGAAAGCTAATTCTGAAGCCATTGCACGTGTTGCCTGGACTGACTCAGCATGTTGCTCAAGTCTCTGAACCAAAGTACACCTGGTCGATCCTATGTGTATAAAAAAACATTATATACCAGATCATGAGTCTGTACAGGTAAAGAGGGAAAAACCACGTGATTTCTTAATATGGAATGCAATTTTTGTGTTGGTTTTGCCGCTACTTTAAATTCAGTATCTCTAAGAAGACTGTTAAGTCGTTTATACCAATGGTCTATGTAGGGAATAGTAATGATAATATTTTGAAGACTGAATGTACAAGGCATAATCTGTTATGGGTTGAGATTAACTATATAATATTGGTGTAAATACACCATAGTTTATCCATAAATTTAACTAAATAAATAGTGTAACGACTTCATTTGATTATATCTCATATTGTGGCTACCTTCACAACGAGATATCAGGTATTGCACTACTTTTAATAAATAACGCTTCTCTAGTAGAGGAGACTACTGTTATTTATTCTCAATGGGCACCACCACCCAAATGCATCACTTTTTGGAGCTTGTTGGCTCACTCATCGATGGGCATCACTCACCGCCCACCGATGAGTGAGCCAACAAGCTCCGAAACGCATCTGGGTAGTGGTGCCCACTGAGAATAAATAATGCTCCTCTACTAGAGAAGCGTTATTTATTCAAAGTAATGCAATACCTGATATCTCGTTGTGAAGGTAGCCACAATATGAGATATAATAAAACGATGCCGTTACACTATTTATTTAGTTAAATTTATGGGTAAACTATGGTGTATTTACACCAATATTATATGGTTAATCTCAACCCATAACATATTATGCCTTGTGCATTTAGTCTACAAAATATTATCATTATCTTTACCATGATGGCATGTCTGCATTATCAGGGTTTGTTTGTTATTTGGTTTTTAGGAGCATTAGCAACTAAGGCCATATTGCTCCAGGGATATGTGGTGGTCATTCCCTGACCTTTCTGCATCCTGCATATTTGGTGGTCATGGGCTCAAACCCCGGTCTAATCAAGAAGCGTGTGCTACGCACTGCTGCTCTTGCCCACCTGGCATTATCAGAATACTTGCCCGCCCACCAATGAGTGAGCCAACAAGCTCCGAAACACATCCGGGTGGTGGTGGTGCCCACTGAGAATAAATAACAGTAGTCTCCTCTACTAGAAAAGCATTACTTATTTTATGCGAAGTAGTGCAATACCTGATATCCCGTCGTGAAGGTAGCCACAATATGAGAAAAAAATCAAAACTATGCCATTACTCTACTTATGTAGTTAAATTTATGGGTAAACTATATTGTATTTACACCAATATTATATAGCAGTCTTCCATGTGCAACATTGTGAAAAGCTTTCCTGAAATCCAAGTATATGATATCAAAATTATTTTTTGCATCCAGTTCCTTTGTAACCACATCATACTATCCAATCAAATTTGTCAGACAAGACTTTCCCTTAACAAACCCATCTGTGTCTGAATTATTGCTGTACTCTTGTCTAGATCAGGGGGTGGCCAACTTAATTTGTGATGCAATAGACTTTTTTTCTTCAAAATGTGCCGTGATCTACCATCTCAAGAATTTCATTGCACATGGTTAAAAAGGTTAATCAACACATATTGAAAAATGTTGTTTATAAATTTTAAAATGAAATACGATTCAGAATTCTTAATTTAAATTCATACATATTTAAATTTTTAATTTATGTGAAGTTTTGTCTCTTAATGTCATCTTCCAAGCTTTCAAAATCAGGGATATACCGTGATAAGGCCAACAGTAAAGAATCTTCTGTATGCAAGTCCGTAAGTGTAGAGCGATTCTTTGTCTTTTTTTTTGTTTAGAATAAGAAAAGGCCGATTCACATAGATATGTGGAACCAAAACATGAAATTAAAAGTTCACTGCATTTTTTTACATTTGGGTAATTTTCTCGGTAAACATATTTCCAAAGTCTTTTTCTGATGATCTGGCTTTTAGGAAGATATCATTTTGCAATGTAATAATTTCATTTTCAAATAATATTTTCTTCATGTGAAAAATTGCAGTGTTTTTTTCTGCAATTTGTTTTGTAACTAAGTCGACATTAAATGGATAAGAAATATATTGAACAATCTCTTCATTTGTTTCAAAATCACTGAATCTGGTTTCAAAATCATCCACAATTTTCTAAATTTCAGAAACATATTTCTCTCTATTAAATTCCAAAATAGGATATTTTTGCAAATGATCTTGCACATTTGCAAAATGATTTTTTTTTTTTTTTTTTTCCCCTTTGGGATCCTTAGTCATTGCCAAAAATTGATATTAATATGCAGAAATACTACTGATCATGTCATCGACATTTTTATTTTTTCCTTGTAATTCCAAATTCAGATCACTTAATTTACTGGTAAAATATGGCAAAAAAGCCAGAACACACAACCACTCCGTATCCTATAGCTGCTGATGATCATCTACCCTTTGATCAACAAATTTAATTTCATTCAGCAAATTTCTAAATCTCTGTAGAAACTTACTCCGACTCAGCCACCTCACATCTGTGTGTCATGTCAGATCTGGTTCATTTTCATCGAGTTGCAGTTTGAAAAGTCTCCTTTTGAAGAGATTGTCGTCTGATGGAATTCACGATTTTGAAAGCTATGTCCATAACACTTTTAGTATTTAATCTTTTGCTGGCTAACACTTGTTGCTGGATGATACAGTGGTAACTCAAAAAAATCTGGGAATTCATCATCCCTTTGTGTGTAGCACACGCTTCTTGATTAGACCGGGGTTCGAGCCCGTCACCACTAAATACAGAGAATGCGGAAAGGTCAGGGAATGACCACCGCATATCCCGGAGCAATATGGCCTTAGTTGCTAATGCTCCTAAAAACCAAATAACAACAATAACAACAACAACATCATCCTTTTGGCACAATGCGATGAATCTGTTAAGATGTTCCCTCATGCCTTAGCTCCACCTGTTGTTATTGATGTGAGCTTAAATAGTGGTAATTTAATTTTTTCAATAATATTTTTGAATGCATTAAATATATCAAGACCTCTAGTTCTTTCTTTTAATGAAATCATACCCAACAGTTCTTTAGTGGCAGAATCATCGAAAACTATACGAACAAAAAACCAGCAACTGGGCTATATCACTGACATCTGTAGATTCATCCAGTTGTAAAGAAAAGGACACACAATTAGCAATATGAACACTCATTGTTCGCTCACATTTTTACTCATTTTTACGATGCATCGCATCACAGTATTTCGAGATAATTTCAGATCTTGAAGAGCACTTTTAATTTCATTTTTGTTCTTAAAATTTTCAAAAAGATAATCTTATTTCTAAAAATGCGTCTTTGATGAATTGACCATCAGAAAATGGTTTGCATTTTTTTTCAAGAAATGACTACTTTAAATAATGCTACAGTTACTGCTTTAGATTGTAAATTAGGTGTCACGAAGAAATTTTGTTGTGCGAACCCACAGAATTCCAGCTGTCGGTGTTATTGCAAATTCAGTAAGATCGAGTTTATTGTCCGTTTATGATAGATTTCACTAACAGAAAAGCTCAATAAACAGGTGACTGCTAATTGTTTTTATGGTTGTGACCTCCAGAATTTCGACCGAACCACGTGGTACCATCGGAGACAATCATAGGGCAATCTCCAGTGCTGCGGTCTCCTGCCCCAATTAAACGGCATGCTGTCCCAATTAAGCGAAGTAAACCCTGGCTATTTTCTCCATTAGTTTCTGTCTGTTTTTTAAGATTTGCCCCAAATGAACGGCTGCCCTGATTAACTGGTGGCCCAAAGAACTGGAATCCACTGTATTAAGTAAGCTAAATAAGAATTCGACACATACACTATGCTCTCCACAATGTAACTGCGTGAATTTTCACCAGACAAGCCCTAGCGGCTGCGCAGCGACAAGAGTAGTCATTTGGTTCAACAGATTTGTAATAAGTGTATTCAGTGGGGTGCATAATAATAATATTTAAATTTCGACTAATCTATTTTATATATATATTTAAAATTCTTCGTGATCAACCGGAATTAAAGCCATGATCGACTTGTTGGCCACTCCTGGTCTAGATGATCCTGCAATGCATCTTTAACCAGTGACTATTATTTTACCCGAAACAGAAGTTAAACTAACTCGTCTGTAATTACTCCTGTCACCCTTCGATCCCCTTTTGTGAATTGGGGATACATTTGCACATCTCCAGTCCGTGGGGACTTCCCCTGAGTCCAAGGATGCTCTCATAATTATGGGTATTTGCTTACTTCCTTTGCCACCTCCTTTAATATAACTGGATAGATCCCATCCACTCCATCCACTTATGTGTAACTTCAACAATTTCTCCTCCACTTTGCCCAGAAATTGATGATTTGCTTTCTTTGAGATTTTTTTCAGACTTATTTTAATATCCTCTCTTACAAGTTCCAGTTGGCAGATGTCTTTGAGGTACAAGGTCTACCAGGTTTTGGTATATTGTGCACTGTTCCCATTTCATCAGATTTGTTCACAATTTGCTTTATGATCTTTATTATTGATAATAGGATGCATTGAATGGTACATTGACTAAGGCTAGCACCATTCAATACAATGGTTAGATGTATCGAATGGTTCTAACGAATAAACTTACCACTCAGTGTATCCCATTGTCAGTTATTTATTTTACTATTTTATTATTAATTATTTGTTTATTTATAGGGTAAAAAAATATACATTAAACCAACTGACTATCTTAGCCTTTATCAGTTCTTTCGGTCCCATGACTCACTGGGAATACTTTTTTTATAAATCCTTATGCTAAATTCTTATCTTATACCTGCTCTATTGGCCTAAACGCTCATTTTGAATGCTTTTATTGTACTTAATACATTCTTATTCGATTATTTTGGCATCTTGGAATATTTTTATTGTACAGTATTATACTTTATACATTCTTATTCAATATCCTTAGCTTACATACTATTGCAATTATTTTACAGATTGATATAATGTTTAATCAATAATTTGATACTATTCCTACTTTTTCTACCTTTCCATCCAAACATTTTAATTATTATTTATTTTATGAAAGATTAAATACATACATCTACAGTGGATTCCGGTTATTTGGGCCACCGGTTAATCGGGGCAGCTGTTTATTTGGGAAAAATCTTAAAAAACAGAAACCAATCAAGAAAATAGCCAGGGTTTACTTTGCTTAATTGGGACAAAATGCCGTTTAATCGGGGCAGGAGACTGCAGCACTGGAAATTACCCTACGATTGTCTCCGACGGTACCACGTGGTTCGGTCGAAATTCTGGAGGTCACAACCATAAAACAATAAAAACAATTACCAGTCACCTGTTTATTGGGCTTTTCTGTTAGTGAAATCTATCATAAATGGACAGTAAACTCGATCTTACTGAATTTGCAATAACACCGACAGCTGGAATTCTGTGGGTTATTATGGTGAAATGAGTTTACACTTCCATGATATCTTCAATCATATAAAAAAATTAATTTTCAGAATCTGCTCTTCATTCCTATTTTTAAAGCTTTGTAACTCGTTACTCCGTTCTCACTTGCGCGTATTGTGTTACTTGCAATTTGTGTGTGCGTACTCTTTGTTATTGATTACTTATCTTTTTACTGTTTTAAATTTTAACCCCCGCCCACAAATGTCAGTGAACAGAAATGTCAACTAGTTCGTATGTACATATTACAGTATGTATTAATTATTCCATTTATCACGTATATTCTTCCGATTTTCACGTATCATTTAATTTTTTAATTGGTAAGGTAATAAAGGGTAAATTTGTGCTTAATATATCTTTACTTTTATAGCCTGTGGATAATATTCCTCATATTTTCACTAATTAGAATCGCTGTTTAATAGAATTAAAATTCATTTCACAAATGTGATCACAATGACCGGCGCTAACTACATCGTATAGTGAACGGTACTTTACTGTGGTGAGTTTGTCGTAACGTGATTTTATTATACAGTGAACTAATTGTAAAGGGGGGGTACATTGTATTTTTAACTATTTACGTGAAACTTCGGATAATTGGGGCAAGCGCTTAATCGGGCCAAAATGCACTAGTCCCGATGTGTCCCAAATAACCAGAATGGACTGTATATATATTCTTTAACAATATAACATAAAATACCTACGTGTATTCCATACATTTAACTAAGTATGTTTATCAGTTATTGCTACTCTTTTTCAACACTACTACATATAAGCTAACATAAGGCACTTTATATTACATTATGGTCTTACGTATTGCTACTGCAGTGGCACTAGCCCATAATTCCCTATAGTAAAATTAATAACTAGTACCATACTATCTGTAGCTATACCTATCTCATATACTGCACACAAATTTGATCAGAAATTATTTCTCATGGTGAAAGCAAGTTATCAATTTTGGTTCATCTCTCTGAAACAGGTTCTTTACTCTTGAGATATGAAGATATATGAATAAGTTTTGCCATCATTTAGTCTCTGCTGGTGACAAGTGATACTAGGATTGGAGTTGGCTAATAGAGAAATAAGACACTGTATATTACATTATGGTCAACTAGTAAATTAATCAGGGGAGTTTACCTCAATATAGTACGTGGAACACTTCCGTATGAAACCCTCCAGAAATTAAAACGGAAAAAACGAAAAAATCGACAACTTACCGGTACATTAAAGTAAAATATAAATAATTAAAGTAAAATATAAATAATTAAAGTAAAATATAAATAATTAAATAATCAATTTAACACAATTCAAAATCAATTCAAAACAATAAAATTCAAATTAACGCAATTAAAAGAATCTAACGAAAATATTCAAAACGATTTTCCTTCCTGAAACTGACAATGCTTTTCGACCGACTGTCGTGATCACAGGAATGAAAATATTTTCATTCCTGAAAATATTTTCATTCCTGTGATCACGACAGTCGGTCGAAAAGCATTGTCAGTTTCAGGAAGGAAAATCGTTTTGAATATTTTCGTTAGATTCTTTTAATTGCGTTAATTTGAATTTTATTGTTTTGAATTGATTTTGAATTGTGTTAAATTGATTATTTAATTATTTATATTTTACTTTAATTATTTATATTTTACTTTAATGTACCGGTAAGTTGTCGATTTTTTTGTTTTTTCCGTTTTAATTTCTGGAGGGTTTCATACGGAAGTGTTCCACGTACTATATTGAGGTAAACTCCTCTGATTAATTTACTAATATTATTATCAACGTAGAACATATTGAGTATTACAGCTCTGATTCATACTATCCAATTATGGTAAACATACTTTCGAAGTGGACAAGAATTGCCATTGTTTTCAGATAATCTTCTTCACTTCATACTTGATTTAACTGAATAAAGTGAAAAACTATTACCTTTTAACTTAATTCCTAAAAACTCGGCTGCAATGTAAACATAAAACTTTGCCTTCTCCTACATTATAGACCTAAATGATTTCTTACGAATTCATTGATTGGCTGTAAATCAAATGAAAATCAAAATAGAAATTCTGTTTACATATGGCTGCAAGTAAAATGACTGCATCTAAAACCTTGAACTTAAGATTTGGAAGTAAGCGAGAAAATTTTCCTTTTAGTTTCAAAAGAAGATTATAAAGGACAGCTTCAAGCTTAGTAGACCTTGAAATAGTTTGCAGTGTGTTCAACTTTTTGATATAGCCATCCTTCAATTTTCCTAAAGGTGTTAATTTTATGTGTAAATACTAATTTTATGTGACTTGTGCATTAAAGGGCATTGGTACACGCTGGTATAAATTTGTGGAATAAGAATACTTCACTGCGTGAGTGAAAAACTTGAAAATAAAACTTAATGAAATAAAATAAGATAAATTGCTCAGGAAGCAATTTACTTTATTATTTGTAAAGTTAAAATAATAATAATAATACAATGGCCATATGGTTCTTCTTGGGGCCTAAAAATTTAAATAGAACTAAAAAGTCCTGCATTCTTTAACAGTGTTTTGCACTAGCATGCATCCTAGGCTTATCATGGTTACTAGAAGGAAAATAGCCATCCTTTGCTAAAGGAATCAATCGTTGATGGCAGTGCTGTCTTGACTGGCCGTGAAAATGGCCCAAATTACACTTTGGTCACATGGTTGAAAATCAGATCAGTAATTGGACTGGGAGGGCAGGTGATCCTCTCAGCTGCAGTCCTTATAACCATTTCAGGCCTGTGGTTACTAGATGAGAGTTATACCAGGAGAGCAATTGGTGTCTGTAAATTCTAGATTCTGCATTTTGGTTATCAGTGAGTTGTTGTATAGAGATAAGTAACCTGATGGAATATCTTATTTAAAAATATTAAAAAAATTACTCCATCAAATTTCCATCGCTATAAAACACAGCCCACTGATAGCTGTAATGTAGAACCCAGCAATATACATAGAACCAGTTGCCCACTTAGAATAACTTTCCCATACAGTGCCCATCAGACTTGGATAGTCACAAAGGATTGCAACCAGGGGGCCACCTTCCAAATCCAACTGTTGAGTTGATTTTCAGTCATGTGGCCACGCCCCCCGATGTTGGAAATTTCACAGTCATTCAAGACAACTCTGCTATCAACCACTGATTCTCACAACAAAAGATAGGCATTTTCTTTTTAGTGTCCATAATGAGTAGATCCAGGATGTGTTCTAGTGCAAAAAGAAGTTAGACAATGTAAGGCTTTCTTAGTTCATTTAAAATTTTTAAGCTGCAGGAAAAAGTAAAGAAATTCTTTAATCTTTAAATTTCCTTAAAAGAATAAATGTGATACTATAAGCTTATCAGAGAAATTATTATTATTTTTTTCCATTAAATAAATTTTTCTTCCAAGTCTTTTACTCATGCAGTGAAGTTGTCTTATTCCCAGTACTAATTTTGTATTTTTTTAATGCTGACTGTTTCACTTTCCTTATAGGGTATTGCTAAATTTTTAATGTGAAAAACTTTGGGTGAATTAAAGACAACCTATTGATGATCTTTCCAGGGGAAGTACTTAAATTAAATTACGAATTGACAACTGTCATTAGCCAATACAAAGAAATAGTGGAACAGCCTGAGATGAATGGAAATGTAGAAGATCCATGCAAGGGTAAGTTTTTCATTTCCAAAATTATTGTTCCAGAAGATATTTATTTCACCTGAACTTTAATGAGGTGTGTTATATGCAAACACAAACATTTTCAAGTAGCATTGCGGTATATACTATCCTACCAAATCCTACTATACTACCCTACCAAAAGTATTCAGACACCCCCAATGCTACAAATGGTGTGAGCAAGATGTGTACAAATCAGGAAAAAAATGTCTATGCAATAGCTGAAATGTCACAGACAAGCAGAATTAATCTCAGTACAAGTGCTTACAGTGGTTCAAAGAAGTTTAATCATCACATGCCACATTTACAGTCTGTCATCACATGTGCCAGCCACATATTTGAACTTTGCAAAGTCAATTGTAGCATTTACAAATAGTCAGATAGGCCCAGAAAAAAAAAAAAGATGGATAGAAATTGCAGATTTGTAAAGAAAAGAGTGTAACTTAACTGAGCATTGTCCCTGGAAAAAGTTACATTTCATAGCCAAACATCAGTTGTTTGCTACCTAGCCTACCATTCTTGGACTGCAGTACAGTGGAAACAGGTTCTATTGAATGGTGAGTTGCATTACACAGTCTTCAGATCAGACAGTCAAGTGTGGGCATAGAAAATGCCTTGGGAACATAGACTACAGTAGTCTATTGTTCCTGCATTAAAGTCTAGAGCAGGTGAGATCATGGTGTGGGGAGGTGACTGTTCCTTGTGATTCAGATTGTTGGTTGTGGTGCAAAAAACTATCAGTGACAAATTGTATACTGCTGTTGTGGAGATTTCTGTGATACATACATTCAGGCAGTTGTACTAAACTGGGGTCTTACATATTCCAGCATGATAATGCCTATGCTTAATCCCATACAACAAGCAGTGTAAAAAACCTAATTTGAGGTAAATGAAGATCAATATTGATCCTGGTCACCTGCATCTGATTGAACATCTTGGGGATGAATTGGAGTAGATACTGGATCAGAGTATGGACAAATTACTCAAATACAGCTTACACAAATTACTTTTGTCTTCTGCAAGGAGCTGGTCAAAAGTTCCATGACAGATTGATGCTGTGATTTTGGCCAAAAGTGGATCTACAGTTTATTAATTTGTTCATTAAAACTCATGTTTTTCCAAACATGATGGTGTCTGAATACCTTTGGTAGGTATAGTGTACACCTTGCACCGACCAAAAGTACTTAAATTAAATTATAAATTGACAAGTAGTAGAAAATTATACATCCTCTTCTTATTTGGAAATATCTAGATATGAATTATGAATTGATAATGTGAACAACTTATTGAGACCTTTTCAGTTGGGCCTGAGTTAGCCATCTTGTCTGGAACACTATGCTGTTCATCTTGCAAACAGACAGGCTTTTCTTAGAACACAATTTAAGCTGTGACAAAACATTATACAAGCTGCTAATTTGAATGTTGAAATTTGAATGTTGTGTGGGAACTACGTCTAGTTTGTTTTTTGTTTTGTTTTATTTGGTTTTTAGGAGCATTAGCAACTAAGGCCATATTGCTCCGGGATATGCGGTGGTCATTCCCTGACCTTTCCGCATCCTCTGTATTTGGTGGTGACGGGCTCGAACCCCGGTCTAATCAAGAAGCGTGCGCTACGCACTGGTGCTCCTTCCCACCTGGCTACGGAGGTGCCAACTACGTCTAGTACGGACTTATGACACTAGGTAAAACTGCATGCATCCTTTGTGAATCAGAATGCCATTGGGCTGGATAGTCATTGAATATTTATGTGCAGTTCTTTGGCAGTGTGTTTCACGTAGTTTACAATTGTTGTGATGGCTGATGTGAGAGAGCAACGTGCTTCCATCAAGTTTTATTACCTTAACAATAGAGCAACAGAAACCCATAAGAAGTTGAAACAAGCTTTTGGTGACAATGCTTTAGGCCAGACACAGACCTACTACTGGTTTAACCATTTTAAAAATGGTTGAATGTCAGTTGATGACGATGATCGCTCTGGGCATCCATCATCAAGCACCACCCCGGAAAATGTCACAAAAGTTTGAGCAGCTATCTGTGAAGACCGCAGGCAGACCATTCACAACATTTGTGGCATTGTAAGACTAACGTATGGCACGTGTCAGCAGATTTTGTCAGATGAGTTGAACACGAGAAGGATTGTGGCCAAGTTCATGCCACAGTTACTGAATGAAAACCAAAAGCAGCATCGCATAGAAGTTAGCAGAGATCTTCAAGAAACGGGCCAGGAGTGATCAAACTTCCTTTCTACGGTCGTCACTGGTAGAACGAGAGTTGGGTATATGGGTGTGACCCAGAAACCAAGCTTCAGTCATCCCAGTGAAGGGTGCCTCTGTAGCAGTGCGTAGCACACACTTCTTGATTAGACTGGGATTCAAGCCCGTGACCACCAAATATGGAGGATGCAGAAAGGTCAGGGAATGACCACCGCATATCCCTGGAGCAATATGGGTGTAGTTGCTGATGCTCCTAAAAACCAAATAACAAACAACATCCCAGTGGAAGGGCCCATCTTCACCCCGACCGAAGAAAGCCTGACAAGTTGAGGAGCAATGTGAAGTCCATGCTGATCATAGTTATGGACATTGACTGGATTATCCATAAGGAATTCATCCCTCGTGGTCCGACCATCAACACAAAGTTCTACAGCCGACCGGGCTAGCCGAGTGGGTAAAGTACCTGCTCGGCAACCCAAAGGTCGCGGGTTCGATTCCCGCCTCGGGCTTGGATCAAAGTACTGCAAAATCCTTGGGAGGTGCAATATGGCCACAGAAGCCGATGCGCCAACAACTACCAAATCAAAAAAAAAAAAAAAAAAACAAAGTTCTACTGCGACGTTCTGAGGCAGTTAAGGGAAGCCATCAGGAGGAAACATCCAGAGAAGTGGTGCACAAAAAACTGGGTTCTTCATCATGACAACGTGCCATCCCACACATCTCTAGCTGTGGCACAGTTTTTGGCATCCAATAACATAACAATCGTCCCTCATCCCCCTTATTTGCGAGACGACTTAGCCCCCTACAATTTCTTCCTCTTCCCAAGAATGCAAATCAAGCTGAAGGATCGAAGATTTGACAGCATAGAGGATATCCAAACCAAATCGCAGGCGGTGCTGAACACTATGACAAAGAAGGACTTTCAGGACCCATTCAAATCATGGGAGAAATGCTGGGATCGGTGTTTATGCTCTCAAGGGGACTATTTCGAAAGTGACAGTGGTGAATAAGACCCAGGGTGAGTCTAATTTATTTTATAAATACATTTCGGGAACTTTTGGGTAGCACCTCATATGATATGATCTCAAATTTTTTTTTTGAGCATTCTGTCCATCTCCAGAATTCACCATCAAAGGTGACTGGAGGTGATGTACAGCAGAATGAGAGTCCAACTCCAAGAATTTCAAGAGGAACAGGAGGAAAATGACCAATCTTCCCAAAACAGTCTTCCTCAAGCAAAAGATCTGTTTGGCAACTTACATAAAGACTCCACATAGAATCCAGTATTCATGATCATGCCTCAATGGATTCGTTCCAAGATCTAGTACCAAAAGTTAGTCATCAGCTTGGGAAGTTCGGGAAAGTATGCTTGAAAAAAAGTGTTTGGGAACTGTATTAAGTCCACATGATTTCAGTATTAAGTTCACTACCTACAACCAAGTTAACTAAACAAAAACGAAACCTTAGAAAGAGAATGAATTAATATAACAATACAAATGAGAATAAATTAACCAGTGTGAGTTGATACTTGCTCAGGGAAGTGGAGCTGGAATGAAGCAAGTATCAATCTCACAAACCCTAAATATGACACACACTAAGAAGTAAAATGATAAAACAAAAAGTTTTGAAGAAACACAGTATCTGCTGTGATTTGGCACTGCAAATCACAAATGGTCTTGGGGTGCTTTTAAATTTCTTTTTGTAAATAACTTTTATCTATGTGTTAAATTATAAATGATATCTTAACTAAGGGTGATTAAAAATTCACACCCAAGTATCAGAATTAAAATTTATTAATTCCTTTACTATCAGATAATTATAATAACTGTAATGATAAGTAATTTGGTAGTGGTGAATTGGGATATATATATTTTTTAATTTGTCTTTTATGTTCACATGTGATTTTGAAAAAAAATATGGTTCAACAATATACACTTGTTCAGATAGAATATCCCATGATGGCATCTCTCTCTCTCTTTCACACACACACACACACACACACATATGCACACACACACACACACATATGCACACACACACACACACACACATGCACACACACACACATATGTGCACACACACATATGCACACGCACACACATATGCGCACACATGCACACACACGCACACACATATGCACACACACGCACACACATATGCACACACGCACACACATATGCGCGCGCGCGCGCGTGCACACACACACACACACACACACACACACAAAGGTTATGATGAGTTTATATAAGTGTAACCTGTCAACCATTGTGGACGTACAGAGTATTATCACCAATAAGGCTTTGTAAGAATTGTATATGATTAGCAAAATGAGAGAAATTAGCCAATTCATTTTCAGTTATGCAAATTTTGAATGCCTTTATTATCATTGTACTGATGCAACAAAATGGAAAAGCACAATAGGTGATAAATTACTGAACACTCTCACAACTTACCTAATCCTTGCAAAAACCAAAGAATCGGTTTTTGCAAGGATAAGGTTTCTGCAAATATCAGTCTAGTGGCTGTTGTAACTGTCACTAAAGTGATCTGTAAAATACTAGTTGCCATGGTCACTGTGTTTGTTGATCTCTTTTCATGATATATCCCCTTGAAGACTGGAAGAGTTGTCAAAGGCCTCTTCAGTCAGTGGTTATAACTAGTTGATCCTTGGTAGCTGGAATAGTAGTAGTAGTGGCATGTGATGCAAGAAAGCAAGTGTATGAGCTTATGCAGCATCAGCCAAAAAAAAAAAAAAAAAAAAAAAATCACACCATTCCCTCCAAATGCCTGTCCAGTTCCTCCTTAAATTTATTCAACCTATCAACTTCCACAACGACAGATGGAAGTCTGTTCCAGCAATTAACCACCCGCTGGCTAAAGGCAAATTTCCGCACATCTATTCTACATCTGTCCTTTCTTAATTTGAATTTATGCCCCCTTAGGTTCGTAATCTGAACAAGTGGAAGGATCCCATCAGAATTCAGCGTGCTCAACCCATTCAAGGCCTTATACACCTCAATCAGATCACCGTGCAGGTGCCTAGTCTCCACCACTGCAATTTGCAGAACTTAAGCCTCTCTCTTGGTAAGAGGATCCCTTCATTTCCCTCACCAATCTTGTTGCCCTTCGCTCAAGCAAATCTACATCCTACCTAAAATGAGGCCTCCAGACCTGTACACAGTACTCAAGGCGTGGCCTGACCATTGCCTTATACAGAGGGACAATCGCCTCCTTTTGCCTGCTAGCAAAATTCCTATATATCATTGACAAAACCCATGACCTGCCCTGGCAGCCTGTCTGCATTGCTCAGAAAACTTCATATCTGACTGCACAATTACTCCCAGGTCTTTTTCATTTTCTACCACCTTAAGTGTAGTGCCACACAGTTGGTACGTTTCTCTGGGGTTACTTCTACCCATATGCAGTACTTTGCATTTGTCAAGGTTAAACTTCAGTTGCCACTTCTTAGCCCATCTGCCCAAATTATCTAGATCCTGTTGCAGTAGCACACTGCCATTGCTGTCATTAACAACCCTGCCAACTTTTGTATCATCTGCAAACTTCGACATTAAGCCTGATATACAGTCATCAATATCATTGATAAATATACAAAACAACAGTGGATCCAACACCGAACCCCGTGGGACTCCACAAATAACATTAGTCCATGAAGAGCAGCACCCATTGATTACTACCCTCTGTCTTCTCCCACTTAACCATCCTTTTATCCATTGTAGCAACTTACCCTTAATACCATTCTGCTCCAATTTGTACAATAGTCTTCCATGCACAACAGTGTCAAAAGCCTTCCTGAAATCCAAATATATGATATCAAAATTATTTTTTGCATCTAGTTCCTTTGTAACCACATCATAATATCCTATCAAATTTGTCAGACAAGACATGATATTATACACTTTATTTCACCAGTTAGCATCAGTATTAGCAGAGGTATATGATGCAAGAAAGCAAGCTTATACAGCATCAGCCAAAAAAAAAAAAAAAAAACTTTCCCATATCACCTATCCATTCGCTCCAAAAGTTTGTTTCGTTCTTCCTTGAATTTCTAAGTTCTAAGCTTTTTAGCCCCACATCATGTAAATAAACCTGTGAATGCATGTACTTGTGTAGACAAATATACAATAAACTGCCGGATGACACACTATGACTGAAGGTCTTTGACATCTCCCATAAAATCCACAGAAAGTATCACCAGTTCATTTTTCTTTTGTCAAGGTAGATGCTAGCCTTTCTGTCACTAGGCATGATTAGTTATTTAACACAATCTGATGTTTTTTAATGTATATATATTTTAATATTGGTTTTTGGGAGTTCCCAAACAACCATCCAACATTGCTTAACGTGACTGAGTGCAGTCCTGATTGAGGAGACTTTTAAGAATTTTTTGCTCACTTTCTGAATGAATGTGAACCTAGGCTTCTCTAAATGACCGACAAGTGGTGGTTGACTATTTAAAGGACAGTTTTATCCGAATTTAATGTTTCATTTAACATTATATATCTATTGAAGAAGGATCCGAAATGCATGGTGTTATATATAATTAATTTTTAATTCTTAATAAATTTATTTTCACTCAGAATTCTCAAACTGTACTTTTCTTCAAGTTCAAAATATTTATTTTGCTTATATTTTATAGGTGAACCATCACTGATGGATTTTACTTCACCACAAGAGCCTGTTCCTCAGAGAGGGGTAGCACGATCACTTGATGAACATCTGTTATCTTTAGGTATATCTTATTTGTTGAAAATTAGTCTGAATTTTAAGATTTTCTGCTTTAATGTTAGAGCTGTCTAGTAATACAATGAATTGAGCATGTCCCCCTTTCTGCCAAAAAACCTTTTATATTCACTCATATTTTTCCCACTGCCAGAACAAAGAGACTTTCACCTTGAACTTCCAAACTCTTTGTTTTGGCTACCTTGAATTATATCAAAGTCTTAATCTAACCATTCTTCAGTTCCTATAAGTATTAATTTTATGTGTAAATACTCATTTTATGTGACTTATGCACTGAAGGGCATTGATACACGCAGGTATAAATTTGTGGAATAAGAATACTTCACTGTGTGAGTAAAAAACTTGAAAATAAAACTTAATGAAATAAAGTACAATAGATTGCTCAGAATAGCCTATAACTTCCTAAGATTTTGTATTTGTACTTGCCTCATTTCTCTCCTACTAGTGAAAATATACCCCCCTCATTCATTTTACTGGTCGCCTTCAAGACTTCTATCCCTGCTATTCTGATATCCCTGCTATCACCCTGGTTCTGCCATTTTCGCTTCTTTGCTTTTTAAGTTTCTGATTGAAGCATTGATTGTAGTTTTAGAATAATATAGAAGAATTGCTTAAATTAATGCTGTTTAAGCTTCTGACATTGATGATTCCTATTTCAATAGTTGTTCCAGTAGCATATTTAGCACTATGTCCTGGCACATTCATTTACTCCTTGATAAGCACTAGAGATTGTTTCCTGGGATCGCGGTTGATTTTTGCTGCATGATTTATCTTGGGATTTCCTGGTCTGAATTACTAACTTTAATAATCAATACTAGCAGTCTTACACACACATTATAAATATATATTTATATATGCAATCATTGTGCGCTGGCAAGATAAATAGTTTCTTCATAATTTGAAATATCGTCAGCAATAAAGATGTGTATTATTTTAATTTAGATAAATATTTATTTTCATACATTACATTTGCAATATATATATATATATATATATATATATATATATATATATATATCCGATAATTCAGAATAAAACAAAATAAAATAAAACATAAGCCAGTAGTATGGCAAAAACTGTAGAGCGAAAATTAACATAAAAATAACGTGAAATAAAATAACCAATAGGGAGGGGGAAGTAAAGGTAATAAGACATAAACAGTAGCCGATAGTCCCCTATATAATTTAACACTTTAAATCCAATTAATAAAACCGATATAAAATTTAAAATAATGCCGATTATAATATAATTTAGCGGTACCCCCTCGAAGGTACTAGTTTTGAAAAACGTGAAATATCACCAAAAAAAGGGGTTAAAAGAACTACTAAGAGAAAAAAAAAACCGAAATATCAAAATAATAGACTGACCATTATACCCCATATCGACAGAGGACCACGAGGCCAATAATGGTCATGGAATCGCTGCATTTCAATCGCTATACAAATCTTCGCAAAGGCAAAAAGATCGAAGAACCAAACCACCCATTCCTCCCTTGATCGATCCACAAATGCAGAGGATTTGCATGGCGTGGTCCTTATGCAGCGAGAACTACTTTATAGAACAGACAGCGCTCTAGAGCAGAGCCACATCACTGACATAATGTAAGCTTAGCCAGCTTATATAAAAGAAAAGAATAGATGGCGGCACAGACGTGCTTATTTAGCCTATCAACCCACTACTACCACTAATTTATATTTAAATAATGGCTTAAAAGTTTAACATAAAATAAGAAAATAAATAAGTCTATTATTTTGATATTTCGTTTTTTTTTGTTTTTTTTTGTTTTTCTCTTAGTAGTTCTTTTAACCCCTTTTTTGGTGATATTTCACATTTTTCGGAACTGGTACCTTCGAGGGGGGGTACCGCTAAATTATATTATAATTGGCATTATTTTAAATTTTATATCGGTTTTATTAATTGGATTTAAAGTGCTAAATTATATAAAGGACTATTACTATTGGCTACTGTTTATGTCTTATTACCTTTACTTCCCCCTCCCTGTTGGTTATTTTATTTTACGTTATTTTTGTGTTAATTTTCGCTCTACAGTTTTTGCCATACTACTGGCTTATGTTTTATTTTGAATTATCGGATATATCTGGGCTTCGTGTGGAGGATATGCATTTTGCTGCCTCTAATGATAGCTTAATATTTATTTATTTATTTTCTTATTTTATGTTAAACTTTTAAGCCATTATTTAAATATATATATATATATATATATATATATATATATATATATAATTACGAATAATAAAATTAAAATTAAGTAGAGAAATTGGATTTGAATTTGAATTGCGATAATATGAATTATGGATCAGGGACACTGCAAGAGCAAAGGTACCCTACAACCATAATGTATATATAAAAAATTATTTTTATTGTCATGTGTAGAATGTAGTAGGAATATATCTGTAATTTAATTAGTGCTAATAATGAAAATACCGTGTACCCTGGGAGCGATATATGTTGATTAAAGGGGGGAAGAAAGGAAAAGAAAAATGTAACGTTATAAACAGGAAGAAACAAAGTGAGAATTTTGTGAAAAAACAAGATGCAAATTTTGAAAAGAACGACCAAGGTAGAAATAGTATTGCAGTATCTTTCATAATTTTTGTGTCTTCTTCAGAGGTCATCCACCCAAATTATGAAAAAGAACAGCAATACTCTTACTTCTGTTTCTGACATGTTCTGTATGTCAAAAAGCACGTGTAAGCAGCCACGTGGTAAAAACTATTGTTCTTTAGACATTTCCGTCTCATATTTGTAAAGACAATACCATTACTGACTTAAACACATCATGCATATGGCCAGGAACCTACTTTAGGTACAGGTTACGCAATAGAGGACTGCCCGAGCACAACTACATTCCCCTTCTTCCAATTACCCCCCTCAACGTGGGCACCTGTACGTGGTGAGGGGACCTCCCAGTGATGCTGCTGGTTTTCCAGATTAGCATCACTGGGATCCAACGCCCATACCTTGGTTCCAGGGTTACACCATTGTAATCCGGCGTGTGCAGCCGTGCGCCGCGACCCGTGGAAGCGGAAAGGGGGATCCTGGTGGTTGAGGGGCCCAGCCTTAATACACCACTTTGGCCCCTGCTTCGACGAGACGGGTGGTCCCGGACCGGCTCGACTGGGATCAATCGGCGGGTGGTATTATACTGCTAGGGTCAACTGCGTTCCAATAAGTCTCCCTCCCTATGGTCCTGGGACGGGATAAAGACTTATTGGTAACGTGGGTATGGTGTTCTAAGCGAACTCGGCGTCCCATTCGTGTACGCAGTACCTGCTAGTTCACGAGTGGGCGTCCCCTCGTAGGGCTCCGTGGTGGGTGAGGTACTTAGGCATCAGACATTTTCTTTTTACTCATATGAGTAATTTAAATTCTTCTTCTGGGGCCCCAACAAGGCCCCTACCTAATCGATCGTCAGATGAGAGTGAAAGCAATTCAGCTAAAAGAGCCAGAACTGAGGAGAAAACAACATCTGTGACACCTCTTTTCCTCATTCTCCATTCCACCGGAGAGCAGTCACTTGGGAAAATGTCACCTTTCTTTATCCAGGAAGGATTAGAAGGGATGGCAGGCTCACCCAAATCCGTTAAACGGCTGCGTTCTGGAGATATTCTAATTGAAGCAGCAAATATAAATCAAGCTGAAAAATTTTTGAAAGCCATATTTATAGGGGGAATACCCATCATCGTAACCCCTCACAAAACTTTGAACTCTTCAAGAGGTGTGATATCAGAGTGGGATCTTCTTCACGTTTCTGAAGAAGAGATCTGCTCTGAATTAAAAGAACAAGGAGTGACAGCTGTAAAGCGGATATCCATGCGTAAGGATGGGAATCTTGTCCCTACCCGAGTTCTCATCCTAACATTCAACACCCCACGGCCTCCAAGTTCCATCAAGGCAGGGTACTTAAACTGCCCAGTGAGGATTTACGTTCCCAACCCACTGAGGTGTTTTAAATGTCAAAAGTACGGCCACTCACAAACATCCTGTCGTGGTAATCCTGCCTGTGCTCGATGTGGTGTTAAAGACCACGAGAGCAAGGAATGTCTAGCTCCTAAGCCTAATTGTATTAACTGCCAAGGAGAGCACCCTGCATACTCTCGAGCATGCCAGCGGTGGAAGGACGAAAAGGAGATACAGAAATTAAAAACGGAGCTAAACATCTCCTACCCAGAGGCTAGAAAACGCATACAACCAATAAATAGCGGGAAACCTTCATATGCCCAGAAGGTTTCTGCTAAGTGCACTATCGGTACACAAACTGAGATGACTATACCACCAAAAGAGTCATTCACCCCGATTGCACGCTATTTATTGAGTTCACAAAAGCCCACCACAAAAACACAATCAGCTGCCACTCCTATATCCGTACCTCCTAGTGCTCCACCACTACCTAAACCAAGTGGTAAAGAAAAGCCAAAAACTTTAGAAGAGTCATCCGTGACACCAGAAAGAATGGATGTAGAGAACAAGGAGGTACAGGATGAATCAGTCTTGGAACTCTTTGCGGAGGAAGAAATGGACACGGGACATCGTCCTTTCTTCCCCAAAAAAGATAAAGCCAAGGCTGATAAAAGTAAGCCCTCAGCACCTCGGAAGCCGCCTGATGGACCCACCAAGCCAAAATAATGGCTAAATTCCTACAATGGAATTGTCGTGGATTCCGGCGAAATACTGATGACATCAAGGCCCTCCTGCAAAAGCACGAGCCAGTTTGCTTTTGCTTGCAGGAGACTTATCTAAAGGCGAATGATGATCCCACCATGCATAACATCACAATCTTTCGTAAGGATAGAATTGCGGATGGTCCTGCTCATGGAGGAGTGGCTATCCTTGTGAGTAATCAGACCCCAGTTCAGCCCTTGCTAATTACAACCAGCATAGAGGCTGTTGCAATTCGCCTTACAGTGGGATTTTTATTAACGGTCTGCTCTATTTATTTGCCACCTGGGACTGACATCTCCCAGGAAGCCCTTGATGATCTTCTAAAGCAGTTGCCTCCCCCTTTCTTACTTCTCGGGGATATGAATGGACATAACACCCTGTGGGGTAGTGCTAACATCAATGAAAGGGGACGGGTCATAGAGCGTATGCTCAATGACAATGCCCTTTCCCTTCTCAATACTGGAACAAACACCTTCTTCCATATGCCTACCCGTACTTTTTCTGCCATTGATCTCTCTATCTGCTCCCCTTCTCTGCTCCCTTCACTCACTTGGGAAGTGGAGGAGAATCCATACGGAAGTGATCACTTCCCTGTGATAACCTTGTTACACAGTGGGAGACCATGTCTTCCTTTTAGGTTACCACGGTGGAAGTTTGATCAGGCTGACTGGAATGCCTTCCAACATCAGGCAAATTTTGAACTCAGTACAGTCAGTCAGGAGCCTATCAATGATGCAGTAACGTACATCACAGAAATGATTGTCCAAGCAGCTGCGAATGCTGTTCCAAAAACATCTGGCCGGTTTCCACCATTTCCCAAACCTTGGTGGAATTCACAATGCACAGCAGCAAAAAAGGCTCAAAACAAAGCGTGGGGGATATTCCGTCGATATCCTACCACTGCTAATCTAATAGCTTTCAAGCGTGCACGAGCCAAAGCACGCTACATTCGCCGTCAGAGTCAAAAGGAATCATGGATCCGTTTTACATCATCTGTTAACCAGGCTACCAATTCTAAGGTAGTCTGGGATAAAATCCGGAAAATGAAGGGAAAATATACATCCCACCCTTCTTCAATCCTAGATTATAATGGATGCGCTATTGCAGATCCAACTGCAATAGCCAATGCTCTTGGGGAAACATTCTCTAACATCTCTGCAACATCCTCGTATTCCCCAGAGTTTCTGGTCCTGAAACATAAACTGGAAAAAGAGGCACTTAATTTTAAGTCCAAGAACATCTATCCCTACAATGGGCCGTTCACTATTCAGGAACTGAAAAGAGCCCTCGCCCTTTCCAAAGCAAGTGCTGTTGGACCAGATGGCATCCATTATGAATTGGTTAAACATCTTTCACCAAAATCTATGGATTATCTGCTCTCTCTGTATAACAGAATCTTTATTGAAGGGCAGTTTCCGGATTCCTGGCGCAAGGCAATCGTTCTTGCCTTTCCTAAGCCAGGAAAGGATCCAAAAATCACCAGCAATTATCGTCCTATTGCTCTGACTAGCTGTCTGTGCAAAATTCTGGAGAGAATGGTCAATTCTCGTTTAATATGGTATTTAGAATCAAATGACCTTCTCTCCAATATCCAGTGCGGCTTCCGAAGGAACCGGTCCACTTTGGACCATCTTATTAGACTGGAAACATCCATCCGGGATGCTTTCCTAAAACGTGAACACTTGGTGTCGGTGTTCTTTGACATGGAGAAAGCGTATGACACAACTTGGAGATTTGGCATTTTAAAAGATCTGCATAGCCTCGGTCTTAGGGGGCAACTCCCCATTTTTATTAAAAACTTTTTAGCCAATCGATCTTTCCAGGTTCGTGTGGGATCCTCACTCTCTCGTTCCTTTAGCCAAGAGGAGGGAGTACCACAAGGATCAGTATTAAGTGTCACGCTTTTTGCCATCAAAGTAAATTCCATCACAGAACAACTTCCTCGAACTGTAAACAGTGCCCTCTATGTTGATGACTTTAGCATATTTTGCCAGTCATGCAACATGAGGGTGATTGAAAGACAACTGCAGAAAGCCATTGATCGACTCAACTCCTGGGCACTTACAAATGGTTTCAGGTTCTCGCCGGAGAAGACCGTTTGCGTACACTTTTGTCGTAAGCGTAATCTTCATCCTGAACCCGAATTAAGGCTCGGACGAAATGCTATTCCAATAGCAGCGGATACAAAATTCTTGGGACTCGTATTTGACAAAAAGTTGACCTTTCTGGATCACATCCGTCAACTCCGTACAAAGTGCACAAGAGGGCTGAATATTCTGCGCTCTCTTTCCTCTACATCTTGGGGTGCGGATCGATGCACCCTACTACGCATCTACCGTGCACTTGTACGATCCAGACTAGATTACGGGTCCCTGGTATACAATTCGGCCAGAGACAGTGTACTTCGGTGGCTGGATCCTGTTCATCATCTGGCTCTCCGTACCGCTATTGGAGCATATCGAACATCTCCAGTCCAGAGCTTATACGTCGAAGCAAACGAACCGCCGTTATTGCTTCGACGCAAGCAGTTGTCTCTAAACTACGCTCTAAAACTGAAATCCCTGCCAGACCACCCTACGTGGCTATCCGTTTTTGAGCCACGATGGGAAAATTTATACAACACCCGTAAGACTGCCAATCGCCCTTTTGGTATTCGTGTCCAAGAGCTACTTAAAGAACTTAATATCAAGGTAGACAAGGTTGCGCTAACACCAAAGCAACCCCTTCCACCCTGGCATGCTCATGTCCCGGCATGTGACTTGTCCCTTAGAAATTGGGGAAAGTCGGACACTCCGTCATCTGTCTACCTGCAGCTTTTTTCAGCACACCGAGCTGAACATTCTGACTTCGTGCCAGTCTACACAGACGGCTCGAAGGCGGAATCATATGTGGGATCCGCTGCTGTCTTTAGAGACAGCACTACATCGGAGCAGATTCCCTCTGAATGCAGCATATTTACTGCAGAGCTGCACGCTATAAAGTTAGCCTTGGATCACATTATTAAATGCCAATACCAACGGTTCATTTTATATTCAGACTCTCTCAGCGTGTTACAGGCTTTAATATCTGTGAGATATAATCCTCATCCAGTTCTGTCTAGCATTCAGCAGAAGATTCACGTTCTCCATGAACGTGAATATGATATCCGCTTCTGCTGGATTCCTAGCCATATTGGGATTAGGGGAAATGATTTGGCTGACGCCGCAGCCAAATCAGCAATTCCCAATAATAACCACTGCCTGTCAGTCCCCTATACAGACTACAGGCAAATAATACACGAGAAGATTCACTCCCAATGGCAGGATTCGTGGAATAGGCAGACTGCGAATAAATTATATCGTATAAAGCCCGTAATTGAACCGTGGCAGTCTAGTCTGCGCAGGAATCGTACTGAGGAAGTTGTTCTTGCCCGGACCCGCATAGGACACAGTCATTTAACGCATTCGTTTCTGCTGAGGGCTGATGACCCTCCTATGTGTGTGTCCTGTGGCACAATCTTAACGATCAGACACCTTTTAATTGACTGTCCAGATTTTAGCAGTACCCGTTTTACCGCTTTTAATCATCTGACTGAGCCGTATACACTCAGTCAGATTTTATCCGACAATGACAATGTGTCTGCTGTTTTTAGCTTTTTAAAAGCAATAAAGGTTTTTAATCGTATTTAAAATTTATATATTATTGTTGTTTATTTATGTTTTTAGATCTGGACATGGTGGCCTAATTAATTAGGTCACCGAGATGTTAAATTTTTAGATATTACCTGGTCTTGGCGCATTATAGCCTTAGTTGCTAGTGCGCCAATAAAACCCAAATCAATCAATCAATTCCAATTACTTTTTGCTGTTCTTGTATCTTGTGTGTGATTAGGCTAGCCGAAAGCAATATTCAAGATTCTATTTTTCTGCTATCACTTCTTTTTTTCTTCTATGACAAAGTTTAGAGTTTTTCAATGCTACTTTGTTTGTCTAGTTTTCTCCCCTTTGCTGACCCACTTGCCTCATTTGTTCAATTGCCTGCTCCCCCGTCACACGTGTTCCGTTCACTTTGACCAACTCACACCTTCTTTCCCCTGTACTCTGGGTTACTTTAGCTGTTATAAATTCACTGGGAACTATCGGCTTACTTCTTTGGTCTCCGTTACAGCCCTGTTATGTTTGCTTAACTCGGTTCGTCAGAAAGTTGCCATATCTTGACTATTTGCTTTCGTGATGTAGTTCAGTTTCTGTTAAAATTCTGGTAAGGCTGTTTGCTATTCATTAATTTTTTCTTTAACTGGAATCAATTGGTTTTAATTTTTGCATTTTACTTATTTATTTTAGTATTTTTTTTTTTATTTTTTTATTTTTTTTTTTCGTCTCTGTCGGGTCAGCTATGATGTACACATTTGCTCGCTTTTTCTGCCTGCCACATATACATCATAACAAAAACAGAGGCCTTGCTTACTGCTGTGTTTCCTTCGGTGTTGGCTGCCAGCCCTTGATGACACAGTTAAAATCTTAGGACCTACAGCATTAAGTACCATTTATATATTTTCATTTAGTTTTATTTATATAATTTTTAGGTAATGTCTTTTTTTTTTTTTTTTTTTTTTTTCTCCAGGCACTTAATTCATCTAATCTATTTGCCTATATATCTATATATATCTATATATATATATTTTTTTTTTTTTTTCAGCCAGTGCAGCAACAGCCCAGTTCCTTGCACCATATGGCTAGTATCAGATCTGTTTTCTTGTATCATCTGACTATTCTAATCATGCTAAAAAAAAAAGTATTGTTCTTTCTAGCACTGTTGGTTAGCTGCTTTTTGATCAATTTTATGCAAACCTCCTAGTGTGCCAGCTTGTTAGTACCAGAGAATGTGCCCTATCAGTTAATTATTTTTGTATTTTATAATTAGAGCATGATTACTGTCAAAAAATAAAAATAAAATTCAAAAAGGGGTAGGGGATTTGTACATACTCATGAAAGGATTAAATTATTAAATTAAAAAGAGTTAAATTAGGTATATAGATATTTTATATAATAAATGTGGTACTTACTGCTTGTGAGACTTTAGTACATCTCTGCAGTTGATGAAAAGTAGTGAAGTAAAGAATAAATCAAACAGCCAATACTTACTGTTACAGTAGCTAAGAGACCCTCAGGAACATTGGCCACAATAATTCCTATGAGAAAGATGACAGCATCCAGCCAGTGATAACCCAGGATGAATGCAATAACAAAGAATGAAACACCAAGAAACACAGCAACACTAGTAATAATATGAATGAAATGGGCAATTTCTCGAGCAATGGGAGTGTCCCCCATTTCTAATCCAGATGCTAGATTTGCAATACGGCCCATGACTGTGCGATCACCCGTATTTATAACTACACCACGTGCAGTACCTTCAACACAATTTAATATGCAGCATTTCTATATGAAAAATGCCTAAGTCAATTATATTTGATTTAATCCCCTGCCCCTTTTTTTAACAAAATGGCACTTATGCAAATACAGTTGCATGGAAGTTCAATGAAGATTTCCTGAACTTTTAATAAACAAAAGAAAAATTTTATTTTGTTTATTAAAAGACTATGAATCATGGTTTATAAACAAAACAGTTTTGGCACAAAAAGGAGCTAAAAAAAAGTGGGAAATATTATGAGCACCCACAATTAACCATATAGCTTTCTTTGATTGGTGATGTACACTACATAAATAATAATAAAGATAGTAACAATAGTTCTACTTATATATTTAATTTTTTTTTTTGGACAGAAGTTGCCAGATAGAGCTTAATGCACAGCCATTTCCAGTTGTTAATACGCTGGAACCTAAGACTATTCCAATAAAAAAAAAAGAAAACCTCCTTTTTATTCTTAAAATACATTCAGCAGAATGTTTCAAGGTCCCATATTAATAACCTCCATTCTAGCCAGGAACTGGAGAGCAAAGTGGTAATCAGTGACCTCCATTCTAGTCAGGAATGGAGAGTAAAGTAGTAGAAATCATCAGGTGGTATCTGCTATTCCATGTGGATCTTTTTAGCATTAGCATTAGTAGAGGCATTTGATGCAAGAAAGCAAGCTTATGCAGCATCAGCCAAAAAAAAAAAAAAAAAAAAACCACTTCCACTTCACCCCTCTGTTCGTTCAAAATACCTGTCCAGCTGAGACTTAAACTTATTTAGGCTATCAACCTCCACCACAAGGGATGGAAGTCTGTTCCACCAACCAACCACCCGCTGGCTAAAGGCAAATTTCCGCACATCTATCCTACATCTGTCTTTCCTCAATTTGAATTTATGCCCTCTCAGGTGATTTTTCTGAGCTAGAGGAAGAATCCCATCAGCATTGAGCATGCTTAAACCATTCAAGGCTTTATACACCTCTATCAGATCACCTCGCCGGTGCCTAGTCTCCAGGCACTGTAATTTGCAAAACTTAAGCCTTTCTTCGTAAGAGCACCCCTTTGTTCCATTCACTAATCTTGTTGCCCTTCTCTGTACTCGTTCCAGCAGCTCTACATCCTTCTTGAAATGAGGCCTCCAGACCTGTATACAGTACTCTAGGTGTGGCCTGACCATCGCCTTATACAATGGAATAATCACCTCCTTATCCCTGCTGGAAAAATTCCTGTATATCATTGACAATACTCCATGAGCTACTCTTGCAGCCCGTCTGCACTGCTCAGAGAACTTCATATCTGCCTGCACAACCACCCCCAAGTCCCTTTCATTCTCTACCACTGTCAGTGTAGTACCACAGAGTTGATACGTTGCTCTGGGGTTGCTGTTTCCCATGTGTAGTACTTTACATTTGTCAATTTTAAACTTCATTTGCCACCTCTCAGCCCATCTGCTCAACCTTTCCAGATCCTGTTGCAGCAGCATAGTGTCAGTAGTGTCCTTGACAACCCTGCCAACCTTTGTATCGTCTGCAAACTTGGACATTAAGCCCGATATACCATCATCAATATCATTTATAAATACAGAAAACAATAATGGACCCAACACTGAGCCCTGAGGGACTCCACTAATAACATCAGTCCACGATGAGCAGTGTCCATTGATTACCACTCTCTGTCTTCTCCCCCTCAACCACCCCTTTATCCATAGCAGCAATTTGCCTCCAATGTCACACTGCTCCAATTTGTGTAGCAGTCTTCCATGTGCAACAGTATCAAAAGCCTTTCTAAGATCCAAGTATATAATATCAAAGTTATTCCCTGCATCCAGTTCTTTTGTGACTGCATCATAGTATCCAATCAAGTTGGTCAGGCAAGACTTACCCTTAACAAAACCATGCTGTGTCTGAGCTATAACTGAAGTCTTGTCTAAATGATCCTGCAGTGCTTCTTTAACCAGTGCCTCCATTAATTTTCCTGGAACAGAAGTTAAGCTCACAGGTCTATAATTACTTGTGTCAGCCTTTGATCCTCCTTTGTGAATTGGGGTCACATTTGCACATTTCCAGTCTATGGGTACCTCCCCTGAGTCCAAGGAAGCTCTCATAATTATGGCTAAGGGTTTGCTTACTTCCTTTGCTGCCTCCTTTAATATAACTGGATAGATCCCATCCACCCCGGGTGCCTTTCTTGTGTTTATCTTCAACAGTTTCTCCTCCACTTTACTCCCAGTTATTTCAAGATTCTGTAGCTTACTGCTAGAGTTGAATACACCTCTGGCATTCCCCTCGCTGAATAACTCCTCATGTGTGAATGTCGATGCAAAATATTCATTTAGTTTGTTAGCTACCTGAGCAGGATCATCAACAGTTGACCCATCAATATCAAGTGGACCAATCTGATTCATCCCCTTCCTTCTAGAGTTTACATAAGTAAAGAACTCTTTGCTGTTTTTCTTTGCATCCCTTGCCAAGGATTTCTCGTAATCTGCCTTCGCCTGCCTAACCTCCTTTGTAACTTGGTTGCATATCAACTTGTATCTATCATAGGCTTCTGTGTCATGTGTTAATTTGTATGTATCCCATGCATTTTTCTTCTCTGCCATATGCCTCATTAGTTCATCTGACATCCATTTTGGCCTAAACCTTGAACAATATTTCTTAGTTGGTATGTAAAGCCTAGTAGCTTCCAAGATAAGTTCTTTGAATGCTTCCCATTTTGAATTTGCTGTTGGTAACATCATCAGTTGGTCCCACTGTATAGAATTTAAATACTGTCTCAGTCCATCGTAGTCGCCTTTACGGAAGCAATAACCCTTCCCTTTACCCCTAATGGTAGTTACCTCTTTGAGTAAATCCCACTTCAGCACACTGTGATCACTGCCACCTAGTGGTTCATTTATCTGCAGATTCTTAAAACGTGAATAATCACTGCTGATAATCAAATCAAGAGTATTACTCCCTCTAGTTGCCTCCCGAACATGCTGATGTAGAAAACAATCATCCAATAAATCCCCAAAAGCCCTGCTAGTGTGTGAGTAACCAGCCCCCAAATTCCAGTCAAATCTGGGAAATTAAAATCTCCCATTATAAGACACTCTGATTTACTGGCCCACTCTATTTCCCTGTACAGTTCCTTATTATACTCATCAGAGTCATTAGGCCTATAGCACACTCCTACTCTCAATTTTGATCTCCCAATGTTTATGTCACACCAAATTGATTCGACACTGCACTGTCCAGCGATGTCAACTGGCTTCACTTCCTTGGTTTTTATGTGTTTCTTAACTAATAGCATAACCCCTCCCCCCTTCCTATCCTGTCTATCCTTTCTGTAGACGTTGTACTCCCCAAATTGCAGTTCTGCATCCCTTATATCTGTGTGACACCACGTCTCTGATATCCCAACAATATCTGCCTTCGATGTTTTGAGCAATACCTCAAATTCATCAAATTTATTTACTAAACTCCTAGCATTGGTGTACACGCAAGTATACCTGCACCTGTTTCTATTCTTAGCTACCCTAACACAACCCATGTGTTTACTTGTACCGCAATGGCTCCCAGCAGTCTCTGAAATACCATGCATCTTGTTTTTCAGGCTTCTGCTCATTCTAATAGAAGCAGTGCAAGAATCTCTTTCACCTCTGCCAGTGGCTACTGTCAATGTATTGGTCTTTGTCTCCCCCCAAGCTAGCAGTTTTCCGACCCACCTAACACTGCCTCGATAGCATCGGCAAATATTCTTGCACCCTTTCTATTTAAGTGTATCCCATCCCTGTAGAAGCAATCTCTCCTGTTAACAAGTACAGTCGAGGCTGAAAAAAATTCTACCCCTTGAGCCTTGCACAATCTTTCCCGGGCCGAATTGATCGACAAGGCTCTCATCATATACTCCCTCCTATCGTGTCTGGGCAGAATTGCAGACACTTTCAAATTCAAATTCAACTAAAAATAATTTAGAATACAAATTTTGAATAAATAAATAAAATAAAATACAAGTTATGCAAAAATATTATGTACCACTAAAGTATAACATACAGAACATGGATGACCTTACAGAAGTAAGCAGCCCGCTAAAAAAGTGAAGACAAAGGAACGGAGTGTCCGAATGACAAGAACTTACCGCTACTGGACGGGTTGACAGAAAAAGACAGAGCCGGGGGCTAACCCGTGTATATATGTGTAGAAACGCTAGCGGCGCCTAGCGTTAGACGAATTTTGGTGTCTGTATATTATGTAATTTACGTATGCAGTGGAGCTACGCTAGGTTAAAGTTAAGTACGTGATGCTCAAACACCCGGGATAGCAAAGAAATATAATAGCTTACAAAGTAGCAGTAGAAGGCAGCTAAACTTTGTTAAGACGAAAAATATAGATTGGGTATCGTAAGAAAAATAGTACTCTGATTTTTGCGGTCGGTAAACTAATGGCTCACAGAGCATAAAATGTAGAAATTAGTAAAGCAAAAAGATGATTAAATTAGGGATATGTAGTTGGGCTAGGGTAGTTCGGGGTTGCAAACCCGTTCCTATAGTTAGGACCCTGAACGAATGTCCGAGAGTTGATGCATGATGTACTTAAGTCAGTTGTGTTAAAAGTGTAACATGTATATATAAGTTACAATTAACAATTAAATAAATAAATCAAGATAGGTTTAAAATTAATTACAAGGTAATTACAAGGCAAATACACTATGTCAGGCCAATCGGTGGGTACAAGTTTTCCAGACCGTAAGACACCAAAGAGGCCTAGTGTATTGTATTTACACTATATACAAACTTGATGCTTATGGGAATAATTATAAGTTATAAACTAATAATGCTGTTTATATTGATATCTATTAAGGTCTTGTGCCTTAATATGTTAAGGGCTTTATTGATATGATGACGCAGGTATGTAATAGGAAAAAGATTTTTGGTCAGTTTACTGTATAATAGTCTGATGTTATCAATAACTGTTGTTTTGTCGCTGCATATTGTTGCTATTCTGATGCATTGTGCTAAGATAACATTAGCATGTACTTGTTTGGAAATATTGGAATTCCATTGTGTAAAGTTTACTATGCTAAAGTTGAATGCTTCACGTTTGTTGTACAAATTGATGGAGGCTATACCATTTTTTATATTAATGTCTAGATCCAAAAAATGGGCTGCTGTATCAGAATTGTTAGTTCTTTCTAGTACAAGTTCGTTAGGATATAGATGTCCATAATCCTGGATGAAATTAGGGCAGTTAATTACTATGAGGTCATCTATATATCTGAATAGTAATAGGTCCTGTGGAAATGAGGTTTCTGACCAGTATAGATATAGGTTGGCTATTATGCTGGGCTGCCCATAGGTGTTCCATTGGTTTGTTGATATACTGTGTTACCATCATATATGAAGTTATTGGAAATACATAAGTTCAGTATGTTGTTCCAGTAATAGGTGTTGCAGGAAATAAAATTCTTATGTTTATCATAGATATCTTTGAGTACCAATTTGAGATTGGTTTGATTGATACTGGTAAATAGGCTATGGAAATCAAAGGTTTGAATATTATTGACTGTATTAATTTGCAAAAATTTTAATACGGGTTGGTTGTTGCCTATGATTTTGCTGTTATGTATATTATGCATCAGTGGTTGCAGTAGTAGTTCAAGCGTTTTTCCAGATTTGTGTACATAACTATTTTTGCATGAGGTTATGAATCTGAAGCCTATTGGTTTTTTATGAAATTTAGGAATGAAGTAGATATAAGGTAAGCTGTAATTGCTTAAGTTGAGCTTTAGTTTTTTGTTGAAGGCCATAAGTTTTTTTGTAATGATATTACATGTACTGGAAATAGGTTTGTAGGTATTGCTTGAGTTAAGTTCATTAGTTAAAGTATATGTATAAAAATATTTGCAAATGAATGCAAAATTATTGGCTGCTTTATCTACCGGTGTGATTATGAAGTTTTTGTGAAATTCTAGCAGTTTTTGTTTTAATTTAGTCAAGTTGTAGTATGTGCCCTGATAATATACATTTGAACTGTGTAATGCATATTTATGTTTGAATATGGCGAATGTATGGCTAATCCACATATGGTATGCTTCTATAGGCGTGTTATTTTTGTAGGCTAGTTGGAAGCAGTAGTTTAACAGGTCTTGATATAGCTGCTTATTGAAGTTGGTTACGTTTATTTTGGTAGGTGGCCTGAATTTGAATCCTTGTGATAGTACATGTCTGAGCATTGGGTCCGTAACTATGTTTAGATTTCCTGTAATGATGTGTCCATAGTCTGGATCAATATATTGTTGCATGTTGTTTTGTTGACAAATGCAGTTATTGGTGTCTGTAATATGTGATGTTAAACATTAACTGTACATTAACTATACATTAACTGTAATATGTGGTGTCTGTAAATATGTGATGTTAGTGGCACATAATATTTTTGCATAACTTGTATTTTATTTTATTTATTTATTCAAAATTTGTATTCTAAATTATTTTTAGTTTTTACCACGTGGCTGCTTACACGTGCTTTTTGACATACAGAACATGTCAGAAACAGAAGTAAGAGTATTGCTGTTCTTTTTCATAATTTGGGTGGATGACCTCTGAAGAAGACACAAAAATTATGAAAGATACTGCAATACTATTTCTACCTTGGTCGTTCTTTTCAAAATTTGCATCTTGTTTTTTCACAAAATTCTCACTTTGTTTCTTCCTGTTTATAACGTTACATTTTTCTTTTCCTTTCTTCCCCCCTTTAATCAACATATATCGCTCCCAGGGTACACGGTATTTTCATTATTAGCACTAATTAAATTACAGATATATTCCTACTACATTCTACACATGACAATAAAAATAATTTTTTATATATATATATATATATATAATCATCAAGAATAATGCAATAGAGAAGTTATATGCTATAGGGGGAATAAAATTAAGAATTAGATTAGATAAGACTGAATTACAATAACATGAATTATGGATCAGGGTCACTGCTATCGCAAAATTATTATTATCGCAAAAAAATATTTCTATGCATAAACATCTACTTACTGTATTTTATACTAATAATATATATATATATATATATATATAAAGCAGAAAGCGAAAGGCCAGCACTTTCGTACATATATCTGTAATGTCTCGTTGTCATTTCTTGAGTCTCGACTCTTCTTGATTATACATGTCATTTGTCCTAGAAAGATCCTCTTGCAGTTAAGCCGCTTTATATATATATTTTATTGTTTTAATATTTTGTGATGATGGAGAGATCAAAAACATTCGTCTGGCAGTATTTCATTAAATGTAATAATAATGAAGAAGCAAAGTGTAGTCAATACTGAAATGTAGAGGTTTTTCTATAAGTGGTTTGCTTCGGCATTTAAAAACTAAACATTCTATTGAGAAGCCTACGTTGGCAAATAATTGTAACCTCAAACGTTCTGCAGGGGAAGAATCTGTAGAAAGCTCTTCGAAATGTTTAAAAAGTGTTCAATCTCAGCCAACATTGTTTAGTTTTTTAAAGAAAGACACAAAAGAAGAAGAAATCATTGCAAATCTTGTAGCTGTAGATGGATTTCCTATCAGTGCCATATGTAAAAGTGAATTTATTCAGCAAGCATTCAGTGAAAAAGGTTTGCTTCTTCCTAAAAATCCCAATCACATTATGCAATTAGTGTATAAACAGTATAATATTATAAAAGAAAATATAATAAAAGAAATTGAACAATCATTAAAAATTGGTAAGAGATTCAGCCTTTTTCTAGACGAATATTCGTCGCTTAAAAACAAACGTTATTTAAATATATCATATTTAAATAACGATTTAAATAGGAATGATTGCTATTAATGGTAGAATAAATGCCGAAGAAATGGTTGAAGAAGTAAAACAGAAGTTATTAGAGTTTAAATTATCAATAGAGCATCATATAGTTGAGTGCATAATGGATGGGGCAAGTGCTATGGTGAAATTCGGACAGTTTATAGATTGTGAACATCAGCTTTGCTATGCCCACGGTATACACCTTGCAATATGTGACATTCCATACAAGAGACGGAATGATTCGGAAGATGTAATTGAGGTAGAAACAACTGAAGACGGCGAGGAAGATTTAGAAGAGGATGAAACGGAAAATTACAATTCAAATCTAAGCTTTGAAAACAATCCTGATAAGGAACAAAAATGTGATTTCAGAGATGACCTATTCTCCGGTGCATTAAACATAGCTAATATTATTAATAAAGTTAGAACGATTGTGCAAATGGTTCGAAAGTCTCCCTTGAAAAATGATACTCTTCAGAATTATGTTGAGTCTAAAACTAGATGGAACAGTTTGGTAGCCATGTTAGAACGATTCTTACAGTTAAAATCACAAATTGAAAAAACAATGATTGACTATAACATGAAAAATCCAATATGTGAAGCAGAGTATACAGCTCTTAATGACCTTGTGCGTGCGTTGAAACCTGTCGAAATCGGATCACAAAACCTTTGCATTCGTGATGCGACACTTCTTACTGCAGAGGGAGTTTTTTCTTTCATCATACAAGAACTTTCTGAGCAAAATTCTATCTTTTCGAGAAAAGTTCAGGAAGCACTAATTTTAAGGATAAACGAGAAAAGTCAAAAAGCTTTGGTTGGATTATTGAAATATATAAAAACTGGAAAAACGTATTATAAAAGAAATAGAAAAATAGTAGAAACCGAGTTGCAACCATTTCCAAGCAAGTCAGCCTTGTCGGTTATAGCAAAACGAATAATAACTCGTCTTGGGTTTTCCTCTTCTGAATTATCGCAATCTGATTCGTCACATTCTGACTCCGAGAAAGAGTGTGACAGTGAGAGCGAAAGACAGCAGACGCTTTGTGAGAAATTGGCGCATCAAATTAAAAAACAAACTGAATATGTTTCTGAAGACCCTCAACATGAAGCTGAAGGTCAATCACTTGCAAAGAATATATCCAAGGAGTTCGAAATCTTTGAGGCAACTGGTGAAAAAACAACAAATGTATTAAAATTAATGGACGCTCTCAAATCCATACCACCAACATGTAGAAGCTGAAAGGTCCTTTTCGGCTGCAGGACTATTTATAACCAAACTTAGAACTAGACTCAGTGATAAAAGGGTAAATTGCCTGTGTTTCTTACGTTCATATTACATGTCAGTTGCCAAATAAGTTTCAAAATAAACTAAAGTGAAATAAATTTTTGTTTAATAATGTAGTCACTAGTCTGTCAAGGTTTAAAAAGAACATGTTAAGTTTCTGAAAAGTAAGTTTTGAATTCGTTTCAATTTGTAGTTTATATATATATAATGTGTGAATAAATAAAATGCTGTGAAATTTTCAGTTTTAATTCCACCTACAATAATCCTGGGAAAAGAATATTTTTATCCCCGGATCCCGGGATTACCGAAATCCGGGGAAAAAGACAATTCCTAGTAAGCACAGAAGAGACAGGTTTACCCAGGCAGTATTGCAAGTGGTATGAGTCTCAGTTGCTTTGTTAAAAAAGTGGTGGTAATGTTTTAGCATATAATTTAGTCAATTTGATTGGTTTAACCCAAATTGGATAAGTTTTGCATATATTGACAACCAATTCTTGTTTGTTTGGTAGTTGTATAGTTGGCACACTACTGACAGGCTGCACCATGAAAAGGCTGGAATATAAAATCTATCCGAAATAAAGAAGATTTATGCCTAATTCTTTTGGCACTTTCGTTAGTAGTAAATTAGACTAATAAAACAAAAACTATAAATTTATAAATGTGTGCAAAAGATCCTGTTTTGATTTAATTTTGATTTTTTTATTGAGTTAGTATAATATAACAAAATCATGTTATTGCAAATACTGTTTTAACTAAACTTTCCTCATAAAGAAAATAATTCCAAATCCTGGATGACTTCCCTTATTATTAGTGATCTGCAAGTTTCATGTGAATAAAATGACTTACAAAATTTCAGTACATCAAATTATTTTCAGTTGCTGTTGCATAAAATATATTGGTTTGTAAAGAAAGAAAGAATTCTGTAAAAATTATAAACAGTTAGTGTAGGAATGAATAAATAATAGTTTGGTTTTGCTAAGTCATATCCAAAACTATGTTAGAACATAGAAAAGCAGATGTGGGATCATAATAACAGATCATAATAGAAACCTTGTGCTTTACTGATTTTAAGTCTTTCATCCAGAAAAATTCTCAAAAGTGGCCTGCTTGCTCAATCCCTCAAAAAAAGCATTAGAATTAGTCATATTTATTCATCTCTAGTGTAATCTGAAATCACATATTCTGTTGTACATTTCAATAAAATTGAAATGTATTAATATGTGAAAATTAATTTTATTTATTGTACTATGTACTGGTTTGTTAAAATTTTATGTAATATTGTATTTTCTACAAATATGCTTTCAAAAATAATATTTTCTGTACAACTATTTTTATTTTATTTATATATTTTTTTAGTATTTATGTTGTTGTTTTATTTATTTAGTATTTATGTTGTTGTTTTATTTATTTATTATTTATTGAGAAGTTAATATTTAGTAAAATTACATACTTCGGTATGTTACAAAAGTGCAGCTGAACTTAACTGAACAAATAGTGGTTCTCTTAAAATAACTTTGAGTGATATACCAAAGCTTTCAACGATTACAAAGCAGTTCTTAATCAGTCCGAACTAGATTTTGAACAGGCTAAGAGTTGAAAACTTGCTTTTTGTCTAAATGGTAGCCGAGTATTCTGGTCTCTTGCCAAAGCTGTTGGCTGCAACTTTTGCCTATCTCTACTCTCACCTCTTTTAAAACCTGATGGTTTTTATTGCCACCTCAGCTAAAGATAAAGCTAACCTTCTTGAATCCTATTTTTCTTCTAATTCTTGTATTAACTATCTGGTAAACCACCTCCTACCATTCCATTACACCTCACTCAGTGCCGCCTTTGGTCTTTTTGTCAAAAGGGTTTCAAAAAGAATTTTGAAAAATCTTGATGCCAAGAAAGTTCCAAGTCCTGATGCTATTTCTTTACTTGTTCTCAAGCCTGAAACTGACTAACTCATTCACATTGTGAAAAAGGCATAAACGTTTCTCACACCACCAACATGATTTGAACTCAAGTCTTGTTCCGCCTGGTATCTCTACCAACTTTGCTATCCATGAGAGCAGCTGTTTTCGGGTACTTGGGCATTTAGTTTTCTCTCTGACTGCTTGCTGCAGGTGATGCTAAATGGTTCATCGTCTTCTAATTTCTCCACTAATCCTGGTGCTCTCCAAGGTTAATTTCTTTCTCCCACTCTTTTCCTCTTGTATATTAATGATCTTCCATTGACTGGAAATCCTGTCTATAGTTTTGCTGATGATAGCACATTGCTTTCCATCTTCCAATTTGAGAAACCGTGCCTTGCATAAACAGCTTCAATCCCTTGAATATCCACTACCAATTCCTTAAATGCTGATATCCAGATAATTTTCCAGTGGGGCACAGATAACTTATTAATTTTAATCTTTCTAAAATTCAGTTTTGTCTTATATCTCACAAGAAGGATTCTTCTGCTCCTATGCTTACCTTCAACAAGATTTAGATTTCTTGATAAGATCACATATTTCTATTAGGGATTACCTTGGCACAAGCACATCACAAATATTTCTTCCTCTGCAACTAAAAAACTGAATTTTCTTTGTCCCTCTTGGCATTAATTTTCTTCTAAACTGCTACTCACTCTGTACACATCTCAAATCCACTTTAACATGGAATATTGCTCCTACATCTGGGGTGACCCCCCTCATAACCTCTTTCAGAGTTCTAGCTGCCATTCAAAAGAGAAGACAGTTAGGTTAATTAATGACCCATCTCTTACAAAGTCTCTCCACTCTCTGTCTCATAAATGTTATATTTTTACTGCATGCCTTTTCTGTAGATACTTCTATGGGCACTGTTCTTCTGAATTTGCTTTATAATTCCTCCTCTCTCTTCTAAGCCAGTCCAAATATGCTGCAACCAGTCAGCATCCTTTTACTGTTCAATTTTAAACTCCCAGAACCAACTTTTCTTCTTCCTCATTTATTTCTTCAACCTCCGTTTTCTGGAGCAGCCTCCCATCACATGTATTTTCACATGTACACGTGTATACAGAAACTGAAGTCTAATGTCAACAAGTATCTTCTTTCATCTTCTCAACTTTTAACCCATGCTGATACTAAATACTGTAGGTTCTAATTACTTTCATGATTGGGGTTTTCATTTGAAAAAAAATTAGTATTAGAATGAAGTTTTGGTATAACGAAATTATCATGGTTCTACAAGAAATTTTTTGTTACTACATTAAAGCATATGCATAAGAAAGAAATGCTCTTTCTTATGTATATGTAACAAATAAAAAAAATATTGTTATAGTATGAGATATTATGGCATGAACCTTATTTTCTTGATTGCTTTTCTTCCTTTTAGGTTTAAATGAATTTTCTTCTCTTCATCTTAACCCTAATGTAAATAAGGAAATAAATAATGAAAGATACTTAAAGCAGGATGACTCGGTTTTTCCCATCCTTATTTCATCTAACGTTTGTAATGATGTATCCTCACTACCACCACCATCATCATCTCTACCTAGCTCAGTAAATAGCATTTTACAACCAACTTTACTACAAGCATCTGTATCATTACCTGCAAGAAAGGACGTACCAACTCCCAGTGACTCTCCATTAAATGTTAGAAAATTAACAGAATCTGGACAGGAGAATGAAATTAAATATAATAATTTTCTTGATGATGCCTTGCATATGCTTGAAGCCTGTAAGTTTGTTATGTTTACATTCCATAATTTGCTATAAGTTTATATTCTGTGTATACATGGTGGGGTAAAAGTAGGTATGCAGTGTACAGAACACAGTAAACATAACAAAATAACAGCTAGTTATGTAGCTGCCTATTTTGTTTTTATTTGCAAGTGGGTAATGAATAGACAGTCATGACTGTGATTTGATAGCGGTGAATGCAAGTGGATACTCAAACAATACTGGAAGACTAGACTGAGAATGTGGAATTGTTTAGATGATGTGGTGTGAAATCTTCAACACTACCCCACCCCCAAGCACTCTATCCATCTACAGACTGTAACAAATTCACCTGGACAGGGTCCACTGTAAAGTTTAGTCACCCAAAGAGGTAGCTGACCAGTACCTGTTATCTGAAAACAAAATGTTAGTGGCATATGCATTCTTCCATTGTCCAAAAAAATCAATCAGAAGGATTTCTCAAGAACTTGAAATTCATGCAGAACTTCATGTTGGTTGATGGAGCATTTATATATGAAGCCATATTGACTGAGGCCGATACATAATTTGTTACATGACCCAGATTGTTCTTGCACTTCTGAGATGATACTGAATGAATTAAGACAGAACAGTATTCTCCTCAAGAAGATTATTGGCATTACAAAGCTTGCTTAAAATTATTGGGCCATGTCAGCATGCATAATTGTGTTTACTGGTCATCTTGAAAACTCCCATGTTACAATACAAAAACAGCTAAACCAACCACGTGCTATTTGGGGTGGAATTTCATGTTTTGGATAGGTGGACCAGTATTTTTCGATAACAAAGGAGACATATCTGAACATTTTGTAGAACACCATCATACCATAACTGCACCAGCAACCCAGTCGTGCAAAAGTTCTTCCAGTAGGATGTTACTGTACCTCATCATGCTTGAGATGCTTCAGTAGACCAAAAATTTCCTAAAAACAGATACTTTGGTAAGGGTTTTGTATCATTGATGATCTCAGATGCTTTAACACTAACGTCTTTTGGGTTGTGAATGCAAATAAGGATCTTTGTGCCAAAGTGCACTGCAGTGTGGCAGACAAGCTCCAAGAATATGTGAGCAGTGAGGGCAAACATTAAGGAATTAACATTTCTGTGTTTGTTCTGTCTCTTACATAGTTCATATATAATAAATGTACATCTACTTTTGAACCAACCTGTATATTGTATTACAAGTATATATAATAAATATTTGCATATTATATATATATGGTATGAACTAAAAGCCAGGGCACTTAAAATAGGCAAATGTGCAGTTTATGTATAGTTCTCAGATGTAACATATAAGCAACTAAACTGTTTGTTGTAGTATACACCATGGATATGTTCACTGGCACTTGATGTAAATGCTTGTCAAACATCACTCAAGTACTAGTAGTAGCGGCATGTGATGAAAGAAAGCAAGTGTATGAGCTTATGCAGCATCACCAAAAAAAATAAAAATTACAAAACAATCCCCTCTAAATATTTGTCCAGTTCCTCCTTAAATTTATTTAACCTACCAACTTCCACAATGACAGATGGAAGTTTATTCCAGCAATTAACCACCCGCTGGCTAAACCTTATTTAACCTATCAACTTCCACAACGAGAGATGGAAGTTTGTTCCAGCAATTAACCACCTGCTGCCCACATCAATGCCAGAGCTTGCACTTGAATATCACGCAACACAGGGGCAACCCCAAGGCAGAATGCACTGGTCCCAAAGGAACTTGTTGTTGTAGGTGACTCTGTTGTCAGGGAAACGGGGAACATATTGGGCAAAAAGGATAGATGGAACAGGACCAGGGTATGTCTGCCAGGGGCAAAGGGTGATATTGTTGTACACGTTGGCACTAACGATATTAAGAGTAGGAGACCGGTAGAATTACTTAACAAATACAAGATAATGCTGAAAAAAAGCCATGAGTGAGGGTTGAATTTGAAAGTGTCTGCAATTCTGCCCAGACACAATAGGAGGGAGTATATGATGAAAGCCTTGTCAATCAATTCGGCACTGGAGAGATTGTGCAAGGCTCAAGGGGTAGAATTTTTCTCAGCCTGGTCTGTACTTGTTAACAGGAGAGACTGCTTCTACAGGGATCAGATACACTTAAATAGAAAATGTGCAAAAATATTTGCTGATGCTATCGAGGCAGAGTTAGGTGGGTCGGAAAACTGCTATCTTGGGGGGGGGGGATACACAGACTAATAGATTAACAGTAGTCGCTGGTAGAGGTAAAACTGATTCTTGCACTACTTCTATTGAAATGCAATTGGGCAGCAGCCTGGAAAGCAAGGAAATGGGAATTTCCAGGACTGCTGGGAGTCATAGTGGAACAAGTAAATATATGGGATGTGTTAGGGTAACTAAGAGTAGAAACAGGTGCATGTATACTAGCATGTACACCAATGTTAGGTGTATGGTTAATTAATTCGATGAGCTTGAAGTGCTAGTCAAGCAATTAACTAGCACAGGCAGATATTGTTGGGATATCAGAGACATGGTGTCACACAGGCATGAGAAGTGCAGAACTGGAATTTTGGGAGTACAATGTGTATAGAAAGGATAGACAGGACAGGAGGGGAGGAGGGGTTATGCTGTTAGTTGAGAAACACACAAAATCTAAGGAGGTGCATCCAATTGATGTTGGTGGACAATGCAATGTTGAGTATGTTTGGTGTGACATAAGCACTGGGAAAGGAAAAATGAGAGTGTGTGTTAGAGTGTCTTATAATGGGGGATTTTAATTTCCCGGATATTGACTGTAATTTGTGGGCTGGTCACTCACACGCTAGTAAGACTTTTGTGGATTTATTGGATGATTGTTTTCTACAGCAGCATGTTCGGGAGGTAACTAGAGGGAGTAATTCTCTTGATCTGATTATCAGTAGTGATTCATCATGCATCAAGAATCTGCAGATAAAGGAACCACTAGGTGGCAGTGATCAGTTTGCTGAAGTGAGATTTACTCAAAGAGGTAACTGCCATCAGGGGTAAAGGGAAGGGTTATTCCTTTCATAAAGACGACTATGATGGTCTGAGACAGTATTTAAATTCTATACAGTGGGACCAACTGTTGATATTACCAACATCAAATTCAAAATGGGAAGCATTCAAAGAACTTATCTTGGAAGCTACTAGGCTTTACATACCAACTAAGAAATATTGTTCAAGATTTAGGCCTAAATGGATGTCAGATGACCTAATTAGACATGTGACAGAGAAGAAAAATGCGTGGGATACATATAAATCAATGGGTGACACAAGCCTATGATAGATATAAGCTGGTCTGTAATCCAGTTACAAAGGAGGTTAGGCTGGTGAAGGCAGATTACGAGAAATCTTTGGCAAAGGATATAAAGAAAAACAGCAAAGAGTTCTTTACTTATGTAAACTCTAGAAGGAAGGGGATGAATCAGATTTGTCCACTTGATATCAGTGGTTCAACTGTTGATGATCCTGCTCAGGTAGCTAACAAACTGAATGAATATTTTGCATCGACATTCACACATGAGGAGTTATTCAGGGAGGGGAATGCCAGAGGTGTATTCAACTCTGGCAGTAAGCTAGAGAATCTTGTAATAACTGAGAGTAAAGTGGAGGAGAAATTGTCGAAGATAAGCACAAGAAAGGCACCTGGGGTGGATGGGATCTATCCAGTTATATTAAAGGAGGCAGCAAAGGAAGTAAGCAAACCCTTAGCCATAATTATGAGAGCTTCCCTGGACTCATGGGAGGTACCCATGGACTGGAGATGTGCAAATATCACCCCAATCCACAAAGGAGGATCAAAGGGAGACACAGGTAATTACAGACCTATTAGTTTAACTTCTGTTTCAGGAAAATTAATGGAGGCACTGGTTAAAGAAGAATTGCAAGATCATCTAGACAAGACTTCAGTTATAGCTCGAACACAGCATGGGTTTGTTACGGGGAAGTCTTGTCTGACTAATTTGATTGGATACTATGATGTAGTCACAAAGGAACTGGATGCAAAGAATAACTTTGATATCATATATTTGGATCTTAGAAAAGCCTTTATTACTGTTGCACATGGAAGACTGCTGCGCAAATTGGAGCAGTGTGGCATTGGAGGAAAATTGCTGCTATGGATAAAGGGATGGTTGAGTGGGAGAAGACAGAGAGTGGTAATCAATGGACACTGCTCTTCATGGACTAATGTTATTAGTGGAGTCCCTCATGGTTCAGTGTTGGGCCCATTGTTGTTTTCTGTATTTATAAATGATATTGATGATGGTATATCAGGCTTAATGTCCAAGTTTGCAGATGATACGAAGGTTGGCAGGATTGTTAATGACACTAATGACAGTACACTGCTGCAACAGGATCTAGAAAAGTTGAGCAGATGGACTGAGAGGTGGCAAATGAAGTTTAACATTGACAAATGTAGTAGTAGTAGTGGCATGTGATGCAAGAAAGCAAGTGTATAAGCTTATGCAGCATCAGCCAAAAAAAAAAAGAAAATCTCACAATTCCCTCCAAATGCCTGTCCAGTTCCTCCTTAGATTTATTTAACCTATCAACTTCCACGACAGATGGAAGTTTATTCCAGCAATTAACCACCCTCTGGCTAAAGGCAAATTTCTGCACATCTATTCTACATCTGTCTTTTCTTAATTTGAATTTATGCCCCCTTAGGTTCGTAATCTGAACAAGTGGAAGAATCCCAACAGAACTCAACCCATTCAAGGCCTTATAAACCTCAATCAGATCACATCGCAGGTGCCTAGTCTCCAGCTGCTGCAATTTGCAGAACTTAAGCCTCTCCTGGTAAGAGAATCCCTTCATTCCCCTCGCCAATCTTGTTGCCTTTCTCCGTACACGCTCAAGCAAATCTACATCCTTCCTAAAATGAGGCCTCCAGACCTGCATGCAGTACTCAAGGTGTGGCCTGACCATTGCCTTATACAGAGGGACAATCACCTCCTTTTCCCTGCTAACAAAATTATTATTATTATTATTAATAGCCATATGGTGCAAGGAAGCCTGAGGCTTATGCTGCACCAGGAAAAAAAAAATTCCCGAGTTACTCTGAGAGAGAGAGTCAAAAGTAGAAGAGAATCACCAAGAAGAGAAAAATGATGATATCTAGCTCAGGACCCTGGGTGTGCCAAGCCCATGCTCACCAGATGTGAGCCCCCGGGGTTTGACAACACCCCATGACCTGCCCTGGCAGCCTGTCTGCATTGCTCAGAAAACTTTATATCTGACTGCACAATTACTCCTAGGTCTTTTTCATTTTCTACCTCCTTAAGTGTAGTACCACACAGTTGGTATGTTTCTCTGAGGTTACTTCTATCCATATGCAGTACTTTGCATTTGTCAATGTTAAACTTCAGTTGCCACTTCTCAGCCCATCCTCCTAAATTTTCTAGATCCTGTTGCAGTAACACACTGCCATTACTGTCATTAACAACCCTACCAACCTTTATATCATCTGCAAACTTCGATACTAAGTCTGATATACCTTCATCAATATTATTGATAAATCTACAAAACAGCATTGGACCCAACACCGAACTCTGTGGAACTCCACTAATAACATTAGTCCACGAAGAGCAGCACCCATTGATTACACCGTCTGTCTTCTCCCACTCAACCATCCTTTTATCCATTGTAGCAACTTACCCTTAATACCATTCTGCTTCAATTTGTACAGTAGTCTTCCATGCACAACAGTGTCAAAAGCTTTCCTGAATCCAAGTATATGATATCAAAATTATTTTTTACATCCAGTTCCTTGTAACCACACCATAATAACCAATCAAATTTGTCGGACAAGACTTTCCCTTAACAAACCCATGGTGTGTCTGAATTATTGCTGCAGTCTTGTCTAGATGATCCTGCAATGCATCTTTAACCAGTGACTCCATTATTTTACCTGGAACAGAAGTTAAAAGTAACTGGTCTGTAATTACTCGTGTCTCCCTTTGTGAATTGGAGACACATTTGCACATCTCCACTCCGTGGGATCTCCCCTGAGTCCAAGGATGCTCTCATAATTATGACTAAGGGTTTGCTTACTTCCTTTGTCGCCTCCTTTAATATAACTGGATAGATCCCATCCATCCCAGTTGTCTTTCTTACATTTAACTTCAACAATTTCTACCCAACTTTGTTCTTAGTTATTACAAAATCATTAAGCACCTTGTTACAATTTGATAACCTTGTGACATTTTCAAACTTTAATAACTCCTCATGTGTGAATGTAGATGCAAAATACTCATTCAGTTTGTTTGCTATCTGAGCAGGATCATCAACGGTCGAACCATCGATATCAAGTGGACTAATCAGATTCATCGCCTTCCTTTTAGAGTTTATATAAGTAAAGAAAACCTTGCTGTTTTTCTTAGCATCCTTTGCCAAAGATTTCTCGTAATCTGCCTTCACCTGCCTAACCTCCTTCGTGACTTGGTTACTGACTAGCTTATATATATCATAGACTTCTGTCACAGTGTCTGAGACCACTACAGTCACCTTTACAGAAGCAAAAACCTCTTCCTTTACCCCCTGATGGTAATTATATATTTAAGTAAATCCCCCATCAGTAGTGATGTGCTTCTGATGTAAATATATATATATATATATATATATATATATATTGCTTAAACAGCCACCGAATTGAATGTTGTGAAGATAAATGCTTCAAAGTCAGCATACAGATAAAGTGTGCGCTACAGCAAGGGTGCTCTCTCTCTCTCTCTCTCTCTCGTCTCTCTCTCTCTCTCTCTCTCTCTCTCTCTCTCTCAAATCATCTCTTTCTTTAAATCAACTACACAGTCTTGACCAATATTTCGTCACCTGTGTTGTGATCTGCCAGTGGATCACAAAAAAGCTAGGTGAATTGTGAAATTTTTGATAATGCATGAGGATTGCACTGAAAATAAAATAAAATATGATATATGATAATCGATAAATAAATTTGTAAATTATATTTAATTTGGAGAAGGAAAAATTGAGTGATCAAATAAAATGTTATGTATTAATGAGTAATTCATTTTAATTATATTTACACTTTGGATATGAAAAATTGAGAGAGAGAACCCCAAACAATAAATTTGGGATGTCTATAAATATTTCTAAGTTGGTGCTTAATGGTGCCTATGGCAATAAATACTTCTAAGATGGTGCTTATAAATGCTTCTAAGATGGTGGATTGCAGATTTTGTTTACAGTTTAGATGGGTTATGTTATAAAAAGAAGTTGAGAAATGCTGTGTTTGTGTTAATTTGTACCAGCAGGTCTCACATCACTAAGAGGAGCAAAGAAGGGCTCTACCAAGAAATACCAACATCCCACCTCATCCAAGTGTAGCAGTACATTCATACACTCACAAATACACACAAAAATCACACTCTTACAAGGATAGAAGAAATGAAAGTATAAAGGACAATGGTGAAAGAGTCCTATGCACTCCGGATTCATATTATTAAAACGAAAATTATAGTTCCTCAGAGCGGTTTAATATACTTAGAACATACGTACAAAGAACGGTTTAATATACAAAAAGCTTTCGGCTGAATGGAGATGTGCACACCAAACTGGTGCGTGAGGCGCGTGGCTAATTGTTCGAGGTTGAAGTTTGTGGCTGTGACGTATGTTGGTGATGCGGCCAGCGTTTGTCTATGGACAGAATTATTGCTTCTGTGATGGGGTTAACTTGACAACCACTGTTCCTGTTCAAAGAGGTATCCGAGCATTTTATGTTTAACGATTCCAACCAGGTGTGCCGTAGGTAATGGTGGAACCTGTCCACAACCACGACATCGCGGCGTGGATCAATGTCGTGGTGGGTTGTCCAGACGTGCTCGGCAATAGCTGAGTGCTCCACATCTGCCAAACAGATCGCCCTTTTATGTTCTGAGAGGCTTTTCTCGAGGCGACGTCCAGTTTCTCCAAAGTAGCAGCTAGTGCAGTCACGGCAAGAGATGCGATAGACCAAACCGCTCTGCAGAAGGGTAAGGACAGGTGTTTTCACGTTGGAAATGAGAGAAAGAATGAGATGGGAAATGAGAGAGAATAGGCAGGACACTACATTCTCTCATTTCCAATGTGAAAACACCTGTCCCCACCCTTCTGCAGATAGACAAAACCGCTCTGCAGAAGGGTGGGGACAGGTGTTTTCACGTTGGAAATGAGAGAACGAATGAGATGAGAAATGAGAGAGAATAGGCAGGACACTACGTTCTCTCATTTCCAACGTGAAAACACCTGTCCCCACCCTTCTGCAGAGCGGTTTGGTCTATCGCATCTCTTGCCGTGACTGCACTAGCTGCTACTTTGGAGAGACTGGACGTCGGCTTGAGAAAAGCCTCTCAGAACATAAAAGGGCGCTCCATTTGGCAGATGTGGAGCACTCAGCTATTGCCGAGCACATCTGGACAACCCACCACGACATTGACCCACACTGTGATGTCGTGGTTGTGGACAGGTCCCACCATTACCTATGGCGCACCTGGTTGGAATCGTTAAACATAAAATGCTCGGATACCTCTTTGAACAGGAACAGTGGTTGTCAAGTTAACCCCATCACAGAAGCAATAATTCTGTCCATAGACAAACGCTAGCCACGTCACCACCATACGTCACAGCCACAAACTTCAACCTTGAACAATTAGCCACGCACCTCACGCACCAGTTTGGTGTGCACATCTCCATTCTAACTGTCATTTAATATTTTCTGTTTAACTGAAGAAGGCTGTCTACTCAGCCGAAAGCTTTTTGTATATTAAACCGCTCTGAGGAACTATAATTTTCGTTTTAATAAAGAAGGACAATATAACATGAAATGATCCTGCACCAAACAGATTTCTAGGATATGGTAAATGAAACCTACAGAAATATAATACAAACAGCAAGCATGTTAAAGAAATAAGAAGTCATTCAAGAAACTGTTCAATGTTAGCATGATCAATATTGGTTGGCTGACTTGCTGTATAGATAAAAAATAAAAGCTAAAAAATAGTATGCAGCATTCTTCTAAGGAGTTCTTCAAACAGGCCTCTGAGGTTGGGTATATTCATATTGTAGTTTTAAATGCTTTCCACCAATCTTATGTAGAAATAAAACACAACGAAAACGAAAACGGTAATCTTGATAACTATGTATTTATAGTAAATTATATTTGCCTGTATTTACAATAAATTATATTTAACTTTACAACAAAAATATACATTAAAATATACTGGGTTAAGAACAATAAAACCATAAAATACATTAAAATATACTAAATTAAAAGGTTGAGTAGTAAATTGCAAACAGTGTTTCAAACACAAACACTGTTTCTCAATGTACCATTTTTGCATAAATTAATTAGATGTTTTATTGTTTTATATTTGTTATATAAAAGCAGGTTAAACGTCCATTAGTCACTTCATGTTTTTTTTTGTCAAAAAAAAAAAAAAAACCCTTAAATTAACATTTGAATTTGATCTTTTTACAAAAAACAAACGATGCACACTCTGAGTTATGTTTTAAGAAAAGGCGTTGTGTATGCAGGCTTACTATTATTAAGAATAAACACTTTCTCTGTGTATTTGAGGGATGAAAGACATTTATTATTATTAGCCATATATTAATAATAAAAAATAAATAATAAGTCATAAATGTATGATTTATGGTCATACATTTTATTACTTGTTTTTTTTTTTTTTTTTTTTTTTTTTTTGTGTGATACCACCACTTTTGATACTGAATATTGATTTACTAACTCATGTCTTGATCTTGTGAACTTTTCTGTGACTTCATAAAGCACCTTTTGAACATAAAATGGGTAAGAAAGAAATATTTAAATATTTTAAGCTTTTATGAACTGTATTTAATATATGTAACAGTTTAACATATACTGTACTTATAGTTAAATAAAACATCCTATTTAAAGTATGTTTTTGGTGAAATTTGCTGCCAAACGTGTGTAAATTACCAAACAGTGTCTCCTGTTATATAAAAACAATTTCTATTTAAAGCAGTTTAATTTACTGCCTGGAGGAAACTACTATTCTTTCCAAAGTTATTTTGTGATTCCAGTGAATAAATCAGAAGCTTTTGGTTAATTTTGATGTTTGGTGAGATTGGTGAGAGTCATCTACCACTAGGTGGTAGATGACTGATGGGACTGATGACCGGTTGATGAGAGTCATCTACCACTAGGTGGTAGATGACTCTCATCAACCGGTACAATATCACCACTTTGCTTATTGGAGGCTTGAAGTGGTGGAACCCATGTTTAGTCTCCAGAGCTAAGTTCCGGTCAACCCTTCCCCATCTCTTCCATCATGTAGTATGATTGATGACTTTTGAGGTTATAATGAACATCATGGCGAGATCCAATCGTCCTTACATTTCGAGGGTACAGCTCTAAAACGGTGTTCGCAGGCCGACCGCTAGTTAGTACACCGGACTGAACCTATTGGTAACTCTAGGAGGCTTCCGGATCAACTAGTGAATAATCTTGCTACCTCTACAATGAAAAAGGAAGAGTAAAGATAAGACATATGTCTTATCTTTATAAGACATATGTCTTATCTTTACTCTCCCTTTTTCGTTGGTTCATTTTATTTTGGGTTATTATGTTAATTTTCGCTCTACAGTTTTTGCCTTACTACTGGCTTATGTTTTATTTATTTATTTTATTTTAAAATTTAAAATATTGGATATATCTTACAGTCCATATATATCTATGCACCCTCCCTACAGTCTCGAGCACCCTCCCTACCTAGGGAGGGTGCTCGAGAAGTTTCAGTCCTGTCATGGTCAAATATTCGGTGCAGGCTTTGGCGCGGTGAGCTGGAGCATTTTCGTGATGGAGGTACCAGGTGTCCATTCTTGACTTTGGCCGCAGGTTCTTCATAGATCCAATGACTTTAGGCAGGCATTGTTCAGTATACCACTTAGCTGTGACTGTCTTCTGTGTGTCCAAAACGACACGTTCCACAATTCCACTCGATTTGAAAAATACAGCTATCATTTTCTTCTTTACAGATCGGGATTTTCTGACAATTACGGGTGTGTCGTCATCATCAAAGACCCAAACTTTGTTTTGAGCCTTGGTCGGCAGATCGTAATAGTACAGCCAAGTCTCGTCACCTGTCACGATGTTGTTCACATACCGAGATTGTCCCTTATCAAACTTTTTTAACGTCTCCCGGCACCAAGTCACACGTCGTGTCATCTGCTCTTCAGTCAGTTGATGCGGCACCCAGAGAGAACAAAGTTTCTTCACGTGCAAATGATCTTGCAGAATCGAACGAATTGCTGGTGCATTTAGGCCCAAAGTATCCTCTATCTGTTGGTAGGTCACTCGCCTGTTTTCGTCGAGCATTTTCCTCGCAGCAGTAACGTTTTCCTCCATAACTGACGTTCGTGGCCTTCCCGGCCTCTCAGAATCCTCCAGAGTGAAATTTCCCCTTTGGAATTCTCTATACCACCTGAATATCGTTGTACGATATGGACAATCATCATCTAGTGCAAGAGTCATTTCTTTTAAGCACTGGTCTATGGTTAAACCACGCACGAAATTGTACCGCAAAACTGTCCTTATCTCATTTCGTGACCACGATGCCATCGCAAGCACTTTACACTCTCACTACTAATGAATAACTGAGCCCATCGACTTGGCGCGGCGGATACTATGCACATATGAACATGTCTCAACATGCAGCAACAAGCAGCTTCCTGTGATTCATTGTTGCGTCATATTGCAAAACTTTCCTAGTACCCTTTGTATATACAAATTCAGTACATATAGCATAAAGTGGTACCTATCATGGCTTATGTTTTATTTATTTATTTTATTTTAAAATTTAAAATATTGGATATATCTTGGCTTCATATGGAGGATTTGCATGTCGCTGCCTCTAATGAAAGCTCAATATTTATTTATTTTATTATAATTTAACTTTTGTCATTATTTAAATATATATATATATATATATACAAATTCAGTACATATAGCATAAAGTGGTACCTATCACGACAAATTTAAAAAAAAAAAAAATTGGTAGTGAATATCTGCAACATACAAAGGACCCTATCAGCCTCTATAAAAAGCAAAGCTAATAATAATCGTAATAATTCCATATTTACAAAATACAAAATCTAAAATACCAAAAAATATGGAAAAAAACAAATTTTACCAGTTATTATTGAATAAGGCTTACACTGAAAGGCACGTCATCAGTAGCAACCAAAACTGTCTGTTCCTGCTAGTTATATCAAGTTGGTTCTTGAGGTTGTCACAGACATTCTCTCAGATATGCCAGACAAGCTGTACTTGCTACCTGGGAGTCTAAAATGCTGATGGAACTGATATTTGGGTGTATGAGTAAAGTGGGCCCAATTTCAGCGAAGTCCAGATGGTCTGTGACAGCCAAATCCTCTGCTTGCACCTTCACGATGGTGGGACTGTTAGTAATCCTGGATATAACCTCCATGCACAAGCACTGTGGTTGACCACCCAGGTGTGAACCAACGTAAGCAGGGGTCGAGGTGTGGTGCCCACACCACATGGAGGAATGCCGCCCCTCTGTGTTACCAGGCAGTACTAGGTAGTAGATGACTCTCACCAGCTGGTGCAATACCACCACTTTGCTTATTGGAGGCTTGAAGTGGTGGAACCCATGTTTAGTCTCCAGAGTTAAGTTCCGGTCAACCCTTCCCCATCTCTTCCATTGTGCATTACGATTGATGACTTTTGAGGTTATGATGAACGTCGTGGCGAGATCCAATCTTCCTTACATTTCGAGGGTTCAGCTCTAAAATGGTGTTCGCTCATCTGCTCATCTGCCGGACCAAACCTATTGGTAACTCTTTAGAAGGCTTCCGGATCAGCTAGTGTATAATCTTGCTACCTCTACTCTGCCAGATAGTGACTGGAGAGAGTCCGAGCAGTGTGTATGTGGGGGCATTGTCGAGGCCACGTTATGTCAAGGATCTGGGTATATTCTTACCATGTGTGTGCCATATCCAAAATTTCATTACTTCATACATCATGTCCCACCCACTTTTTCTTACTATTGAATACACCATGAATTGTCAAACTAATAGAGTAAGCTTATCTGTGAAAAGATCTAAACCTCTCAAACACTTCCTAATTCATTTCACAAATATATGTGGTCTCAATTCTAATCTCAATGATGTCCATTTCCACTTGCAGTCTGCCAAACCCCTGTACTTTTTCTGACAGAATCTCAGTTATTGGTTTATTCAACTACCGCTCATCTCAGTTGCCCAAATTATTCGCTGTATGATTCCTTCCGCCTGAAAGGTGGTACTTGTGCATATGTCCGTTCCAATATTCCCTGTCAGAGACTCGGTAACTTGGAATCTCCTCTTTTCTATCTTCTCTGGCTTAAAATCTCTCTACCTCATTGTTTCAAATTCATCTATTGTCTCTACCGTTCTCCCAACTCCACTAATCACTTGGAACTCTGACTTCCTCTCTTTGCAACTTGACTTTCTCCAGCCCAGCTTTAATAACAGTGAGATAATTTTCCTTGGTGATTTTAATGTTCACAACTCCAGCTGGCTTCCATTTTCTAGTCACACTGACTCAGCTGGTCAAGATGCTGAGGCTTTTGCAATTAGTAATGACCTTGCACAGATTGTTCATTTACCTACAAGAATACTGGACAATCCTAACTGTACAGCCAATGCGCTTCATCTTTTTCTTACAAACAACCCTTCTAAGTACACGGTTGAAATGAGAGGTCCTTTAGGCACTTCAGATCACAACTTGGTGATTGTCTCTTCTCCAATGGAACCTTTATATCATGGCTATTCCCAACCTCATATTGTTTGGCATTACAAGAATGCAAAATGGGATGACCTGCGAAATATCTTTTCTTCTTTTCCTTGGTCAGATTACTGTTTCAAAACTTCTGATGTCAACATTTGCTCAGATCGTGTCAGTGAAATTATTTTTGTAGGAATGGAATCCTTTATCCCACACTCTACTTTAAAATCTCGTCCTTTATCTAAACCTTGGTTTTCCAATAAATGTGCTAAGGCTGTTCAAGAGTAGAACTTTGCATATCGTAATTCGCTTGTTTTTAATTCTTTGGTTTCATTTTCTACCTACACCATAGCTCGCAACAATTGTAAAGCAGTTATTAATCAGTCCAAACTAGATTTTGAACAGGCTAAGAGTAGAAAACTTGCTTCTTGCCCTAATGGTAGCCGAGCATTCTGGTCTCTTGCCAAAGCTATTGGCCACAACTTTTGCCCATCTCTGCTCCCACCTCTGTCCAAACCAGATGGTTTTGTTGTCACTTCAGTCAAGGATAATGCTGACCTGCTAGCATCCCATTTTTCTTCCAAGTCATGTATTAATGATCTTGGTAAAGCACCTCCCACCATTCCCAACATGCTCCATTCAATGCCTCCTGTCGTCTTATGTCAGAAGGATTTTGACGAATCTTGATGCTAAGAAAGCTACAAGTCCCGATGGTATTTCTCCACTTGTTCTCAAAACCTGATCCTGAACTTACTCCTGTTCTTTGCCACCTTTTGTCACTTTCTTATTCCAAAGGTGTTTTTCCTTCTGCTTGGAAATTTGCTCATATCCAGCCAGTTCCTAAAAAGGGTGACAAATCCCTCCAATCCAATTATCATCCCATTGCAATTACTTCTACTCTTTCTAAAGTAATGGAGAAATCAATTAACCGCCAACCCTTAAACTACCTAGAAACCTTCTAACTGATCAACGATTACCAGTATGGATTCCGTCAGTGTTGATCCATTGGTGATATTCTTGCTTATGTTACCCATTTATGGACTAATTCAATGGAAAGGTTTGGTGAAACACAATTAGTTGCTCTTGACATCTCAAAGGCTTTCGATCGTGTTTGGCGTAAAGGTCTTCTGAACAAGCTTCCATCTTATAGTTTGCCAACTGTTTTTGGTAATTGGTTATCCAGTTTTCTCTCTGATCGCTCACTGTGGGTGATGTTAGATGGCTCTCCGTCTTCTAACTTCTTCACTAATGCCGGTGTCCCCTAAGGTTCAGTTCTTTCCCCCATTCTTTTCCTCTTGTATATTAATGACCTTCTTCCATTGACTCGAAATCCTATCCATAGTTTTGGGAAACCTTACCCTGCTCAATCAGCTTTAACTTCTCGAAAATCTGCTATGAATTCCTTAAATGCCGATCTCCAGGTAATTCTCCAGTGGGCAAAGACAACTTAGTTGATTTCAACCCTTCTAAAACTCAGTCTTGTCTTATATCTCGCACAAAGGATTTTTCTGCTTCTATGCTTATCTTTGGTGACACTCCGATTTCTAGGCAAAATGATATATCTCTTTTGGGGATTACCCTGACTTCTAATCTCTCTTGGCACAAGCACATTACAAATATTGCTTCCTCTACATCAAAAAAACTTGGTTTTCTTTTTTTCTCTCGACATTACTTTTCTTCCAAACAGCTGTTCACTCTGTACAAATCGCAAATTCGCCCTACCATGGAATATTGTTCCTACATATGGGGTTGTGCCCCCAAAACCTCTCTCAGGCTTCTTAATTCCGTTCAGAAGAGGGCAGTTAGGTTAATTAATGATTCATCTCTAATAGAGTCTCTCCACTCGCTGTCTCATAGACGTACTGTTTCTGCTGCATGCCTCTTCTACAGATATTTCCATGAGCGCTGTTCTTCTGATTGGCTTCTATAATGCCCGCTCTCTCTTTTGAAACAGTCCGAACACGTGCAGCCACCAGCCAACATCCATTTACTGTCCAACTTCAAACTTACAGAACCAAATTTTCATCTTCCTCGTTTATTCATTCAACTGCCATTTTCTGGAACAACCTTCCTTCATATGTATTTCCTGAAAATTACAGTCTACATAAGTTTAAGTCCAGTGTCAACAAATATCTTCTTTCGTCTTCTTAACCGCCAACCCAAGCACTGTTCCAAGTAGTATAGGTTCTAATTCCTCTCGTGTTTGGGGTTTACATAAAAAAAAAAAAAAAAAAAAAATTTTTTTTTTTACTACGCCAGTGTGACTGGCAAGAGTTTTATAAGGAAGTTCCCGCCATGAGATGTGCTATTTAAATGGTACATCTGGTTAAATAGTATATATTGTATAATAAACTTTTATTCTTGCTCTCTTTATTACTTTTTTAAATGTGGATATATACATTTTTTATTACTTTTTTATTGTAGTTTTTTAAAATAAATGTGGATTTATTTTAATGTTTCTGTAGATGATGCATGTGATACTGCTTCAGTAGCAAGTAAAGCAGTAGTAGCTGTTGCACCAAGCATTTCTGCTCTTACCTTCAATTCTGAATTATCTCAGGGTATCATTAAAGATGAATTAACCATCCCTTCTAAAGCTTTGGAAGAGTTGAGTGCTCTAGGTGAACTTGTTTTGCAGGAAACTTTATCAGCCACAGGAGTTAGTAAATCAGAATTTCCAAGGTATATTTGTAATTATTATAGACATATCCTAATATGTATTATTTACAATTGGAAGTGCAAATTTTAAAATATTTTATATAAAGTCACTAATGTAAATTACACAAATGGTAATGGATGGGTAAATCAGTTCTGCAGGCTTGCATTTATCATATTTGTCATTTTGTAATGGAAAAGCTTTCACTAATTATCATATTTATTCTATGTAAATACTTTTTATATAATATTTATAATAAATCCAAATGCAACAAGGCATAATATTATAAGAGCTTAAAATTATCTATTAAATATTGATGTAGATACATCATAGATAGCTCTTAAATGGAAACTTTACACTAGGATAGTAGTGTAAAGTTTTCATTTAAGAGCTATCTGGGTTGCCTTTACACTACTATCATAGTGTAAAGGCAACCCAGTTGTGAAGTTAATCCCACAATATGAAATGATGCCTTTACACTACTATTGTAGTTTTCGTTTAAGAGCTATCTATGGTGTATCTATGCAGAAATATAGAAAATTAAACTGACTTGCATATATATGTGTGTGTTGTGAGTACTTGCGTAAGTATTAAGCATTGAATGAGAGATGCAACAAGGCATAATATTATAAGAGCTTAAAATTATCTATTAAATATTGGTGCAGATGCACCATAGATAGCTCTTAAATGAAACCTACAATAATAGTATAAAGGCATCGTTTCAACTATATCTCATATTGTGATCATCTTTCACGAGTTACCATGTATTGCACTACTTCGAATAAGTAATGCTTCACGAATAGAGAAGCCTATTGTTACTTATTCTCGGTGGGCACCACCACCCAGATATAGTTGAGCTATAGTTGAAACGATGCCTTTATACTATTATTGTAGTTTTCATTTAAAGCTATCTGTGGTGCATCTGCACCAATATTTAATAGATAATTTTAAGCCCTTATAATATTATGCTTTGTTGCATTTCTATTTATTATAGTATTGTCACATACACCTTTTGGCATCTCTCATTCAATGCTTAATATGCACCACACACACAACACACAAATATATGCAAGTCAGTTTAATTTTCTATATTTCTGCATAGATACACCATAGATAGCTCTTAAACGAAAACTACAATAGTAGTGTAATGGCATCATTTCATATTGTGGGATTGACTTCACAACTGGGTTGTCATGATCACAATACCACAGTACCTGCCCACCCACCGACGTGTGGCCAACAAGCCTTGAAATGGTGCCGTCTAGGTGGTGGTGGTGCCCATTGAGAATAAATAATAATAGGCTTCTCTTTTAGTGAAGCATTATTTGTTCGAGGTAGTGCAATACACAGTCAAAGAAATCCAGTCTCGTTTAAATCATTTGAGGAATCTGAATCACACTGTAAGTTTCTGTTGGATTCCAGGGCATCACAGGTAAAGAAACAGCAGACCAGGCAGCCCAGCACTCAAAGAGCAGCACACCCCCATCTTTATCAAGTACCCTATATAGATTTCATAAAACATATCCGATGTATCTGTAGGGACCAATGGTTAAATATTTGGAAGACACATGCATACAATAAATTATTTGGAATTAAACATGAACCACAAATATGGAGCTCTAGCTTAAGGAAAAACCAGCATGAAGAAGTAATACTGGCCAGATTGTGCATAGGGCACACACACACACCTGACCCACTGGTTCCTGCTCATGGGCGATGACCCTCCTATATACACGCATTGTTCATCACAATTTACAGTTTGACATATTCTGATAGACTGTTCATATTATTCGCATATCAGAAATACTACCTTCCTCTCTGACTCAAATGCAAGAACTATTATCACTAACCCACCTATTAGGAAACAATGCCAATCTGGATGAGCTTTTCGCTTATCTCAAACAAATTATAGACTTTATGAATATATGTAATATCAAATAAAGCAAACTCCAGTACCATTCCAAATATTTGAATAGGCACATTTGGCTTCAGTTGCCCTTGTGCTGAAAACCTCTACACCACCACCACACTTCACTAATGTTTTATGAGTATATGGACCAAACAGTATGAAGTATTAAAGTTTTTATCATTCCCTTTACATTGTTTGTTTGTTTGTTATTTGGTTTTTAGGAGCATTAGCAACTAAGGCCATATTGCTCCAGGATATGTGGTGGTCATTCCTTGACCTTCCCCCATCCTCTGTATTTGGTGGTGATGGGCTCGAACCCCGGTCTAATCAAGAAGTGTGTGCAACGCACTGCTGCTCCTTCCCACCTGGCTATGGAGGCGTCTCCCTTTACATTCTGCTAATACACAATGCTGTTATGACTTACATTTTATGCATCCGTTCTGAAATAGTCATGTAATTTAGTTGCCAGACCTGATGAGAGCATGTTATCAGTATATAATTCTTAATAGTGATCAGATGCAATAAATGATGTTCGCTCTCACTCTAATGTTCTAACCATGCCATCACCTCATTAATGTTTTCAAACACGTTGTTAATATCTGGTGCTTTTCCTTACACAGTCATGCACATTATCTTCTGAGTCACTCCCTAAGTCACTGGCCTTCTGCTTGTCGATTGTCTTCCCGCTGTTCACAGAAGTTGCGATTTCTTCCTCACTCAGATAATGCACAGCTGGAGCTTCCGTATCCACCTAAATCCAAGCAGTCATGCTATTTGTTCCAAGACTCCCAAAATGCTGCTAATTCAAAATTCTGAAAATGCTGCTAATTCAAAGTTATTATTAGTGATCTTGTCTTTTCTAATGCAGTTTTCATTTGTTTGAACTTCTCCCATACAAATCCAGTATTGTATGCAACGTTTTTCAGTGATAATGTGAGATCATCCTAATATGAGAACATCCTTGGATTTAGGGGAGGTCCCCATGGACTGGGGATGTGCAAATGTATCCCCAATTCACAAAGGGGCAGGTTCACTGGTTGATGATCACCTAGACAAGACTGTAGTGATAGTTCAGACACATCATGGGTTTGTTAAGGGGAAGTCTTGTCTGACCAATTTGATTGGATAATACGACATAGTCACAAAGGAACTGGATGCAAAAAATAATTTTGATATCATGTACTTAATTTTCAGGAAAACTTCTGATAATATTGAACATGAAAAATCGCTTACAAATTGGAGCATTATGGCATTAAGGGCAAGTTACAGCAATGGATAAAGGGATGGTTGAGTGGGAGACGGCAGAGAGTAGTAATAAATGGACACTGCTGTACGTTGATTAATGTTATTAGTGGAGTCTCCCAGGGTTCGGTGCTGAGGCCATTGTTCTTTTTTGTATTTATCAATGAAGTTATATCAGGTTTAATGTCCAAGTTTGCAGATGATACAAAGGTTAGGCAGGTTAATGATAGTAAAGACAGTATGCTACTGCAACAGGAAAGTTAGGCAGATGGGCTTAGAAGTGGCAGCTGAAGTTTAACATTGACAAATGCAAAGTACTGCATATGGGTAGCAGTAACCCAAGAGAAATGTACCAACTTGTGTGGCACTACACTCAAGGAGGTGGAGTATGAAAAAGACCTGAGGGTAATTGTGCAATCAGTTATGAAGTTCTCTGAGCAGTAGAGATGGGCTGCTAAAGCAGATCATGTAGTTTTGTCAATGATATATAGGAATTTTGCTAGCAGAGACAAGGAGGTGATTATCCCCATGTACAAGGCAATGGTCAGGCCACACCTTGAGTACTGCATACAGATCTGGAGGCCTCATTTTAGGAAGGATGCAGAGTTGCTAGAATGAGTACAGAGAAGGGCAACAAAATTGGTGAGAGGAACAAAGGGGTTCTCTTACCAAGGGAGGTTTAAGTTCTGCAAGTTGCAGTATCTAGAGACCAGGCACCTGCGAGGTGATCTGATTGAGGTGTATAAAGTCTTGAATGGTTTGAGCAGGCTCAATGCTGATGGGATACTTCCGCTTGTTGAGATTAAGAACCTGAGGTAGCATAGATTCAAACTGAGGAAAGATAGTTGTAAAATAGATGTGTGGAAGTTTGCTTTTAACCAGCGGGTAGTTGATTACTGGAACAGACTTCCATCTGTTGTTGTGGAAGTCGACAGCTTAAATAAATTCAAGGCAGAACTAGACAAACATTAGGAGTTAATGGAAGGGTGAAATGGGAAGGGGTTTTTTTTTTTTTTTTTTTTTGCTGATTCTGTCTCAGAATGCTTACTTGCATCTTATGCCTTTGCTAATGCTAATTACTGTGTGCAAAGAAGACCGGAAATCACAAGCTAAAGCCATTGTGCATCAGGGGCGCCTCCGTAGCCAGGTGGGAAAGAGCAGCAGTGCGTAGCACACGTCACTACAAAATACGGAGGATGCGGAAAGGTCAGGGAATGACCACCGCATATCCCGGAGCAATATGGTCTTAGTTGCTAATGCTCCTAAAAACCAACAACAACAATTGTGCATTAGTCCAATTCCCTGGTGTTTTAAGCATGTCAATATGAAAACTCTACCTGTGATTTATAAAAATAGCTCTAAAGTGTGAATGTCGAGTGATATATATATATATATATATATATATATATATATATATATATAATCACCTCCTTATCCCTGCTAGAAAAATTAGCATTAGTAGAGGCATACGATGCAAGAAAGCAAGCTTATACAGCATCAGCCAAAAAAAAAAATTAATTTCATCCCTCCATTCGTTCCAAATGCCTATCCAGCTCAACCTTAAATTTATTTAGGCTATTAACTTCCACAACAAAAGATGGAAACCTGTTCCACCAATCAACTACTTGCTGGCAAAAGGCAAATTTCTGCACAACTATTCTACAACTATCTTTCCTCAGTTTGACACTGTGCCCCCTCAGGTTCTTAGTCTGAGCAAGAGGAAGAATCCCATCAGCATTTAGCTTGCTGAACCCGTTCATGGCCTTATACATCTCAGTCAGATCACCTCGCAGGTGCCTAGTCTCCACATGCAGCACTTGCAGCACTTAAGCCTTTCTTGTTAAGAGCACCCCTTTGTGCCCCTCACCAATCTTGCTGCCCTTCTCTGTACTTTTTCTAGCAACTCTACATCCTTCCTAAAATGAGCCCTCCAAACCTGTAAACAGTACTCCAGGTGTGGCCTGACCATTGCGGGATAATCACCTCCCTGTCCCTGCTAGCAAAATTCCTATATATCATTGACAAAACTCCATGACCTGCCCTGCCTGCCCATCTGCACTGCTCAGCGATCTTCATATTTGACTGCACAATTACCCCCAGGTCTTTTTCACTTTCCACTTCCCTGAGTGTAGTACTACACATTTGGTACATTTCTCTTCGGTTATTGCTACCCATATGCAGTACTTTGCATTTGTCAATGTTAAACTTCAGTTGCCACTTCTCAGCCCATTTTCCCAACTTATCTACATCCAGTTGGAGTAGCATACTGTCTTTACTGTCATTAACAACCCTGCCAAACTTTGTATCATCTGCAAACTTGGACATTAAACCCGATATACCTTCATCAATATCATTGATAAATATACAAAACAACAATGGACCCAACACCGAACCCTGGAGAACTCCACTAATAACATTTGTCCAAGAAGAGCAGTGTCCATTGATTACCACTCTCTGTTGTCTCCCATTCAACCATCCGTTTATCTAATTTACCCTTAATGCCATACCTCTCCAATTTGTACAGCAGTAATCCATGTGCAACAGTATCAAAAGCTTTCCTGAAATCCAAGTATATGATATACCTTCATTAAATGACATTAAACCCGATATACCTTCATCAATATCATTGATAAATATACAAAACAACAATGGACCCAACACCGAACCCTGGAGAACTCCACTAATAACATTTGTCCAAGAAGAGCAGTGTCCATTGATTACCACTCTCTGTTGTCTCCCATTCAACCATCTGTTTATCTAATTTACCCTTAATGCCATACCTCTCCAATTTGTACAGCAGTAATACATGTGCAACAGTATCAAAAGCTTTCCTGAAATCCAAGTATATGATATCAAAATTATTTTTGACATTCTGTTCCTTTGTGACCACATCATAGCATCCAATCAAATTGGTCAGACAAAACTTCTCTTTAACAAACCCATACTGTCTTAACTATTACTGCAGTCTTGTCTAGATGATCCTGCACTGCTTCTTTAACCAGTGATTCCATTATTTTCTCCGAAACACAAGTTAAACTAACAGCTCTATAGTTACTTGCCACTTCTCAGCTTTTGAATCCCCTTTGTGAATTGGGGATATATTTGCACACCTCCAGTCCATGCGTACCTCCCCTGAGTCCAAGGAAGCTATGGCTAAGGGTTTGCTTATTTCCTTTGCTGCCTCCTTTAATATAACTCGATAGATCCCCTCCACTCCAGGTGCCTTCCTTATGTTTAACTTCAACGATTTGTCTTCCACTTTTCTCTCAGTTATTACAAAATCACTTAGCTCCCTGTTAGCGTTTGATAAACTTCTGGCACCCCCCTCATTGAATAACTCCTCATGTGTGAATGTTGATACAAAATATTCATTGTTTATCAGCTACCTGAACATGATCATCAGTAGTTAACCCATCTATGTTAAGTGGTCCAATCTGATTCATTCCTTTCCTTCTAGAGTTTACATAAGTAAAGAACTCTTTGTTGTTTTTCTTTGTATCCTTTACCAAAGATGTCTCGTAATCTGCCTTTATCTGCCTAACCTCCTTTGTGACTTGATTACAGCCTAGTTTATACCCGTGTCACCTGATACTTTGTGTCACCAGGCTTCTGTGTCACCTGATACTTTATATGCATCCGATACATTTTTCTTCTCTGCCACGAGCCTCATTAATTCATCTGACATCCATTTAGGCCTTAACCTTGAACAGTATTTCTTAGTTGGAATGAAAAGCCTAGTTGCCTCCAAAATTAAGTCCCTGAAGGCTTCCCATTTAGAATTCAACGTTGGTCCCACTGTACAGAATTTAAAAACTTTCTGAGACCTGTGTAGTCACCTTTACGAAAGCAAATGCCCTTCCCTTTATGGTAGTTACATCTTTAAGTAATTCCCACATCAGTACATTGTGATCAGTGTCACCCAGTGGTTCTTTTATCTGCAAATTCTTAATGCATGAATAATGACTGTGATAATCAGATCAAGAGTATTACTCCCTCTGGATCCCTCTCGAACATGTTGCTGTAGAAACAGTCATCCAATAAATCCACAAAAGTCTTGCTAGTGTGCGAGTGACCAATCCACAAGTTCTAGTCAATATCTGGAAAGTTAAAATCTCCCATTATAAGACATTCTGATTTACTGGACCACTCTGTTTCTCTGTACAATTGCTCATTATACTCATCAGATTCATTAGGTCTATAACACACGCCTACTCTCATTTTTCCTTTGCCAGTGCTTATTTCACTCCAAACAGACTCTGCACTGCATTGTCCACCAACATCAAATGTATGCACTTCTTTAGATTTTGTGTTTCTTAACTAACAGCATAACGCCTCCTCCCTTCCTGTCCTGTGTATCCTTCCTGTACACATTATACTCCCCAAATTCCAATTCTGCACTGCTTATATCTGTTTGACACCACATCTCTGATATCCCGACAATATGTGTCTTTGATGTTTTGACTAGCACTTCAAGCTCATCAAATTTATTAATTATACTCCTAGCATTGGTGTACATGCAAGTATACATGCACCTGTTCCTACTCTTTGTTACCCTAACACAGCCCACGTATTTACTTGTTTCATGATGACTGCCATCCATCCCTGAAACCCCCAGCACCCCTCGCTCCTGGTCATTACTTATTCTAATAGAAGTTGTGCAAGAATCACCTTCACCTCTGCCTGTGGCTACTTTTAAACTTTTAGTCTGTGAATCCCCCGAAACTAACAGTTTTCCAATCCACCTAACACTGCCTCGATAGCATCAGCAAATATTCTTGCACCCTTTCTATTTAAGTGTATACCATCCCTGTAGAAGCAGGCTCTCCTGTCAACAAGCACAGGCCAGGATGAAAAAAATTCTACCCTTTGAGCCTTGCACAATCTCTCCAGGGCTGAATTGATCGACAAGGCTCTCATCATATACTCCCTCCTATCGTGTCTGGGCAGAATTGCAGACACTTTCACATTCAACCCTAACCCGCGACTTTTTTTCAACGTTGATCTGTACTTGTTGAGTAAATCTGCAGATCTCTTACTCTTAATGTCATTAGTTCCAACGTGTACAATCTGCTCTACACTGTCATCAACTTTTGTCCCTTGCAAACATACCTTGGTCCTGTTCCACCTATCCTTCTTGCATAGTATATTCCCCATCTCCCTGACAATAGAGTCACCAACAATAACTAGTTCCTTTTGAACCAGTGCATTCTGCCTTGGATATTGCCTCTGTTTTGCCTGATGCACAGGAATGAGCTCTGTCGTTGAGCTGGGCACCTGAGAGTTTGATGGGCTTCTCATATTAATTTCTTCGAGGGCATTTACCCTACACGTCAAGCTCTCATAGACGCCCATCAGAATGCTGAGTTGGCACCTAATTCCTGTATATCATTGACAAGACACCATGAGCTACTCTTGCAGACAGTCTGCACTGCTCAGAAAACTTCATATCTGACTGCACAATTACCAACAGGTATTTTTCATTCTCTACCAGCTTGAGTGTAGTATCACACAGTTGATATGTTACTCTGGGGTTACTGCTACCCTATCCAGTACCCTACATTTGTCAATGTTAAACTTCAGTTGCCACCTCTCAGATCATCTGCTCAACATTTCTAGATCCTCTTGCAGTAGCATACTGTTATTAGTGTCATTAACAACCCTGCCAACCTTCTTATCATCTCCGAAATTAGACATTAAGCCTGATCTTCATCAATATCATTAATAAATACAGAAAACAACAATGGACCCAACACCGAACCCAGGGAGACTCCATTAATTACCACTCTCTGTCTTCTACCACCTCAACCATCCGCACATTATAGCCTTAGTTGCTAATGCACCAATAAAACCAAAAAACCAACCAAAAAAAAAAAACCAACCAACTCAACCATCCCTTTATCCATGGCAGCATTTTTCCTTAATGCCATACTGCTCCGATTTGTACAATAGCCTTCCATGTGCAACAGTATCAAAAGCTTTCCTAAGATCCAAGTATATGATATCAAAATTATTTTTTGCATCCAGTTCCTTTGCAACCACATCATAGGATCCAATCAAATTGGTCAGACAAGGGTTCCCCTTAACAAACCCGTGCTGTGTCCGAACTATAATCAAAGTATTATCTAGATCAGCGTTATTCAACCTGGGGTATGCATACCTCTGGGCGTATGTGAGAGATCAACAAGAAACAAAAAAGATCAACAAGAAACAAAAGAGATCAACAACTACAAATCTTCTAGATACCCTTTTCAGAATCCAACAGGCCATCAATAACAAATCCCAGATTGACATCATCTTCCTGGACATTAAATTGGCATATGATAGAATATACCTCCCAGCTCTCTTTACTATTCTGAAGCACTACTTCAGGATGGCAGATACCTTGCTACAAATCTTGAAGTCCATCCTACTTCTCAGACATCTGTCTGTTACTGTCAACAATTTCCAGGTAACTTTCAACGTCACAAGAGGCATTCCACAAGGGAGTGTGCTTTCAACAGTTCTCTTCACAGCAGTTTTGGAACCTTTCCTATCATGTAAACCTAACTTTGTCTCCTATGCCGATGATCTGAAGTTCTACATGAGTTCAAACCATTCTGATCAGATCCTGGATATTAATCAACAGGCCTCTACACAGATAATGAAACTGGAAAACTATCTAGCCTTAATTGGGTTGCATCTGAATCCTCCCAAATCTGCTCAACTACCAATAACCAAAAAAAGAGTTAAAAATGATGTTCAAATCTTCGTTGGCGGGGAAAGGGTGCAAAGGGTAACTTCCCACACAGACCTAGGTCTCACCTGAGACAAGACGTATGCGGCACTTTGGGCAGTGCGTAAGGAGCTTGTTGGTGTGCATCAACCAACGCTGCTTTTTTGGTACATCCTGAGGTGCATCCCTTTCTACACATCTGAAATTTGGTCATCTGCTCCTGCCTCCCACCTAAAAAAAGTACCTCAGTCTGGAATATTGGTTGCTCAGATGGATGAACAGGGTGGTGGATCACCCTTTTACTATTTTCTACGTTATTATGGCGAAATACGTTTCCCCTTTCTGAAATTTTCAATCGTATAAAAAACAAATAAATTTTCAGACTCTTCTCTTCATTCCTTTTTTAAGCTTCGTAGACTTGTTACTCCACGCGAATCGTGTTAGTTGCAATTTGTGTGTGCCGTTAAAATATGCTTATGCATGCAATCGTGAAATTTATAATTAAAAGAGAAGATTATCTTGGAAACAAATGCCTCTTCAAACATTTCTGAAGAAGACGACTCCTTGTTCAACAAACCAATGAGTGCCGAGCCAATAATGAGTGATCAACAAGTGTGCATTTAGTCGATGATGATGAAGAATAAACATTCTTTAACATTTGTAAGTCATAAATAATTTCTCTATTATTATAATTTGCTTGATTTTACAGGCTACGTTTTAATTTCTTTCGAAAAATCAATCATTGTTTAAACATAAACTAATTAGCTAACTAATTTCATTGTTGAGAATGTAACCCCTATTTTTAACCTTATGTCTATGGGAAATAAATTCCCGCTTTACGAGCGCACGCTAGGAACGAATTAACTCGTAAAGTCGAGAACTACCTGTATTTGAATTCTTCATTTAAAATGTAAACTCATAAATAAGTCAGTTTATGCAGGAGAGATTAACCCTTGAAGCTTCTTTAAAGGAGAAGATTACATACAAAATATATGTACAGCAATTTGCAGCAATTAAAATTGTCCAATTCAAACATAGAAGTGCATGGTAAAATTTTTATATATCTCATTTTTTGGCTCAGCAACTATTATTGAAAATGAGAGGAAAACTCCTGAAGTAGCTTCCATGGTTAATCTCTTCTATAAATAATGACTTAATTTATGCACACACAGAAAAGGCAAAATCTGATGTCTTACTATAGAGCACTTGGTTTTACTATAGTAACATCAGATTTTGCAAAAGGTTCACACTAAGTTATTGAAGTTTAGTAAATAACTAATATTGCTAAAAGAGAGATGTCTCCTTTTTTTTTTTTTTTTGTTTGTGTTACAACTATTAAACAGCAAACAATATCCAAAATACAAGGGGTCCTCATTATCCAAGGATAACTGATTACAGAAAATTCCACTTCAAACAAATCCATTTAAAATGGGACCAAATTTTCACAATGTGTATTATGTACTTGTACATAGTAAAAAATGGATTGAAGAAACTGAAAAATGTAATGGTTATTTTTTTTTAGATATTTTTTTATTATAATATGTTGAACAATGTAAGGTTAAGTAAAGTTTATTGAAGTTGCACTGTTTTTCAGTTTTACGAATAAAGAATGAATATAGAGTTTGTGGGGTTTTTTTCCTACTAATTAAATCTATTTTTCAGATAAAATTGTCATAGCATTTAGTTATATCTTGCTTAACTTTTGCTACATGATCATGGAGAGGGGTCATTCTCGCAAAAATAAATAAATAAATAAATATTTATTTTTACTACCAAATATAAATATTGTAGTACAGTGGTAAGTGCCAAATTCCCTTCACGGTGGAAAATTACAGAGGAATATTCAAGTGTTTGGTCAATTTTCTGAAGGGCTTCCCTTTAATTCTTTAATTTTCAAATCCTTGTAACTGCAGGGACTCAGATAGTGAACACTCAGATACAGGGGACCTTCCCAGTATGCACTTTCTGTCTTCATTAGCTATATAATTGTCTATAATACACACTATAGCCTTGTTTTAATATTGAATACTCTCTCTCTCTCTTCAGTGAATATGTACAGTTATACAAAACAGCATAGTACTTGATTTAATGATGTAAATAGAGATATAAATGCATTGTACTGCATGATTATTATGGTGACAAAAACTCAGTAATTGCAAAGGTGTTTAAGGCTTTGAATGGATTGAATAAGCTCAGTGCTGATGGGATTCTTTCTCTTGTTTAGACCACGCACATGAGGGGGCCATAAATTCAAATTGAGGAAGGACAGTTGCAGAGTAGATGTGCAGAAGTTTGCCTTTAGTCAGGGTGGTTGATTGCTGGAACAAACTTCCCTCTATTGTTCTGAAATTTGGTAGCTTAAATAAATTCAAGGAAGGACTAGACAAATTATTGGAGGAGAATGGATAGGTGAAATGGGAAGGTTTTTTTTTTTTTTTGCTGATGCTGTATAAGCTTGCTTTCTTGCATCATTTGTTACTACTAATTCTAATACTAATTTAGAAATACTTCAGTTCCTTAAGAAGAATAGTTAATTTTTTTTTTATCCTCCATTGCCAGAGTTTTTTTTTTTTTTCTTTGAAGCACATTCATTGTCATTCTCTCTAATATTTAGCATATTTGCATATCATGTCAAAATGTATTTTGGTTTCAGATATGTGAACAAAGTGGATTACATGCACACTTGTAACGTGAGCTAGACATACAGTGGTACCTCGATATATGAGTGTTTTGAGATACGAGCCGCCGAGCGAGCGATATTTTGCTTTGAGATGAGAGCAAGATTTGAGATACGAGGAATCGCACAGTACACCGCTGCACACGACCCCAACATGCGGGCGCATGTTGGGGTCGTGTGCAGCGTCTAACAGTTTCTCCCACCTCAGACTAGACCTCAGTCTGTGGGCTTGTTTCCCTCGTTTTCGTAGCATTTTTGATAAGTTGGGTTCGCGTTTTTTGCTTTTTGTACATTTACAAAACATTATCAAATTTATTTTTATAACCATGGGTCCGAAGAAGAAGATGATGTCTATTGAATTAAAGCGTGAAATCATAGAAAAACACGAGCAAGGTGTGCGAGTAATTGACTTGGCGAGGATGTACGGGCGTAGCACATCAATGATATGTACTGTGCTTAAACAGAAGAAGTTGATAAAGGGTATAACGCCAGCCAAGGGCGTTACAATAATTTCTAAGCTCCGGACCTCTCTCCATGAGAAAATGGAGAAACTACTGATGGTGTGGGTGACAGAGAAGCAGCTTCAAGGAGGATTCTTAACACAAAGTATCATATGTGAGAAGGCACGAGCGATTTACGGTGATTTGCTGAAGCAGATCCCACACACTTCCACAAACGAGGAATCGGAAGACTCGTTTAAAGCCAGTCGGGGCTGGTTTGACAACTTTAGGAAAAGGACCGGCATTCACTCCGTCGTCAGGCATGGTGAGGCAGCAAGTTCGGATGTGAAGGCAGCTGAGGTTTACATCAAAACGTTTTCCGAACTGATAGAAGCCAAAGGATACATCCCTCAGCAAGTCTTCAACTGTGACGAGACAGGGCTTTTCTGGAAAAGGATGCCGAATAGGACTTACATAACGGCAGAGGAGAAGACGATGCCAGGTCACAAACCCATGAAGGATAGATTAACTCTAGCACTTTGTGCCAATGCGAGTGGCGACTGCAAAATCAAGCCTCTGCTAGTATACCATTCGGAAAATCCCAGAGCCTTTAAGTCACATAAGATTTTAAAAGAAAAACTACAAGTTATGTGGAGGGCAAATCCGAAGGCGTGGGTCACCAGGAAATTCTTTGTGGAGTGGATAAACCTGGTGTTTGGCCCTTCTGTTAAAAAATACCTACAGGAAAACAACCTACCCATGCAAGTCCTTCTCGTCCTCGACAATGCCCCTGCTCACCCAACAAATCTCGAAGATGATTTACTCGAAGAGTTCAAGTTTATAAAGGTTCTCTACCTACCACCCAACACCACTCCTATCCTGCAGCCCATGGATCAGCAGGTGATTTCTAATTTTAAGAAGTTGTACACCAAGCACATTTTTCGGCGCTGCTTTGAAGTGACGGAGAACACAAACCTTACCCTTCAAGAGTTCTGGAAGGACCACTTTAACATCGTGATATGCCTAAGAATTATTGATCAGGCCTGGCTGGGTGTTACGAGGACCTTAATATCTACATGGAAGAAGCTGTGGCCTGAGGCTGTAGCTGAAAGGGCTTTTGAAGGATTGGAACCCGAAGTGTCAGTGGTAGAGGAGATTGTTTCTCTGGGAAAATCCATGGGTCTGGAGGTGGATGAGAGAGATGTGAACGAACTTGTCGAGGAACAGACTCAGGAGTTGACAACCGAGGAGTTACACGATCTACATTCGCAGCAGCATATGGTGGTTCAACGAAAAATTAGTTTTGAAGAGGAGCCAGAGATGGAGAAAGTTATCTCTACAATAAATATAAAGGAGATCTTGGGAATGTGGGAGAAAGTTGTAGAGTTCGTGGATAAAAATCACCCCGAAAAAGTTGCAACTGGTCGTGCATCGGAGTTGTTTAACGAAACTTGCCTAACACATTTCCGCAATATCCTGAAAGGGAGGAAGAAACAAACCTCCTTGGACAGTTTTTTTTAAACGATCTGCAGGTGACAATGAGCAAAGCGTGACAAAAAAGCGAAGACCAATGACGAAAATTATACGCTTCCGTAAGCACTTCACCTTTTCTTTTATTATGTTTCTATAGAATATGTATTTGTTATTTATAAATAAATGTTTCTTCTTGTAAATACAGTACATTTTTCTTATTCAAAAACACTTAACAAAAACAACTGAGGTGGTTTTTTGGGAGCTGGAACGGATTAATGGCATTTCAATTAATTTCAATGGGGAAAATTGCTTTGAGATACGAGCAATTTGACATACGAGCAAGGTTACGGAACGAATTAAACTCTTATGTTGAGGTACCACTGTACATGAATTCCCCATGATTCTCCATTACTTATACCAGTGGTTTTCAACCGTGGTGCTGCAGCACACTAGGGTGTCGCAACAACATTCTTGGAATGCCGTGTAATTTCAGTTTAAGTTACTTAAAGTTATTTATTTATTTTTATTATTATTTTTTAATTTATACATTTATTTCATTATAAAAAGGTGTTGGTATCCATTGTACTGTATCTTTTTAATTTTGTGGTGATCTATAATTGATCTTTATTTAGTACCTCTATATAAAGAATGAAATTATTATATAGGTATATATTAAAAGGTCGAAAACCACTGTGTTAGGTATTTCTTTTGATGGTGCCTCCATAGCCAGGTGGGCAGGAGCAGCAGTGCGTAGCACACTCTTCTTGATTAGACTGGGGTTCGAGCCTGTGACCACCAAATATGGAGGATGTGGAAAGGTCAGGGAATGACCACCGCATATCCCCAGAGCAATATGGCCTTAGTTGCTAATGCTCCTAAAAATCAAATAACAAACAAACATTTCTTTTGACCTAGGGGTGCCCTGAAAAAATTACTGGGACACTAAGGGCGCCGTGAACCAAGAAAGTTTGGGAACCTCTGATTTATACTGTATAATGGTACTATATGTTAATGTTTGTCAGTAGTTAGTTTTGGTGGTCTTTTCAAATTAGAGAAGCTATTAAGAAGTCATGGAACCCAATTCAGACTTTGAATTTCATTGTAGATTGCGTTTTGAATTATCAGTACTAAAATGCATATAAAATCCCATATCATTATCCGGGGAATGGTTAAGGATAATACATCAAAATATATCACATTTTGAAAAATCCAGTATTGAATTAACAAGGATGTGCCATATATTACTGTGTTATATAACCTTATAAAAGTTGATTTGTAAAAATCTCTGAACCTGACCATTAGTTTATAGGTTTTTAAAAGTTTCAAAGTTTTAATGTGAAATATAAATAACACTAACTATTTGCTTGTTGTGGACACATCACAACAGCTCTAATTCTTGTATCCTTCTGCTCTGTACGGCTAGTCCCAGTTATTAATCTTTTCTGATTAGGCCTAATGACAATTTCAAAATGAATCCAGGAATGTCACCAATTGTTAAGTAATTCTGTTGTGGGAGAGTTTAGCAATTGTTGTTTAATACACAATGAAAGTGAAAACAATAATGTGATAACTTGATAAAAATTTATGTAGTTTAATTAATGTTATTTGTATATTACATTAATTCATTACAAACTATAATATCCTTCTCTCAACATGTTAATTTCTAAGTTGTTTTTTCCCCCCTAAATAACTACTACTAATATGAATATATTTTTATACACCTCTTTTTCTTACCATTCCACTGGGGAATAGCTAATCTTTTAGTGTACCGATTTTTTATTTTCTTGTATTCTGATTTTTAACTTGGATGTCGTTGTGCTGGCCCTGATGACAGGTCCTTCTTCAAAATAACTATTATGCATTAATTGTTGATTCAAAGATAATGACTGAAACTTTCAGTACCTTCCTAAATATGAGGGATGTTCCAAAAATATGTGTACTGGCAAAACTGCTCATTGCTATGGAAACGAGTGATGAGTTTGCAGTCTAAGAATGTTCCCCCATATTTTCTTAGTTAGTTGGTGCAAGTGTATCACATAGTATTAATTTTTGTGTTCGTTATAACAGTTTATGTGAAGTGTGTTTTATGATGGGGATGAGAAAGATATTTCGTTAATTATTAGACAAAGAATCGCTATTGAATTTTGTGTAAGGTTAGGCAAAAGTGGTCAGAATACGTTTGAGATGAATCAGGAAGTATACGGTGTCTGTCAACCTCAGAGAATGATGAAAACATTGAGGAAGCCAAAACGTTATTGAAAGAAAGCAGACATTTATTGATTCGTGAATTGGCAGTTCAGTTGAACAAAGTAGATGTCATGAAATTGTAAAGATGCACCTTAACGTGTCACGTGTTTGCGCAAGATGGGTGCCGCGTGATCTTACCGCAGAACATAAAGAAGTGCATTGAACTTTGTCAAGCCTTTATTGACAAATTGGAAGAAGAGCTCGACTTTTTGAATAAAATAATCACATGTGATGAGTCCTGGATTAAACATTTTGATCCCAAGTCCAAACAGCAGTCAAGCATATGAAAACACGACAATTCACCGCCTCCAAAAAATTTAGAGTTTTTGGTTTATCAAACAAAAATTGATATTGATTTTGTTTTTTGACACCCACGGAATAATACTATAGCAATTGGTTCCTGAGAAACAAACTGTAAATGGTGAATATTATGCTAACACATTGCGAGTTTACCTCAAAGGAGCAATTCACAAAAAAAAGACCAGACCTGCTTAATGTCACACAACCAGCAATGCAGGCTTTAGCGAAAATTGGTAGTCAATTACTAGACCACCCTCCATACAGCCCGGACCTCGCATCATGCGATTTCTGGGCTTTCCCGAGCCTCAAAAAAGAGTTGAGAGGGAAAAAATTTAACACAAATTTATCCACTATCCTGCAACGCTTTTCAGAAAATGGGCTGCAGCACGTGTTTCAGAAGCTAAAGTTGTATAGAATGTGAAGGACACTATTTGGAAAAGGAGACCCATACCAACCTCCCAAGTGACTCAGACTCAAAGTAATGATCTCAGTCCACTTATTTTCAGAACCCTCGTATATACATACAAAATTTTATTTTGGCAGTTTAAAAAGTGAAAAATTATGGCTTACTTAGAATTACGTGTATAACGGATCTGTCATGTTGCTCTGGTGACCATTTTGTTGTTATAATTCATCATACTTTTCACATATCTACTTCATCTTGATATTTGCAGTGTCAACATAGTGTAAACAATTATGGTTATTGCATCAGCTATGCGCCTCCGTAGCCAGGTGGGAAGGAGCAGCAGCAGCAGTGCGTAGCACACGCTCCTTGATTAGACCGGGGTTCGAGCCCGTCACCACCAAATACGGAGGATGCGGAAAGGTCAAGGAATGACCACCGCATATCCCGGAGCAATATGGCCTTAGTTGCTAATGCTCCTAAAAAACAAACAACTAATTTGCATCAGCTACACAGATTACGCTGTTTAATTATTAAAAAAAAAAAGTTTTTTCTTAATTATTATTATTATAGACTCAATATGATACCATAGCTTAATTTATTATGGTACTCACCTTTTTTTTATATTATTATTAAAACTCTAACTTACTTACTCCCAATTTAAATTAAAATTATCATCCACCCTATTCAAACATCAATTGCAGATTATAAAAAAAAGGTGAGTACCATAATAAATTAAGCTATGCCACCATATTGAGTCTATTATAAATGGTATTTTAAGAAATCTACAATTATCGAATTATTATTATTATTTATATGTTTATTCTTTTATTCATTTGACTGAACTTTAATACATGTACTTGCATAAGTTGGAATTTTTTGCACCATAACAGTTTTCTGAATGAAAAAAGGAAGTGACTCACGATTTTGTGGTAATATTTTATGATTGTAATATTTTTTTCATTTTCAGCAGATTAATAAAAGTTTTACTTTATTAAAAATCTGTAAAAAATTTGCTAAAATAGCATTTTATAAATTTCTTTTCTTTAGGTCTCCTCAGAAAGTGTCCCTAAATCAGATATCAAAATTTCAAGTATTACCAGAGGCTTTTCCTCCAGTAGCAAGGCATTCGAATTCAGTTATTTCAGATGAAGATCATTCTCTGAATGTTACTCCTAGGGAATCGCCGTCAAGGAGTCCGAATCATCATATTGAATCTCTTGATGATGTTTTTGTACCCCTGGAAAGTATTGAGCCAGGTGCAAATTTTTTTTTATATTGTAATTATTAAGGATGATACTGTTTTAAGTAATTATAGTAGTAGTTACTAACAAAGGAAGAATGTTAAACATAGTTGTACAGGCTGGATTAACATCCATTATCTTTAAACTTATCTTGCTAATGATTAATACACTTGTTTGACTAGAATTTATCCTTTATTTCCACAAAAAAAAAAAATCCCCTCCCCACTCTGCTGTGCAGTAATAAGGTGCAATCAGTCCAAATTACCAGTATTAGTTATTATTCACTGGCCTTATCTCGTATCCGTGATGTTCAAGAATCAGTAGTCTCTTCCATAAATCAAAAAGTCACAGTGGAGAGAAAACATCTCTTTAGTAGCTTGTATTTCTGTGTTTTATGTAGTTTGGTAATTTCAATTTGTTAAATATATAGTGCTGAAGAAATGGGTATGAGGCAGAAGAGGTTTTCGTATACTATTGGCTTCAAATTTATAGTGTTAAATTATGCTAAAGAACGTGGAAACAGAGCAGCTGAAAGACATTTAAGCCCTCCTCCTCCAGCAGAGAATATGGTACTTTTGCTTGTGAATTTGTATTTTAAATACCTGCAATAAAATATTTTTTACAAAATTCACCTTCTAATCCATGCACTAGTCAAAGACTTTTGAAGAATTTTTGCTGTTTTATATGACCTAATTGTCATATTAAATTGTGTTATAAGTAGCTTTAGTCCTAGTTATGCTGGTTATTTTATTTTTAATTTAGCTAGAGCTTTTATAGGTTATTACTTAATATACGTAGAACTTTTGTATCATTTGCATCTGTTGCCATTGTTATAGTTATAAAGTGAGTGGTAGGGGAATTCAAATTTTTTTAAGTGTAGTAAATAGGTAGCTCTAAAGTTTGAATCACATAGATTGGTGTTAGTTAGATAATTTTGTTATATATTATAATTAAATTATACTCAAGTGTGACAGTATAGCCAAATACATATAACACAAACTTGTTAGCATAGTATTATAACTGGTGATTAGTAAGAACATTCGAATTTAATTATATATAATTAATAATGCAAACTTCATAGCATAACCATTACATAGTGTTATTACTGCATTAGATATATTTGTTTAGTGAAGTATTTTCACTAAACAAATTCTGGTCTGAGACTTGATCAAAAATTATGCCTTAGACCAGAGCAGCAAATCAAAGGGCTCAAGCTAGTGAATCATGCCCTTATGAGATGTATGGTTTGTTTGCAGAGTTATCAGGAATAGGACATGATATTGCCAAAGGTGTTTAAAGCTTTGAATGGATTGAGCAAGCTCAGTACTAACAGGATTCTGATTCTTCCTCTTGCTCAGACCACACACACACACACACACACACAACCTCCATCTGCTGTTGTGGAAGTTGATAGTTTAAATAAATTCAAGGAAGAACTAAACAAACTATTGGAGGGAACGAATAAGTGAAATGGGAAGTGTCTGGTTTTTTTTTTTTTTTTTTTTTGGCTGATGTTGTATATAAGCTTTCTTTCTTGCCTCATTTGTCACTGCTAATGCTAAAATATGGGTACGTCTTATTGTACAGCAAATACGCATTTAAGATTTGCATAAGTGGAGGGATCGCAGAATTATCAGGCTCTTCATTAACATCTAGAAGAATTGTGTCAAGATGATATAATTTAATACTGATGCCATTTTTGTATCTTAAATAATGTTAAAAAGAGGTTGGTAATGATTGAGTGGTCTTGGAATACATCTCTGAAGATGTGTGGGTGTGTGACTGAAATAGTGGGCCACCAGTGACGGAAGAATGGACTTTTAAATTCAAAAAGTACATCTCACAGTTTTATGCATGTAATCTTTGCATTACCATGGATGCAGTTTCTTGGGTGTACGTGTATAACACAAGAAAGCATCTAAAAGCAGTTAGAAGTGGAACCTCACTGAAGGTGAGGTTCCACTTCTGACTGCTTTTAGATGCTTCTGACTGCTTTTAGAAGTGGGGTCAGCGATATAAATGCTGCCTGCTTTAGCCATATACTGGTGAAAGCCATCTAGTGTGATGGTGGGCTTATTTAGTAGATTATTGATTACCATAATAAGGTCTTCTAGTTAAAGTGATTGTACTCAGAAGTCATATAGATATGTGAAGACTCAAGAATTAGAGGAGGGCATTGCTTACTGCTTTCTTGCTTTACCCCAAGATGGCTCAAATATTTTCCAGTTACTATCTAGTTTTGTTACAGGTGGGGTAAGGCATGTTGAAATCCTGTGCAACAATTGTTGGCATGTTTGGCTTAAGATAGTCAGTCACACAAACCAGTTGATTAGTTCCTCTCTTGCATGACTTGTGTGATTAGGAATGAGTTAGGTAATGTATATTTGAATGGCAATGCCTGGCGCAGAAAGGATTGTGGTAGTGGCCTCAAAGCACTCTGATTTACTGGAGTATATCACTATTAGTATATTCCAGTGATATATACCTCTCTATCTCTATACCATCTCTCTGTCTCCTGCCATTCAACCATCCCTTTATCCATAACTGTAACCTGACTCTAATATTACACTGCCCCAGTTTGTACAACGAACTGGAACAGTGTGACATTAGGGTCAAGTCTTTCAGGTGAAACAGTATCAAAAGCTTTACTGAATTCTAAGTATATGATGTCCAAATTATTTTTTGCATCCTGTTTTTTTGTGAATATAACATAATAGTTAATCCTTCATTACTTCTTTAACCAGTGACTCTCTTGTTTCCCTTGGAACAGAAGTCAAAAGATGAATAATTACAGGTCTGTAATTGCTTGCTTCACCCTGTAATCCCCATTCCCCTATGAATAGGAGAGATATTAGCACATCTACATTCTGTAGGTACTTCTTCTGAATCCAAGGATGCTCTCATAATTATGGCTGAAAGTTTTCTTCTTCTTTTACTGCTCATTTCAGCATAATTGGATAAATTCTGTCAGTCACTGAAGATGGTCTAAGATGCCAGTGCATCATAAAACAACAAATGATCCATGCATCAGTCACAGGTGCCTTATTTACTTTTAGGTGCAATGATTTCTCCCTCAATTGTCAAAGTCATTTAGATTCCAATTATAATTAGGCTATACTTATAATATCCCTATCCCTAAAAACCTCTTCATGTTTGAATGTAGATGCAAAATATATATTCAGTTTGTCACCAGCCTGAATTGGATCATCAGTAGTTATGCTTTCCATATCTAGGGGACCAATGTGATTCATCCCTTTCCTTCTAGTGTTAACATAAGCAAAGAATTCTTTGCTACTCTCTTCACCTTCTTGGTGCGTGATTAGGCAAGCTAAGGCAGAGAAGAATGGCTGCCCATGTATTTTTCTTCTCTCCCACTAGTCTCATCAGTTTGCCTGACATACATTTAGATCTAACTTTTGAATAGTATCTCTTAGTTGGTAAAAATCCTAGTAACTTCTACAGTTAGTTCCCTGAATGCCTCCCATTTAGACTTTACTGTTGGTAACATTATCAATTGTCTCACCAAATAGAATTTAAAAACCGTCTGAGCCACTGAATAGAATTCAAAAACTGAGACTATTGTAGTCTCAAAAGGCAAGAATCTCTCTCTCTCTCTTTTTCTCAACTGTGTGTTGGGGGGGGGAGAAGATAATTGAAACTTGCAGAGAGAGAGAGAGAGAGAGAGAGAGAGATGATTAAAGACATGGCTTGTTGTGAGATCAGGAAAAGTTTGGCACTGCTCAGCACAGAACTGTGCTCTGTCTATCTTACTCCATCTGGTGAATATTCTTAAATCTGTGAAATTCTGTGGTCTGACTGATCAGAGTCAGAATCTTATACAATGTGCGTGCTGAGCAGTTTAAGTGAGAATGTGTGGAGAACTCCATAACAAATTCATCTGTTTGAGGTTGCAACATCACCACACAACTGTGGCTCTTATGACACCCATGACAATATAGTGGTTCCATCACGTGTTTGGAGAGATCTGGATTCAAGTCCAGACCTTTCTCAGAGGAATTTCTAAAGGCTTCTTCAATAAGAGCTATAGTTAGCTGAGTTCAGGTGGAGGAAGTAGGAATTAGACTCCACAAACTATTTTTCTGGGATTTACAGTGTGCCTAAAATGAAAATTGGCCTGTGAACATGCTAGTACAGAAATAATATACATGGCACAATATCATCTAAGTTACTGATTGCCTATGACCCAACAACAATAGCAATACCCCCACCCCACCCCATCCCACCCATCCTCCCTGCAAGCATCCAAGGCAACAAATGGGATGCTTGGGGAAGCAGGGGTAGAAACCAGATTGAGTGAAAACTGGGCAGATTGTCTTAGAAAATGAGAGAGAGAGAGTGAACATTCAAACAGTTTTCATTAATTCAAGCAGGGATGTATTTCCCACAAAAGATGTAGTTTCAGGCTTTGACTGTGATTGAAGTTGTTGGAACATTTCTAATTGTGAAGGTTTTCTTTGAAGCTACAGCATTTGAAAAAATTATCCATGAATAGAATATATCAAGTGGTCCTTCGCACTGCAGTGGGAGGTCAGGTTAGGTTAGACTTCAGAGCTGTCTCAAATTTGATATTATCCTGATGTTCTTGGTGACTTTTGCTTAAAGGGCAATAACTCTACTCTGAAAATGCTTGATCACATGGGCATGTAAGTGTATAAATTGGTTGCCTTCATTTTTAAATTTAATTACACAAAAAAAGTGTAAGTAATCGTATTATTGATGAATATCGTTTATCAATAATAGGATTACTTAAATAATAGGATTAAAATAATGGATTGTCTTTATTTTTCTGTTTTGTTCTCAAATTTTTTTTTTTTTTTTTTTTATAATGCATTATGCTTTTTTTTCTTTTAATTTTTCTACCTTCCAGGAGAACTTTCACCTTTGACTCTGTTTCATGATAAAAATGGACTCACAACTGTGATGCATTTTGGACGAGACAGACCTCGTGCAGACGTTTCTGTTATGCTAGTAACTATAATAAACACTAGTCCCAAGCTGGTGGAAAATGTTGCATTCCAAGCTGCTGTTCCTCGGGTAAGTACAATGGAAAAATATTGGTAATGGCAGAAATATAATCCTTACAATCAGCAGTTTTATACAATACTGAATTATTTTGTAGGCAAGAATAATATAGGTGAAATTAGAAAAATGTTAGGTGCCACAGTCCCCTTTCCTGAAATTAAAACCTCTGTCCTTACTTTTAGCAACTGAGATCTCACTTATCATCAACCATCTTAGCATTACATGATCACTCCCTGTCAAGTGTGCCTCTGTTATCACTCCTATGATGCTATCAGGATCACAGGTAATGATTATGTCCAAAATATTATTGCCTCTAGTACTTTCCCTAACATACTGTTATAGAAAGCAGTCATCCAGTAGATTTAAAAATTTTGACCTTAATGGTTTTTCCAGTTGTTCCAGTCAATAAAAGACAGAAGATTATAATCGTTCCATAACAAGGCTCTTATATTTACTCTCCCATTCCATCTGCATATGCAGGCAGAGACAAAAGTTATTCTTGCACTGCTTCTATTAGAATGAGCAGCAGCATGGAAAGCAAGGCAGTTGGAGATTTCCAGGACTGTTCGGAGTCATAGTGGAACAAATAAATACATGGGCTGTGTTAGGGTAACTAAGAGTAGAAACAGGTGCATGTATACTTGCATGTACACCAGTACTCGGAGTATAGTTAATAAATTTGATGAGCTTGAAGTGCTAGTCAAGACATCAAAGGCAGATATTGGTGGGATATCAGAGACATGGTGTCACACAGATATAAGCAGTGCAGAATTGGAATTTGGGGAGTAAATGTGTACAGGAATGATAGACAGGACAGGAAGGGAGGAGGCATTATGCTGTTAGTTAAGAAACACAAAATCTAAAAAAGTGCATCCATTTGATGTTGGTGGACAATGCAGTATCAGGTCTGTTTGGAGTGAAATAAACACTGGGAAAGGAAAAATGAGAGTAGGCATGTGTTATAGGCCTAATGAATCTGATGAGTATAAAGAGCAATTGTGCAGAGAAATAGTGGGATAGTAAATCAGAATGTCTTATAATGGTGGATTTTAACTTTCCAGATATTGACTGGAACTTGTGGGTTGGTCACTTGCACACTAGCAAGACTTTTGCGGATTGATTGGATGACTGTTTTCTACAGCAACATATTTGAGAGGCAACCAGGAGTAATACTCTTAATCAGATTATCAGCAGTGATTATTCATGTATTAAGAATTTGCAGATAAAGGAACCACTGGGTTGCAGTGATCAAAATGTACTGATATGGGACTTACTTAAAGATGTAACTCCCATCAAGGCTAAAGGGAAGGGCTTTTGCTTTCGTAAAGGTGACTGCAGCGGTCTCAGACAGTTTTTAAATTCTGTACAGTGGGATCAACTGATGATATTACCAACGTTGTATTCTAAATGGGAAGCCTTCGGGGACTTAATTTTCGAGGCTACTAGGCTTTTCATTCCAACTAAGAAATACTTTTCAAGGTTTAGTACTAAATGGATGTCAGATTAATTAATGAGGCTTGTGGCAGAGAAGAAAAATATATGGAATGCATATAAAGTATCAGGTAATACAGAAGCCTATGACAGATATAAACTAGTCTATAATCTAGTCACATAGGAGGTTAGGCAGGTGAAGGCAGATTACGAGAAATCTTTGGCAAAGGAATGAAAGAAAAATAGCAAAGAGTTCTATACTTATGTAAACTCTAGAAGGAAAGGAAGGTGCCTCCGTAGCCAGGTGGGAAGGAGCACACGCTTCTCGATTAGACCGGGGTTCGAGCCCGTCACCACCGAATACGGAGGATGCGGAAAGGTCAAGGCAATGACCACTGCATATTCCCGGAGCAATATGGCCTTAGTTGCTAATGCTCCTAAAAAAAAAAAAAAAAAAAAAAAAAATCAAACCAGAAGGAAAGGGATGAATCAGATTGGACCACTTAACGTAGATGGGTTGACTATTGATGATCATGCCAGGTAGATGATAAACTAAATGAGTATTTTGCATCTACATTCACACATGAGGAGTTATTCAATGTGAGGAGTGCCAGACATTTATCAAACTCTATCAGGGAGCTGATTTTGTAATAACAAAGAGAAATTGTCGAAGTTAAACATAAGGAGGACACCTGGGGTGGATGGGATCTATCCAGTTATATTAAAGAAGGCAGCAAAGGAAGTAAGCAAACCCTTAGCCATAATTATGTGGGCTTCCTTGGACTCAGGGGAGGTCCCCGTGGACTGGAGGTGTGCAAATGTATCATTGATTCACAAAGGAGGTTCAAAAGGTGACACAAGTAACTATAGACCTGTTATTTTAACTTGTGTTTAACCAGGGATGGAATCACTGGTTAAAGAAGCATTGCAGGATCATCTAGACAAGACTGCAGTAATATTTAAGACACAGCATGTGTTTGTTAAAGAGAGGTATTGTCTGTCCAATTTGATTGGATACTATGATGTGGTCACAAAGGAACTAAATGCCAAAAATAATTTTGATATCATATACTTGGATTTCAGGAAAGCTTTTGATACTGTTGCACATGGATTACTGCTGTACAAATTGGAGAGGTATGGCATTAAGGGTAAATCAGATAAAGGGATGGTTGAATGGGAGACAACAGAGAGTGGTAATCAATGAACACTGCTCTTCGTGGACAAATGTTATTAGTGGAGTTCCCCAGGGTTCGGTGCTGGGCCCATTGTTGTTTTGTGTATTCATCAATGATATTGATGAAGGTATATCAGGATTAATGTCCAAGTTTGCCGATGATACAAAGGTTGGCAGGGTTGTTAACAGCAGTAAAGACAATATGCTACTCCAACTGGATCTAGATAAGTTGGGCAAATGGACTGAGAAGTGGCAATTGAAGTTTAATATTAACAAATGCAAGGTACTGCATATGGGTAGCAATAACCGAAGAGAAATGTACCAACTGTGTGGTACTGCACTCAGGGAAGCAGAAAGTGAAAAAGACCTGGGGGTAATTGTGCAGTCAAGTATGAAGTTTGCTGAGCAGTGCAGATGGGCTGCCAGGGCAGGTCATGGAGTCTTGTCAATTAATATATAGGAATTTTGCTAGCAGGGACAGGGAGGTGATTATCCCATTATACAAGGCAGTGGTCAGGCCACACCTGGAGTACTGTGTACATGTCTAGAGGCCTCATTTTAGGAAGGATGTAGATTTGCTAGAACGAGTACAAAGAAGGGCAACAAGATTGGTGAGAGGAACAAAGGGGTGCTCTTACCAAGGAAGGCTTTAGAGCTGCAAATTGCAGTGCCTGGAGAATAGGCACCTGTGATGTGATCTGATTGATGTGTATAAAGCCTTGAATGAGTTGAGCAAGCGAATGCTGATGGGATTCTTCCTCTTTCCCAGATTAAGAACCTGAGGGGGCACAGTTTCAAATTTAGGAAAGACAGTTGTAGAATAGATGTGCGGAAATTTGCCTTCAGCCAGCAGGTAGTTGATTGGTGGAACAGACTTCTATCTTTTGTTGTGGAAGTTGGTAGCATAAATAAATTTAAGGCTGAGCTGGACAGGCATTCGGAATAAATGGAGGGGTGAAATGGGGTTGTTTGTTTTGGCTGATGCTGCATAAGCTTGCTTTCTTGCATCGTATGCCTCTACTAATGCTGATGCATATAAAGGCTCACATAATCTTTGGTTATCTAGTCTATAATACCTGTAATCTCATTTCCCCTTTACTTCTTATTACACCACAGACTGAATGCTGGAATTTGTTATTTCTGAAGCTGGGAATGCTATTTTTGACAAGTAACGTGATCAACCCTCTTGTACACTTATACACTGAACATATCATATCAGAATTCATTTTAGCATTAGCAGTGGCAAATGATGCAAGAAAGCAAGCTTATACAGCATCAGTCAAAAAAAAAACACACAACACCTCCCATTTCATCTATTCATTTCCTCCAATAGTTTTTCTAGTTCTTCCTTGAATTGATTTAATCTATCAACTTCTACAACAACAGATGGAAGTTTGTTCTCACAATCAACCACCCGTTGGCTAAAAGCAAACTTCTGCACATCTATTCTGCAACCGTCCTTCCTGAATTTGAATTTCTGCCCCCTCGTGTGTGGTCTGAGCAAGAGGAAGAATCCCATCAGCATTGAGCTTGCTCAGTGCATTCAAAGCCTTAAGCATCTCAATCAGATCACCTCACAGGTGCCTAGTTCAGTTGCTGCAATTTGCAGAACTGAAGCCTTTCTTGGTCAGAATGCCCCTTTGTTCTGTCCTATTATCCCTGGGTGATACCACATTTCCATTAACCTTATCATGTCAGCATTTGTTATATTAACTAAAGGTTTAATATGAATTCAGTTGCTCAAAAGAATCCAAGAACCAGATGTTGACCTTCATCTGTTTGTCAGTAATGCAGCATATAGATGTTGTGTGCTTCTTATAGCAAGTTTCCGTTCCGACTCGTCATCATTACTGAGTGAACAGAGCTTTGCAACACTGACCAATTCATGGCTTCAACACCTCCAGCTGTGGATGAAGAACCCACCATGATCCCAGTCTTAACTATATGCATCTGTCACAATGTTCCCTATGACTATTAAGTCCCTCATACAAACTTTGGGGAGTTGGTTATAGGTCCTATAGTTGTGTGCCTGGTGCAATGATGTGTCTCAAATCTGTTAAATTTGTCTTCTGAGTTAAAGCATCCCTGAAATTCCTATATCATTATTTGTAAAGAGGATAATTGATAAAATATATGTTAAAATTTTTTCTTTAGTCATGAGTGCAATTGACTGTTGGAATAAATTCTTGTGCTTGTGGTGGTTGAAAGTTTGTCCAAGTTCAGGGAAGAATTGGACAAATACTTTTAAGGAATGGGTAAATAAAGCAAGAAGAAAGTGACATTGGTTACTCTGTCCTCCTTTCCAGCTTTCTTCCTTGCATCACTTTGTTAATCAGGCCCCTCCGTAACCAGGTGGGAAGGAGCAGCAGTGCGTAACACATGCTTCTTGATTAGACTGGGGTTCGATCCAGTCACCACCAAATATGGAGGATGAGGAAAGGTCAGGGAATGACCACCGCATATTCCCGGAGCAATATGGCCTTAGTTGCTAATGCTCCTAAAAACCAAATAACAAACAAACAAACAACTTTGTTAATCCTAATACTAAATGCTCCTTGTATCACTTCACCAACCCTAATACTAAATGCCCCATGCATTAATTTGCCAATACTAAATGTTTCACATTTTCATAGTGAAGTCCTTCGTGTGAACTAACTTAGCGACAAGAATTGGTGGAAATTTATTCCCACTGTGAAGCAAAAATGACATTGAGACTTCTCACTAAGATGTTAATGAACGGATGCCACTCTACCAAAATGGGATCATTGCAGACTTTTCTAAAAATACTATTTGCATATGAGCAGCAGCACAAGGAATCAACAACTACATAGAAAGTAAGTAAAAGCCACTCATTCTGAATGAGATATCAAGAGCCCTGCACTGGATTTGATGAGATATAATTCACTGGCTAAGTCACTAACTTTCACTGATTAGGGAAAAGTGAAGTTGTTTTGCATATTCTTCATTAAAATCACAATGATTGTGATTTCAGTGAAGCATGCTTAACCTTCCCATAAGTACATACCTGGATCTACATTGTTTTCAAATAAATTTCAAATATTAGGTATTAGACACAGTTTTAATAGCTGGCAGCACGAAAACAAACTTTGAAAATTGGATCGTGATTTTGGCTTCAAAAGCCGAAATTGAAGGTATTCTCTGTAATTCTAATCCAGAAGTTGTTGAAATTGAATTCATTGATACAGAAATAGATGTGGAGGATATTATTTCTTCAAAAAATAAAAAGTAATGACTAGTTGTTTTTAACCTCCTGCCCTTCTACTCTGGATAGAAACTTGGAGTATGAACGTGTTACGGCGGATCTTTTGAAGTGTGGCTACCCCCGGAGGATCATTGAGAAATACATTAGTGGAGGGCAGAGTAGAAGTGAGTCCTTCACGCCAATAGCCACCGCAAACATTCCCTACTATCCGGGTTTATCCGAGCGTTTAGCTCGCATATTAAGGAATTACCAGACACGTTGTGTGCAGCTCCCAGGCAGGAAGCTGCACACAATCGTGTCACAGGTGAAGGACCCTGTCTTAAATGAAAATATAAGTGGGGTCGTATACAGTATTAAATGCCCGGAATGTGGGGAGTGTTATGTGGGAGAAACAAAACGGCATCTCAAAGATCGTCTGGGGGAGCACACAAATGCGATAAGAAATGCAGACTATGGCAAATCCGCCGTAGCTGAACATTTCTGGGAGAAGCAACATCAAATCTCCCCAGATGAAGCGGTCATCACTGATCGGGCGCATAGATTTTGGGACCGCAAGTGGCTCGAGAGCTTGCGAATTAGTTCTACTGAGAAAAATATAAATAGAGATAGGGGCACACGCATTCATCCCCTCTTTGAGGCGGTAATCCTTGGAGGGGATGAATGTTTTTGCCTGAAACGCTCCCGAGCCACTTCCGGTTCTGACGGGAACAGTACACGTTCACGTGAGATGCACCGTGAACCTGCTGGTATTTAATGATGCACCGCAGAACAGAAATTACACTGTTGAGAAAGAAGGCGGAAGACTTTGAAAGCTTCAGTTAGTATTTTAGCGCTTTTAACCCAGTATATTTTATTGCATTTTAAATTCGGCATTTTATTATTATCCTGTATATCACAGTTGTTTTATTTTATTTTAAAATTACTATCAGTAATATTTTGTTTGTAAATCATTTATTGTAAATATTAAATATTTTAAAAAATTTGGGTTTTTCGTCTTTCGTTTTATTCCATGGTTGGTGGAAAACACTAAAAATTATAGTATGAGTATACCCAACCCCAGAGGCCTATTTGAAGAAAACTGAAGATGTCTGTATTTTGTTCTGTTTTTCATCCATAACATATTTATGGATTAAAAAACTCATGATTTTTATCTGCACTGTGTAACAATGACTAATTGTATGCAAATAATAGGAAGAACAAGTATAATGCAAAATGACACTTCACTGAATTCGGATAAGGATTTAATAACGTTTTAAGGATTTAATTAATTCTAACAAAATTAAATATTAAACTTAAAATTAAAATAGCATTTTGTTATTTTATTTACATATATACAAACAGGAATTTACATATTATACAGTTAATCCAACCTGGCAGACTGCTAACAAAGGAGGGAAAAAAAAAAAAGAGTTAAAATCTTATCTTTGATGGTCGTGTAGCTTACTTCTGGTTGGTTGAGGTTGTGTTTGTCATATGTGACCTCCTGCTCTAGGGGATGCTCTGTTGTCTGCTAGTAGTGCACTTTTTTTGGGATAGTGACATGAACTGTTGCAAAAAATATATTAGTACTTACTGTTGGGCTTGTTATTTTTGGCTGGGAAGCTATGTTATTTAATTGATTGTTAGAACTCAGGGATCTTTCTGCAGTTCTTGCAGTTATTCTCATCTCATGGATTTGGAATAACTGTATAGTTGGGGGGGGGGGAAGACAATTAATTCTCTGATGGCTTGCCTGTATCGTATAGACTTCAACAAATTATCTTTCTATGATTATGGATGGCAGAAAGAATACTTGGATTTGGTAGAAATACCTAATGCTTTTTTCTGCAATACTATGAAAATATATGTCATTCCTTGCTATTCTCCAGCCCTGTCATCCCCAGAGTATTCATTGTCTAGACTGCAGTTTCCAGTATGATTTGTTGCCCCATTGGCAGTCAACCAGGTAAACTGTTACAAAATTCTTGATGAGATAGAGGAGGATTCTAATAATTTGCTTCAGCTTAATAGAGACAGTCAGTCCTCGTATAGCATGATAGTTGTGTTCCTAGAAACCCTTGTGCAATGCAAAATCGTGCAATATAAACAACAGGCCCTATGGGAAAAATAGGGTTAGATGCTGACCACCCAAGATTGAACACACATTTGTAACCAAAATATTACCAAACACAAATAATCATAATAAAATACTTATGTATTTTATTACGACTATTACGTAATAAAATATTGCTACTGCTTTCGCTTCTATCGTAAGCAAACTTGTTTTTTGTTTGATTTTCTATCCAAACAGATGACAGCCGTTCCATCTCTTCCAATTCTTTGTGTCTTAATCTAATGGATTTTAATTACACTTTTAGTTGCTCCTGCTATGAAAGTTGTTTTTATTTTCTCTGCATTCTTTGTAATTCACGGCGTTGCCTCATTTAGGCCTGTAGCACGTGCAATATCACATGGTCTTTCATTTCGCTCAAAGTGTTTCACAATTTCATATTTTTTCTCTATCGACAGAGGCGGACTGGCCATAAGCCTTACAGGGGAAACCCTGGTAGGCCAGTGTCATTTTGGCCATAAACCATAGTATGAGGCCACTATAAATTTTGATCCAGTCCACCTCTGTTTATCAATATTGCTTTTCTTTTTCTCTCTGAATCTGCAGTGTCTTCACCAGGACTCTTCCTTTTCACACCTTTTAAGTATTTTACTCATTTTTAGGGAATAAAGCACAATTACAAAATGAGGAGGCACGCATGATACACATAAACAAAGCTGTGCGCGTGTAGCAACTGAATAAACAACACCGTAAAGGCAGAGATACACTATTAACACCTCACATTTTACTAAAGCACATTTCTAGGGGTTACCACCATAAAACAATAAAAACAATTTCCAGTTGCGTTTCTGCTAGTGGAATCTGTTATAAACTGGTAGTAAACTCGATCTAATTGCATTTGCGGTTATACTGATAGCTGGAATTGTGTTGGTTTTTATGTTATTATGGTGAAATGTGTTTCCCCTTCACTGATATAAATACATTTTCAGAATCTTCTCTTCATTCCTATCGTGTTGCGTTCGGTTGGGGTGATTCTGCGTTTGACTGCCATTTCTTGTAAACGCAAAGATGAATCGTGCATAAGCGAATTCGGTTCATGTTATATAAGATATTGTTCCCCTATTTATAAATCGTGTATGATCGAATTTGTGTAGTGTAAACATGTGTTATACGAGGACTGACTGTACCTACAATTTAAACTACTATTTCACTGCAATAATTACCTTTATAAACAGCATCATGTTCCAGAACTTATACCAGTGTCACATGTACTGCCTACTAATTGCCCGAGCTTCCTGTTACCTGAATAAACCACTTCAGTTTGATATATTTTTAGTAGTACTTATTATTTTTGACCCTTTTTATAAGATGCAAAATAACAGGTTACTTAACCAAGGGGATACTTTGGTCTCCCTGTTCTGAGTTGTGGAACATAATAATAATAATGTACAACAGTCTTTTCATACATAACCCTGGAGAGATTATATGAAAGGATTTTGTTGCATGCTATTACTAGGTTACTCAGCCAACCCCTCCCCTACAGAATGTGTGTGTGTGTGGGAGGGAGAATTCACTGTGTAAACCATGATCCATCAGAAGAAGAGAATTTGCTATATCCTAGGTGATTCAAGTGGAATGCAAATTTGGTTTGTTAGTGGACCCTAAACACAAGATTACTAAATGGGTGGTATTACTTTTAATGTAAGCTGACCATCTTGTTTCAAGATGGTGTATTGATATGAAAAAAACTACTTAGAGAGTGCTCTAAAGTCTCTCTCTTCCCCCTTCCCTATATATTGTAAATTTTGTCTAGACTAGACTACACACAAAAATTAATAGGGAGAGGATAGATAGACAGTTGTTAAACCTATTACAGTTCCTTAGACACAGACATGATAAAGATTTTCATTTTGGAAAGTAGGATAAAAAATTATTTTTCATTTTGGACAGACTCTTATCAGTGTCTTTTGATGTCAACTGAAGTACAAGAACAAATGAAAGAATTGACATTTAAATTAATTTGTGAAGAAATTTTATGTACCGATGAGCAGTTTTCTAGAAAATATAATAATATTGATTATTCCTTTAATAGTGCCACATTATGATATATCAAATAAGGTCTTCTTGTGTACTAACCAGAGTATTTATGTTCCAGTCAATGAAAATCAAACTTCAGATTCCATCAGCGACAAATCTTCCAAAATTTCTTCCATTCCAGCCTCCTGCTTCAATTACTCAGGTCATCCTTATTGCTAATCCTGCCAATGTAAGTGATACATTTTATGTTTCTGTTTTTTTTTTTTTTTTTCATAATGGCTGTACTGGCTAAATGGCTTATTTTATACTCTGCCATTAATGGTCAAGACTGATATAAAATCTAATAAAATATTAGGCATGTTAACATATTTACATAAAACAGTATGTCTGTTTGACCCTCTAGTGCCACTTGAAAATCAACACTATATCCATCTATATGTCTGTGGTTTTTTTTGCGAAATTTTATATTTGGCTCTTTCAGAAATATTTGTCAAGCCATTGCAAATTTCATTAAAATGGAACCAATAGAAATCTAGTAGTTATTATTTCTGTCCATCTGCTACATATAATAACTGAACTCTTCATAAATGGTTTCATAAAACAATTTTTATTTCTGTTTTTTTTTTTTTTTCTTTCATAGATATCACATAAGTTATTCATATATAGGGGGTCCTTGTTATCCAAGGATAATTGGTTCCAGAAAATTCTGCTTAAAACGGGGACCAAATTTTCATAATGTATTATGTACATTATGTACTTGTACATAGACTAAGATGCATTTAGGGCTATAGCCTCAAACTTCGAGCAAATTTAGACTATGTATATATTAAGTGCAATAGCATCATTAATACACAGCCATTTCTGAATAAACAGAATATTTATAAGGTGGCATCGTTTTAAGTTATATCTCATATTGTGATTACCTTCACAACGAGTTGCCATGATATTGCACTACTTCGAATAAGTAACACCACCTAAGGAGAAGACTAATGTTACTTATTCTCAGATAGGTACCACCACCCAGACAGCACCGTTTCAGAGCTATTTTGTATATGTGTGGGATAACTCGACTATCCACTTTAGATAACTCGACTATCCCTATTAGACTTAGAAAAGCAAAAAGATAGAGGAAAAGTAATAGTAGGAGTGGAAGAGAAAAAGAAACAGTGTAGAAGAATGAAAGGGACAGTAACTCCAACTCACGCCACTCAAAAACTCATAAACTCCTTGAATAGGCAACGCTTCCCCTGTGGGGAAGACTTGTTATCTATTCTTGGAAACTCCGGACATCATTAGGCTCCCCCTGGTGCCGTTTCAAGGCTATTTGGCCCTTCTTCGGTGGGTGGGTAGGTACCGTTTCAGGGCTATTTGGCCCTTCGGTGGGTGGGTAGGTATCCAAGTGATGCAATAATGGCAAAACAGTTATGAAGTATAACTCCATAATATGAGAGATGCCTGATGGTGTATGATGTATTTAGACTAAGATGCATTTAGGACTAAAGCCTCAAGCTGCGAGCAAATTTAGACTATGTATATATTAAGTGCAATCATTAATACACAGCCATTTCTGAATAAACAGAATATTTATAAGGCGGCATCGTTTTAAGTTATATCCCATATTGTGAATATCTTCACTTAAAACGATGCCGCCTTATAAATATTCTGTTTATTCAGAAATGGCTGTGTATTAATGATGCTATTGCTTAATATATACATAGTATAATATATATTAATATATACAACAGCCTTCTCCACTGGGGAAGCGTCGCCTATTCGAGGAGTTTGAATTTCTGAGTGGTGTGAGTTGGAGTTACTGTCCCTTTCGTTCTTCTACACTTTCTTTTCCTCTTCTGTTCCTACTATTATTTTCCCTCTACTTTTTTGCTTTTCTAAGTCTAATAGGGACAAGTGGATAGCTGAGTTATTATCCCACATATGTACAAAATAGCCATGAAACGGTGCCGTCTGGGTGGTAGTGGTACCTATCTGAGAATAAGTAACATTAGTCTTCTCCTTAGGTGAAGCGTTACTGTTACTTATTCGAAGTAGTGCAATATCATGGCAGCTCATTGTGAAGGTATTCACAATATGAGATATAACTTAAAATGATGCTGCCTTATAAATATTCTGTTTATTCAGAAATGGCTATGTATTAATGATGCTATTGCACTTAATATATACATAGTACTTGCACATTGTAAAAAATGGATTGAAGGAACTGAAAAATTAAACAATTATTTTATTAGACATATTTTTTTATATGTTGAACAATGTAAGGTTAAGTGAAGTTTATTGAAGTTACACTATTTTTCAGTGAATGAAGAATGAATCCAGAGTTGGCTTTTTTTTTCCTTTTTTTTTTGCTGTATTTTTTCAGATAAAATTTTTTTGTATCATTTAGTTAGGTCTTTAACTTCGTGCTTTACTTTTGCTGCATGACCACGAAGAGGATCATTCTTACAAAAATATTCAAGTGCTCGGTCAGTTTTCTCAAGGTCTTCCTTTAATTTTTTCTTTAATTTAAAGAAATTTTAAAATAAAAAAATTTAATTAAAAATTTTTTTTAATTTTTAAAATTTTTCTTTAAAGGGCTTCCTTTAATTTTCAAATCCTCATAACTGTGGGGATTTGGATAATAAATACTTGGATACTGGGAACCCCTTTTATGCATTGAACCATATATTGTAGCTGTGTGATTTCATTTTTATAGTTGTGTGATTTCTGTTCATTATACTGAACATTTTAGATACATATAATTGTTGGTTACCAAATTCTTCCAATATTAATACAAATGATTACTACAGTCAGTTCTGCTATAACGTGCATTTTGACAATGCAAATTTGCTCCAACGTGACTGATATATTACGGAATAATGCAGGTATAAAGTGATTTTAATGTTGGTTCATGTGTGATTTTGTCTGCGAGTAACATCAGGTGAACGCAAAACCTGGAAACAAGCTGAACATAGCAACCTGTGCAGCAATACATACAAGTTTATGAAGCTTCTTAAAAAATAAAAATATCAAATGTGTGTGAGAGCTATATTTCCCATTTACTATAGTTGTATTTGTAGGAGACACACTGTTGTCATCATTTGCTGTATTCACAAGATATTGTAGGCTGACTCATGTTTTCAGGAGCTCACATTTTTCGGGACAAACAGAAATTTCGTGAGACGTGATAGCGTGAGCAGAGGAGTACATTTCTGGAGGTCATTACCATAAAACAGTAAAAACAATTTGCATTTCCCAGTTTATTGGGCTTTTCTGTTAGTGCAATCTAATTATAAATGGGTAGTAAACTCGATCTTATTGCATTTGCGATTATACAGATAGCTGCAATTCTGTGAGTGTTTACTTTATTGGGGTGAAATGTGTTTCCTCTTCCATGAAATCTTGAATCATATAAAAAAACATAAATAAAATTTAAGAATCTTCTCTTCATTCTTAATTTTTAAGCTTCGTAAACTTCTTACACCATATCTCACTTGTGCATACCGTATTTGTCGTTATTGATTGTTTATCTTTTTCAGTTGCTATATTTACTGTAATAGTTATGTATTTATTAGAAATTTAAGATGTTTAAATCTGTGTTAGCAATGTTATTGGATTTCTAATTTTTTTTTAGTGTTTTACTTACCACACTGAACATTTTTTAGTGCTCTGCCCCTGTCCCTATTTTTCCCATAAGCCATGTTGTTTTTAACACGCGAAATGCCATAACACAGAGATTTTTAGGAACACATGTACCGCATTATAGCAGAACCGACTGTACTTACTTGAGGCCATAATAGTAATCCATATGCAGGAATCAACAATGAAAATTTCAGTTGTGGTGAAAAGTATCGTGCAAAAAATGCTAACAGGAGTCATGATAAATTTCAGTGAGTGTTTATAGGCTGTTGGGAAGCAGAGGTGGCATGTAGGATGAAAATATGTTTATATGAATTAAAAACACTCGAGGTCACTGCTTGCTGCTACTTAATACTGCGTTATACATTTGTTTTCAAACAAAGTGATAAAAAGGAGGAGCATCTTTTCATCCTGTAAATTTTTTTGAATATTCATGGTTGCTTACATGAATGTGCACAGCAACATTCATTATTTGAGATGACTGGCACAAATTTCATTACAAAAGAAAGGAAGAGAAAAGGATAAATTTGGATGAACAAAAGACTTTACTTAACAAAACATTCCATGATCACTCCAGATCAGGTTGGTTCAAAATATTATTGTATTTCAAGGTCCATATATAATATCACTTTAAAGAAGTTATAGTTACTTGTACCTAATTTGAAGTCCTGTATAAATGTTGAATGTATCCAAACAAGGCAATATGAGGAAGTCATTTGTTTCATCTCTATTTTTTAACTCTCGTTGAATAAAACTATTTCTCATCTGTTTCTTCTTGTTAAAGGAGTAAATGAGAAACTGAACTAGAAGGAACAAAAAAAAATAATAAATTAATAAAATAAATAATAATCTTAATTACATCTGCCCTTGAGGATGGCTGCCCTCTCAAGTACGAATATTTATGTGAGCTGACTCGTTGTAGCATACCTTCAGTTATTAGTTGAGAACCAGTATATTCAAGCAAATATGCATTGATCAGTATCAAAATTCAAAAATATTCTATTTATGAAAAGGCAGTATTTAGCTGTAACATTATTTCTATTTTGGATTTGTATCCATTAATTTAATGTAAAATTAGCATTAGTAGAAACATATGATGCAAGAAAGCAAACTTATATAGCATCAGCCAAAAAAAAAAAAAAAAATTCCTTTCATTTCACCCACCTATTCACTCCAAAAGTTTGTCTGGTTCTGCCTTGAGTTTATTTAAGTTGTCAACTTCCACAGTGACAGATGGAAACTTGTTCCAGCAATCAACCACCTGCTGGCTAAAGGCAAATTTCCGTACATCTATTCTGCAACTGCCTTTCTTCAGTTTGAATTTAGCCCCTCCTCAGGTGTGTAATCTGAGCAAGAGGAAGAATGTCATCAGCATTGAGCTTGCTCAAACCATTGAATGCCTTATACACCTCAATCAGATCACCGCACAGGTGCTTAGTCTCCAGACCAGACACTGCAATTTGCAGAACTTAAGCCTTTCTTGGTAAGAGAAACTCTTTTTTTCCACTTACCTAACTCGTTGTCTCCTCTGTACACATTCCAATAGCTCTATATCCTTCCTAAAATGAGGCCTCCAGACCTGTATGCAGTACTCAAGGTGTGGCCTGACCATTGCCTTATACAGTGGGATAATTGCCTCCTTATCCCTGCTAGCAAAATTCCTGTATATCATTGACAAGATCCCACGACTGCTCTGGCAATCTGCATTGCTCAGAAAACTTCATATCTGACTGAACAATTATCCCCAGGTCTTTTTCATTCTTCACTACCGTGAGTGTAGTACCACACAGTGGGTTTCTCTGAGGTTACTGCCACCCATATGCAGTACTTTACATTTGTCAATGTTAAACTTCAGTTGCCACCTCTCCGCCCATCTGCTCAACTTGTCTAAATCCTGTTGCAGTAGCATACTGTCATTAACAACCCTGTCAATCTTCGTATCATCTGCAAACTTGGACATTAAGCCTGATATACCTTCATCAATATCATTGATAAATACAGAAAACAACAGTGGCCCAACATGGACCACTGGGGGACTCCAATAATAATAACATTAGTCCATGAAGAGCAGTGTCCATTGATTACCACTCTGTCTTCTCCCGCTTAACCATCCTTTTAGCCATAGCAGTAACTTTCCTTAATGCTGTACTGCTCCAATTTGTACAGTAGTCTTCCATGTGCAACAGTATCAAAAGCTTTTCTGAAATCCAAGTACAGCAGACTCTCCATTTACCAGGATGTTTTGGAAATCATAAATAAGTGACAAGAAGCTGCGTTATAAAGTCGTCATTAGGAGATTATTATCTTGTAACTCCCACTGTCTTTACACCCAACGCTAAAAAAAAAAAAAAAAAAAAAGAGAGAGAGAGAGAACAAATGTTTAGTTTGTTTTAATGCGTTGCTTTGATTGTTGTGTTCCGTCGTGCCAACAAGTTGTGCTTTCAATTAAACAAAAACTTGATCTCATTTAAAAGTTTGAAAATGGTGCATCCGTTAAGTCTTTAATGAACCATTATAATGTTGTGACTAAACCATCGTAAAAAATAAAGGGAAGCTATTAGATTTAAAATCTACATCGAAAAAAATGAAGGGAAGAATTGTATTGGAAACGCAAGTAGTGCACGGTAAGTTTTTTTTATCTATCGCATATTTTTTTTGTAGGTTGCTGAACATTTTTGGACACAGTAAGTCCCCGACTTATGTAACTTCGAACTTGCGTTAATTTTTTTTTTTTTCTTTTTTAGGATTGTAAAATTTAAAACAGTAAATGTTTTAAATTTTACAATCCTAAAAAAGAAAAAAATTTTTCATTGCTTATTCATTGTTATTATAATTATTATTATTATTATGTAAAATAATAATAATAATTATAATAAGCAATGAATAACGATGATCATGGCATACAAATTGCACAAGCGAGATGTGGAGTAAGAAGTTTAAAAATAGGAATGAAGAGAAGATTCTTAATATTTATTTAGGTGTTTTTTTTTTTATGACTGAAGATTTCAGTGAAGGGGGACACACATTTCACCATAACATAAAATCCCACAGAATTCCAGCTGTCGGTATTATTGCAAATGCAATACGATCAAGTTTACTGTCCATTTATAATGAATTGCACTAACAGAAAAGCCCAATAACCCGGAAAGTGCAAATTGTTTTTGTTTTATGGTAGTGACCCCCAAAAATGTGTTTTAGTAAAATGTGAGCTCACGTGGGGTGATAATAGTGAGTTTTTGCCCTAACCCTGTGAAGTTCTTTACAGAAAATTTAATTCAGACCATTATCATGGTGCCGACTAAGAGAATATGTGACAACGGTACTAGTAAATCTACCATGAAAAGGAAAGCAATCAATTTGGATCAGAAAATTAAAATAATAAGGATGTATGAAATATATAAAAAATATATAACTATTTTTTTTTCCTTCATTCTTCTGAGGATATTATGTGGTTTTTGTAATTTCAGCATATCACAGATATAGCAGCAATATTTTATTAGTCATTCCCAAGTTAAGTAAAACTTGACTTACGTAAGAAGTCCTGGAACTTATCTCTTACGTATGTCAGGGACTTACTGTATTTTTGGATTAACCGGGAAATCGATTATCCTGTTTTTTTTTTTTTTTTACCATCTATTCCGGAAAATCGAGGGTCTACTGTATATGATTGCATTCAGTTCCTTTGTGACCACATCATAGTATCCAATCAAATTGGTTAGACAAGACTTCCCCTTAACAAACCCATGCTGTGTGTGAACTATAACTGTGCTTCTTTAACAAGTGACTCCACTATTTTCCCTGGAACAGAAGTTAAACTAACATGTCTGTATTACTCGTGTCACCCTTTGATCCCCCCCCCCCAATGTAATTGGGGATATATTTGCACATCTCCAGGCCATGGGGACCTCCCCTGAGTCCAAGGATGCTCTCATAATTATGGCTAAGGGTTTACTTACATCATCTGCTGCCTCCTTTAATATAATTGGAGAGATCCCATCCATTCTAGGTGTGAAATGTGAGCTTATGTTCAACTTCAACAATTTCTCCTCCTCTTTTCTCTCAGTTATTACAAAATCATTTAACTCCCTGTTCGAGTTTAAGCTTCTGTTCTCCACTTCTCTACAGAATTCCTTAAGTGTGAATGTAGATGCAGAATACTCATTCAGTTTGTCAGCTATCTGAGCAGGATCATCAGTCAAACCATTGATATCAAGTGGACCAATCTGATTTGTCCCCGTCCTTCTAGAGTTTACATAAGTAAAGAAGTCTACTGTTCCTCTTTGCATCCTTTGCCAAAGATTTCTCGTAATCTGCCTTCACTTGCCTGATCTCCTAAAATCTGAAAGGAATGTGAAAATCAAGACTGAATTTCAAAGTGAAAAAATTGTCTTTTAGCTTACTATTTTTCTTTGTCAGTGGGAAAGAGACATCATTATTGAATGAGCAGATGGCTGTACACAGATTTTTTTTAATACATTCATTGTAGGATATTAAAGATTTTTAAAATTCAGAAGGACTTGGTATATTTATGCTGAATCTCTTCGTGAATATTATAATTTATATTTTTATATTTTGAGTGAAAATCCCACAATTGACCATAATAAAATTGAATGTATTTTTCAGGAAAATGTTCGTCTGAGGTACCGAATAAACTATTCTATAGATGGAGCAAAATACAGTGAATCTGGGGAATTAAAAGATCTACTGAGAGAAAAGTCATAGCTGAATTTTTTTTCTTTATAAAAGGTTTACATTGTGTGCAATTAGGTTTCTCTGCAGTACTAATTAGAACATGTATAATACGTTTTTAGTATATGTTTTACAGGCATAAACATTCAAAGTTTGCAAATTTTGCTTCCTTATTCATCTCTCAGTTGATGATGTGTAAGGAAGAAAAGATTAATTGAAAAGTATGGCTATAATGTGAAAAGTTATTTTCAAGATAACATGGTATTGTGTAGTTATAGGCACGTAGAAGACAACAATGGTTGCATCCAAAAAATGTAATTTTTATCAAAATGTAAAAGCAGTGCTATGTATTTACTTTTACACAACTTAACTGCTTTTATTGTATGTATTTTATATATTTATCATGAATGAGAAATTTTTAACAGAAAGAAAATTACTGTGTAATTATTTGTACACTTGCTGTTTCTAGTTGTAAGAAAAAATGTAAAATTGTAATTTCTTTTTATTAGATGCCATCCACATTATCTGTTTTCATATTACTGATATTAGTCATATTTAACTATTCATATAGCAAAGTATACTGTAAATTCAATGTTATGACTGAATTATAAGGCTCTTGACAATCTGTCTGATTACACTAAAGTATTTTTTGTAAGAGATTTTATTATCAACTATAGAGATTAATTTTCATATAGAAGGTTGGTTATCTGTTAAAGAATATTGCAGTAATGAATTTTTTGAACAAGGTCAGCCTTCACATCACAGTATCTGTTGGGACATAAGAATGTTACATGTGAAAATTATTGGAATGGCTCAAGAAAAAGGCAAAGTTCTCTTGGAACTTGGATTTTTTTTTTTTTTTGGCAGCAGCAGTTGTTGTGCAGTACACTTCTTGAAATGTTATTAATTCTTATTTTATTTTATTTTTTTAAAAGTTGAATTCATCCAAGTTTGCCCAATTTGTCTCTGTTTTGCTTTAAAAATGTTTATTGATCAGTCCTTGGAGTCATATAACTCCATTCACAGTAATATTAAGGCAGTGATGTTCCAGTACTGCAAAGTTTAGAAAATTTTTATTTAGATAAAGAGTTCCAAAAAACTAAGGTGTCTTTATTATTTGCATAGTTTTTACTAAATTGAAGGTTCCTCTGTTTTTATATGTGATATGAAGTGACAAAAGACTACCTTAATTGAAATCCAATTTTATTTATTTTTCTATGTTTAGATTTAAATCAACTTTAGTATTATTAAACTTTTTTCATTCGGTATAATATGATAATTTATACCATATAATTATTTTTAATCATCTTTAAAGTTTTTCTTTCAATGTAGTATAAAGTATGCAAGGATATGCTGGCCATTTTGAGAAATGAGACAAAAGCACGAAATGTTAAACAAGAATTGTGATTTTAGATTTTTATTATACCCATGAACCAATTCTATTTATTTATATTAATTATTAAATTATTTACCCAAAGTGAATTCCCATATATATATATAGGAATACATGATATGCATGTTTGTGTGGTGCAATAAAATTTTAAATGATTAAACATTTTTTATGATTTTAAAAAATGTGATTAAAGTTGCTTAACTTTATTGTTTGAATACTGTAGTTCAGTAACTTATATTTTTAATTAAGTTTTTCCCAGTAAGTTTCGTTTCTTCAATAAAAAAGCAACTTGTTAAAAACATCGATTCCTTAGAAACCATTAGGTCTAAAACTCACCTTATTTTTTTGAAGCTGCTAAACTTAATAGAGCTTGAAGTAGGCTAAAATTTGTTATATGGTATAAGAATAAAATCAGAATGGCAAAAACAATCATCAGTAATGTATACAACATTGTGTCATTAAGCTATTTAGAAATTATATTAAAAAAAAATATTGCTGAATATAAAATTGAATAATATGCATGAAACAAAACTGTGTTGATTTATCCTTGGTTCTCTTTAACAGTTATCTGTTAATTTCAAGCAATTTCATCTAGATGGACTAACACTGAAAATTAATATAATACACTGTTTATCTATTCTGACATTAAATTTTATAAACCACATAACTGCATTGTTTTTATTGGGTTTAATCAGAATGCCAATCAGAGAATTTACTATAGTTTTTAACCCTGCCTGCTAAAGGTAGTAAACTCTATCACAAAATGTTCTTATTTCTTGGATAAATTAGTGTCTTAAACACTGAGATGTTCTGATTTTTTTTTTATCATGTATTCTTTGTTTTTTTCATCTTTCATAGCATACAAATATGCATAGAATAACTTTTCCTGAACCTGTTGTTGTGGGATTTGTATCTTTCTTCCAAATCCAGTCATGAATTTAAGATCTATTTATTCTTTATTTATTTTTTTTTTTTTTAATAACATTTTAGGAATATAGAATGTTGAAACAGAATATAATGCTTGCTGAAACTTTTGTCAAAGTAACCAACACTAGAGATCATGGGATTCTGGAAATCTGTTATACCATCTTGTGCTATTTTTAGGGATTACATTAACTTGGAAGGAATAACCCATTATTCCAAAATTTTAAGAATAACAGTATTGGTAAAACATTTACTTTTAGTAATAGGATTTTGACAGAGGCAAGGAAATTCCCATCCCCATCAGCAAAATCATGACTTCAGTCAAAACATTATAATTAATTGTATGATATCACTAGGACCTAGTCATTTGATTTATTACCTGGTGGTGGTTTATGAAGTGATTTTTTTTTTTTTTTTTGTACAGAAATTGTCAAATGATCACCACTGTCTGCAGCTGTTTTTTTTGATTTGTTTGAAGAGTGGCATGGTACAGAGGCACTGGCCTGTGTGTTTATACTTTCAGGTTACTAGTACTTCTGGCGCCTCCGTAGCCAGGTGGGCAGGAGTGCGCTTCTTGATTAGACCGGGGTTCAAGCCCGTGAGCCACCAAATATGAAGGATGCGGAAAGGTCAGGGAATGACCACCGCATATCCCTGGAGCAATATGGTCTTAGTTGCTAATGCTCCTAAAAACCAAAAAAACAACAACAAACAACAACTAGTGCTTCTTCTCCCACATGTTCAATAAACATCTACAGTCTTTCCCTAATTGTTTCTGAAAGATTTATTATTGTTTTTCACATTAAAAACAGGAACATAAAATCTGATATGCTCTCAAGATTGCTGCTAAGCTATGGGGAGCAAGGTATGTAGTTTCAAATTTTTTGTAGAGTGAAGCATGCCAAATTTGAAATAAATCTGAAAATGTAACTAACTAATAGTATCAAAAATATATGTTTTTAGTTTTTGTCAATAATATTTATATACATAATAAGCAGAAATATACACTTAATAGCCTTTTAAACTGGGAAAATAGAAGACTGATATTTATATTTTCTATCTAAAACGTTTTTGTGATTTTCAGCAGAATTAATTTTTTTAAAATAAAAGGTATAAAACACATAGCATAATTTGGAAGTTTTTAATTTTTGTTGTTAAAACTTAGAAAAAGCACATACAATAAGTATAAGTATACCACATGAATGGTACCATAAGTATCTACATTAGTGAATGACAATTTAGTATCTTAAGAATCTTTTATAATGTTTGATCTTCAAATTTTGAATAAAAATTGAACTGTTGTGGTTTTTATTCTGTATTTTGAGCAGTACAACAGTGACATTCTTAATTTAACAAAGGTGTGTTTGAGACAAGAGATGGTAGGAATACATAAACAAGATAATAGATCTTATGGTACCTACCATTGCCCTTTATACTGTATATTTTTAACAAGTGTGGCTTTTTTATTGAATTAATAAACACAAATTTAAAGTTACCTTAAAATATTTTGTGAAGTATTGATTTCTTTTTATTAGAACTGGTTTTAGTTTTTATTATTACCTCGCTAAACAGTATTGGCTAGTTTTGTCATGTGATGCAGAATTGAACCATTTTTGTAAGAACAAACTGTTTTTTTTTTGTTTTTTTTTCAGACACTAAATAATTTATTAAAGGTTTTCAAGTTCAGTAGTAGAAGAATAAGTTGAAATATTGGTATTGAATGTAAAATTAAATTGCCTAGATGTATAGAACATTCCATTATATTATTTTGAATCTGGCTGAATGGATGCCAGAATTTTGAAAAACAGATGTTGTGAATAGTAATAATAAGAAAAACTCACTCCCTCTCTTAGAAATAGTAAAGTGATTAGGGTGAAGTTTCTTCATTTTGGCACAATGCCAGAAATATCACATTTCTAACATTCACTTTGTTTTTGTATTACCTTGTGCAGTTTAAATGAAGTCTAGCCTATTTTGCTTTTTATTTCAAAAGCATGGAGGTGTACTTTTAGTAAATCTGTTAATAATGTATATATATAAAATTTGTGGGTAGTGAAATATTTCTGCAGTGATTATTAGATGTTAAAATGACAATAGTGTTTTAATTTGTATTAGTAGTTAATCAGCATTAGCTGCTGATTATAAAATTAGGGTTAAGGTCTATTTCTCTACAAGTTGGTCATTTTCCTATAGAAACTACTAAGTCGTTTTTGTTTAAGTTTCTTTCTTTGATCCCATGGACATAAAGTTATGTTTTGATTGTCATATTTTGCATATCATTGTTAACTTTTTATGGTCCCAGAGTATCTTAAATAGATGACTTGTATCATATTATTATTTATAGAAGGTATTATTATAAAGTAAGCATTTTTAATTTACTGCTTGTGAAGTTGTAAACTGAGTGGTCCATTTTTCTAATTTTCAGTACTGTTCTTCTGAGCTTGAACCTTGTGATACCAATTCAGAACAGCAGTGCTTGAAAGTTTTATTTTATTTTATTTTTTTGTACTTACTTGCCCGAGTTGTACTATGATTATATTATCTTTGTTGTTCCTTTATACTCAGATTTTTATCATCTTTGAACAGTTATTTGGTCGTATTGGTTTCATTCTTCAAATTTTCTCTTAAGTAATTAAAATCCTTTTTTTTTTTTTTTCATGAAATTGACAACATGATAAAGTTTGTCACCCTACACCCTATACAAATTATTATTCTTTTCAGTTGTGAGAATGTGGTTTCTATCTCCATTGCTTCCATGAAACTTATATTACTTTATGTAACCGGGATTTACTTTTTCAAAGTTCCGTCACATAATTTAGTGTTTATTGTAATATATGCTCACATGGTTATATTTACCTCATTAAACCTCAGGTGTTGTGTGTAATATTGTTATTTACATATATTTATCTTTAAAATAGCTTCTTTTGGTTGTGAATATGTGTTTGTATTTAAATGTGATTGTGTGACTTAAATTTCACATTATACAGTCATAAAGATCATTTTGTGTTTAATTTGAATTAAAAGTGACTTACTAGTAATATGTAGGATTTAAATTGCAAACAAATTAGTCTTACTTTTTTGCCAGTACTTTACTTTTTAATTTTTTTGTTACAAGTACAAATACTTCGGAGTTTTGAATTTTTAGTGTTGAAGAATGTGAACCCAACATCTGCAGACATAATAATTATTCATTTTTCTGGTATAGAGTAGAATGAGTAATTCAAAAATTATAATCATATAAAAATAGGTAACATTGATAAATTAACCAGAAATGTTTGCTGCAATCATATGTATGTATAAAGACTAAAATGTTCTTATAATAATGTTCTTTAGTAGAACTGAACAGTACAGACTAGATTTTTTTAAGTAAAAGTCTGATATCTAGGTATATAGTAAGCATATTACTAAAATGAAGCTAAAATATATAAAATGGTTCGGATGTGAGTCTGTCTTTTTTTATGTGTATAGGCAGCTATGTTCATCTGTGAATGACAAGTTGTAACAAGTATTCTTCTTTGATTGTTCATATTTTTTATGATTTTAGGTTGCTGGTGGATGGTTCTTGTTATATATTTAAAATCTAGTAGAGCATGGGATAACATTTCTTTTTTAAATTTATATGCTGTTTGGAAATCCATTAAATTTTATTTAAAAATTCTACACCCATATCTAAATTCATTTGCTTGAAATTCAAGGCAGTCATTAACAGAAAAGATTTCACCCTAGCCTTATCTAGCCATGCATGGCACTGATATGTATACACTGGCTTTGAATCTTGTTGTTGATAACATGATTTGTTGATAGCCAATTCAATTCCTCATCAAGCGGGAGTGCTAAGAATGTCATTTGAATTTTTGTATGACTGTTACTTCACTAGGAATTGTTTGCTTTGAAATGCTATCTGGTGATATTTTCATATTTGAATAGTTTACTTGCTGATTTAAAACTTTTTACTGTATAAAATAAGATGTTAAAGTAAAATTCCAATTTTGTTCAATGTTAAGACTATCTACCCTACAAAAAAACCTTCAGAAACTATTTCCATTAATTTTGGTTCTGAAATTTCCACACAAAGAATAATGGTCGCCTCCGTAGCCAGGTGGGCAGGAGCAGCAGTGTGTAGCACGCTTCTTGATTAGACCGGGGTTCGAGCCCGTGACCACCAAATATGGAGGATGCGAAAAGGTCAGGGAATGACCACCGCATATCCCCGGATCAATATGGCCTTAGTTGCTAATGCTCCTAAAAACCAAATAACAAACAAAGAATAATTATATATATATATAAAAAATAAATAAATAAAATAAAAAGTAATTTGACAGTGCCATTAATGTTAAGAAGCAATGTAAAAAAAAAAAAAAAAAATGAGCCTTGTTAAGTAAAAATTATTTCTATTTAATAAATACAACCAATTTTATTGGAAAAGCACATTTTAAATATTGTACTACTTTGGAAGTATTTTCTCATAGCTGAAAGAAGAATTTATGTAAAATGAATGAATGAAACATTTGAAAGAGAATTAATGTAGTCATATTTTGAGTTGTGTTAAACTTTGTGCCAACTTCGTATTTTATTCACTTGACGAGTCAGAAAATTTTGTCTTCTGTTAAACTATCAGCACTGGAATTAAATTAAACATTACTATTTTTTTTTTTTTTTTTTTGTTTTTTTTTTTAAGGAAAAAGCATCCGATCTAAATTTCTGCTCGTCTTTGACTGTAAACAAAAATTTAAAAAGAAGGAATCTGTTAAACTTGATAAATTAAGCTAGTTGCTATTTGGATACTGGTTGAGATATTGGTTTAGTGTCCTTGGTGCACTATGGCCACAGATACCGATGCGTCTAATAAATCCCTAAATAAACAAACAAACAGCTGGTCCATTGATTCATATTGCTAATCATACCCTTGTCCTGCCATCAGCATGGAACAAACATAACTGCAATTTATTGAACCAGGTGACCATTTCCACTCCGGATTCAATAAATCCCAGAGCAGCATGTTTTTAGCTGATAAGAGCAGAACCTTAGATTCATCTGCTATTATATCCCATCTGTGGCTGTGTCAGATGCCTTGTACATTTCAGTATTCCCCTTTACATACCACAGAGAGAGAGAGAGAGAGAGAGAGAGAGAGAGAGAGAGAGAGAGAGAGAGAGAGAGAGAGAGACTTTTTAAATTCTCTCTCTCACTCAACCACAGGTGATATTGGCTGGTTGTTTTCTGATCGTTGGGCTATTCTCTAAACACTGAACATCCCTAGAAGAGCAGCAGTATGTGTGATACTTGCAATGGCATTTGCGGCACTGAACTACTGCACTGTGCTGTTCAAAGTCAGGTTTTGCTGTTAACCAGTTCTCTTGCTGAATTGCACACACATGTACTATTCTTTAGTATCAACTTCTTGCTTTATATAACCTGGTAGACATAAGACACTGTCTCCAATGGAATTGTTAATTCCTTGGTGATGGGTAGGTGTACCTAGTAAACTAGTCACTCAGTTTATTTTATAATGGCATTGCTCCTAAAAACATGTGCTTATCACACAAAGTTTCCAAAAAAGTCCTTATATGATCACCCACCATTTAACATAAAGGATTCCAAAAGCATTCAGATATGTTCCTTTCTGTTCGTTAGTCAAAAACTTTGAAACCCTTGGGAATAAACTTTCTTAAAATTATGCCTGCCATGAGTGATATAAAGTGCACTTTCAGTGCTAGTATTCAGTATATTGACTATTTCATGTACAGATTTTTAAATGTTCAGAAATAAGGCAATATTGCCTTATTTCTGAACATTTATGGCTTCGTGCTGCCTTCCATAATGGAGCTGTCAGGACTATTGACGTGTGGAAAATTTACTTTTCTTCCTCTTTTAAATATGTCTAACTATTTGTAAACTTCTGTTAGTAATACACGCTTTTACCCTATTGCAGCTTCATTCTAGTGATTTTTGAATTTTATTGATCCTTGGCAATCTTGCAAGGGAGATGTCATCCTTATAAATAAAACTACTCATTCCAAATGTAGATAGTTTTAAAATTAACTATAACACAATGTTGCTAGATGTTTAATTATTCAGATGAAATAAAAATAAATGCTGTTTAATAACTTTAAATTTTAATTGTAAAATAATTGTTATTACTTTTTTGAATTACCTTTGTACCCGAGTCCAGTTATAGTGAATTTTCAGAGAAAGTTGAAAATTTTTTAATTTAGCTATATAACATTCAATACCAAAATAATCTATTGGATTAAAAAAAAATTTAATTAGCCTCTGCCAGTTTTTATTTTGTATTTATTCACATTTTTATCTTTTTTTTTCAATTTGGTTGATTATGTAAAATGTTTGTGACATTCTCTTAAGAGTATTTTTGTTGATTTTTAAATCTAGCCATATATTGAACAGTAATGCAAATTATGCTACTGTCGGAAACTGTTGGCCTAAAAATTTATCAGGATGTATTACATGGTGTTAGTTTTGATGAAAAATATTTAAATTTAATAACATTGATACCTTTTTTATAGGTCTCAAACAGGTTAGCATATGCATGCTACTTAATTATCTTTGTGTACCCATAAATATAATCCAAATGAGTGCTGAAATTTAGGTGATATTTGTGTACAACTAAACCAAACTATTAAGAAATCTGTTTATAGTAGTCTAGTTCATGATCTCTTTAATGGTAATTATGGAGTCAGAAATCGGAATATTGTACTACAAGTACTCAGTTCTGTTGACACTTCTTGGTTATGATTTGCTTCATCTTCATGGATTCTATCCATGTGATGTCAAAATAAAGCAACTTTTTTTTTTTTTTTCCCCCCTGAAAATTTTCACTACCACTCACAAAAACACTGCAAGTGGTCCATGAACTTGTTTTGGAAAAATTAGTTAGTTGATATAGGAAAATATCTTCTCAGTGCAGCTACAGATTAGGGATTAGTAGATTTTAAAGATCTGTAGCCTTACAACCATGTAATTCTTACATTGATTGAGCTTTTTTTTGACTACGGATTTTATAAACATTGGTGGCTAACATTTTATGGATTTATTTTTACCTTTTTCTTATAATTTTCATGTTTTTGGTTGCTATAAAATTAATAAAATTAGAATCAGAGAGAGAGAGAATCTTGTACTGCATTTGATTGTATATAATTATTTATTGAAAATGAGTATACTTAATTTTAAGATAAATGAATTGCCCAATATTTTGCAGTAGTAACATATTTTGTTAAAAACTACAGAATGTTTTTAATAATACTTTTTAGAGATTTACCTATTAATTCAGTTTTATTTTGTGATATTTAAACACAAAAAAAAAAAAAAACATATGCATCTGTTACTCTGATCACAGAGTTATTTTCTATTTGGATATGTTTAATAATAAAATTGCAGTAAAATAATGATTTCAGTAAAAATGCAAACATTTATTATACAATAACTAATTTAAATAAATAGTATGACAGAAAAATCTGATTATTTTTCAAAGAGTCTTACTGCAAAGAAGATAAACTTATGCATAGTTGTCCTTTGTTCAGAACACATCATTGATGCATATGTGAACATAACTCTTTAATACAGCCATTTAATCTCTATAAATGTGTTAGTACTTGGCTGAATAGTTTAGTTTTACTTAGATTTTTCAAGAAATAAAAAATCATTGCTATGGGTGGGAGGAGTTTTTGTAATTAGTGATAAAATGCCACGGAACAGTTTCAGCTTTCACCCTGCTGTCATTAAAAATAACAATAAGTGCAGAAATTTAAAAAATAAATTTATTCACATGACTACAGTTCTGTACTTTTTTAAAATGAACTTTAAGCACTTTTGCTTGAACAAAAAGTTATTGATTGCATCATCAGTCTGTGCTGTTAAAAACTTTTTCTCTGTAAATTCCTAGCCCCCAAAGCATTCATCTTGCTAATTTTTTGGTCATATTTGACCACCCCATTTTTAGAGTGCTCATCAAGTGCTGTAGCTGGTGATGAACAGGCAAAAATAAATTTGGGTAGTGACATTTCCAGTTAGATATTCTATTCCTGTTTTTTGATCCCAGGTCATTTTCAGGGGCCCCATTGCTTAATCAATGAACTTAATGAATTTCCTAACTGACTGAAAAAATCTTTTGAAAAGGATTTATAGATTTGCCCAGATAAAATATTTGAAGATATGTTTGTAGCATGTTTTAATTTTCCTGTAAATGGAACATTCAAGATTCAGCACTATTTTTCCATGAAAGAGTGCTTATATATATATCACTTATTAAATTATGTATGAGAAATTTGTTTGCCTAGTGATTGATGAATATCCTGTGACTCAATAATTATTTTATTTTGATAAATTTAAAGAGTATTGTTTTCATTATTTATCATTCACTTTAATTAGGTAATGTACTGTAGAATGAAGGAATTAATATTAAGATGAAATAAATAAAAGTAAATGAAGGATACGGGATTATATTTAGCATATTTTTCATTTTTTTAAAATATTTAATATATGCAAAGACAAAAAATTTAATACTGCAGTAACTTTTTATTCTTGTATAATTTTGCTATTGGTTTTTCCTTAATCACCTTGAGGCGAAAGAATAGGTTTTTAATTTGCTAAATTTAAAGTTAATGTTACTGTAAAAGAATGCTTATATCTGTAGCCCCTCAGCAGTTGATACACCGTAAAAACCCAAAGCAGACAAGTTTATATCTCGAAGAATGCCTATAAAAAAAAATTCTGATCCATATTCCAATTAATTAAAATCTTGCTAGTGAAGATATGTTACTAAACTAAAGCAAATGTTGTTTCTTTTTAATAGTCAGTGTAAAGCTATTGTAAAAAGCATAACTATATGAAATGTAAGGACATTTACAAACTGAAATATTTCATTTAGGAACCAAGTGACATTGAATGTGAAAAGTCAACATACTACTGATATAACTAATATAAAAAAAAAATAAATAAAATTTGAGAAAATATCTAAACCTAAATATAATAAGGATTTCCATTGCCTGAAAACATAAATTTGATTAGATTTATTAGATATAAAGTAGCATTATCGCACTTTTTTTAGATTTATTTGAAAATTTTATATTTGCTGATTCAGATTTCTTTTTCTATGAACAAAGAAAGCTTATCTACACTGAGTTGTCTTTGCATTAGTAATGCCATCTACCTAATACCCTGTGGGGCCACCTTTTTAGTGGAAACCTGGAAAATTCCATTTTTCAAAACTCATTTTTCTAAAATGAGTCAAATTTTTTAATTGAATGCAAAAGACATGCATAAATTATTCTTAATGATTGTTTAATTAAAATTCTGCTTTCTAGCACTAAGATATCAACCATTTTTTTCAGCATTTTAAGATAAAGTAGTTCTGTTAAATTAAAAACAGTAATATTAAACAATATAATAGTTTTGACCTTAAAATTTAGTTTTTCACTTTATTCAGTGCTGTGCTTTATACTGAGTTGCCTTTGCATTAGCAACAACTACCTAATACCTCATGGGGTCACCATTTGTCTGTAATACAGCTCATACACATCTTAGCATGGACTCCACAAGGTTTTTCAGGGTGTCCTATGGTAATGCTACCAATGCATTACTGGAGAAATTGTGCAGTGCATGGGTAGCACTACCCATTACTGGATGTGTTGTCAGTTGGATGGTCATAGCATTGAATGTCCTTTTGCAGTAAGTCCCAAACATGCTCAGTTGGATTGAAATGAGGTGAGTTTGGTGGCATGGAAGGACAGAGAATTCATTGTCATGTTCCTGAAACCAGTTAGCAACCTGCCTTGTGGCATGGCTTTGTTTGGATACTCTCATTGTGTAGGGGTTACTTGGTCAATGACAATAGGAAGTTAGGTTCCCATTGAGCCAGAGAATGTCATAAAAATAGTCCCCAAACCATAATGCCACTACCTACATCCTGCCAAATACCAACAATGCACCTAGGTGCCATGGTCTCATATCGCTTTCTCCAAATATGGATATACCCATGATGTGGAGTTGGAAACAGGATTCATCAGACCTGGTGACAGATTTCCATATATTGGGTTCGGTGTTGGTGCCAACATGTCCACACAAGGCAGTTTCTTGTGTCTCACAGTGAGCATGGGTACCCATGACGGCCGTTGACTGCCATAGCTGATATGAGATAATGTCCAACACATTCCAGGTGAATATTGGTCTTGCTATTCCTGCATTGTACTGAGTGGATAGCTGGACCACTGTGCTGCATCACTGCTGTGTTATGAGATGAGACACATGATGCTTACCACAGTATCGACCACACATGGCTGTCCCACGTATGACCTTTGGCTGGCTCAATTGCTATGAGCCAGTCATAGATGCATGACAGAATGGATGCACTTAACCGTATTGGCTGTTTTTGAGATAATGGCACCTGCATGTCTTATCCCCACAATCATTCCATGTTCAAAGTTTGAAAGATTTTCACACTGATCCATACTTTCTTGTAGACACTCAAAAACTGATCATCATGTGTGAACTACAATCTTATATCAGCTGTTGCAAACTTTGCACCTTCACTTGTGTTCATTCCTACACAAGGGGCTGTTGTAATACAAAGCTAACTCAGTTTATTCTTTCATGTGTAATTTTAATGACCTTGAAACTTTTTTTTTACTATGCGTTGATGATAAACATGATGATCCTGATTTACTTCATGTGTCACTCTTTATAGCCTGAAGATTTTGATTGTAAAATGAGTACAAACAGAATCACCTCCTGTGACCTGAGATTGAGTTGTAGGACAATTTCTAATGTTTCTTCCTTAAAACTTGTTAATTTTTAGACCGATTTAAATGGCATCTTGTAATGGCTTTGTTTACAAATCTTAATAAGCACATTATATGGTTGTGTTAATTTATGTCACCAGTCCTAGTATTCTACAGAGATACATCTATTAAATATCTTCTCATGTCTAATCTCCTCTGTGATGGGTCAAAATATGAACCAACCCAAAAATTTTCATTCAGTTGAATTGAGTTTATTTAAGGGAAAATACAAATAAATAAAAGTTGCTGTGTCAGCATTATTTGCAATATGACAGTCTGCAAGTTTAGCGTTAAGTGGATGAATTGCACAGCCATTGATGAATTGGATAAGCCATTGCTAATTATTGAGGAGTCACTAGTCTTGTTCAGAATAGTAAACAAACACTTGACCTTCTTACAAATGTCCCCAATTGGTTGGAGCATGGCAAAAAGTCTGTGATGAACTCTCGGCACCACAAAGGTCAACTTTAGTGCATTTTTTAAGCAAGTGACCAGTCAAAGAGAATTAAATTTGCCAGTTTGCTGGATTTGCCCATTTTTTAAAAAAAAAAATGTTATCAAAATAGGGGATGATTCCAGATAATAGATTGCTGGATTATAACATTTATATATAACATAAGGTCATGAATTAAGTTATATAATCATTTAGCTGTTTGCATATTTTTAAGTTTTAATACAATGATTCTCCCCCGATACCCCAGCTATTAAAAAAACATTTTAGCAATATTCTTTCTTACAGAGTATTTTGAGTTTATTCATATATGAAGTATTATTCAAAAATAAAATGAATAATACCTCATTGAATGAATAAAAATAAAATGAAATTTTATGGAGTTAAAAGATATTACAGCTGTTAGAATCATGCTTTGCTTCTTTCCTATTTAATCAATTTACTTGAGTTACATATTGTACAGTGTATAAACTTAATATTTGACTTTTTGCATATCTGAAAAAAATAATTGCATATGCTTGTGTAAAAATTTTTCTTATTAAAATTAAAGGAGTAAATTACTATTAATTAAAAACTCTAGGGTAGTACACGTGCCTTATAAACAAGCAGTGTGATCTCATGTTAGTACAAATTATCAAATATTTCAAACTAATATATAATCTTACAAATTAAAATTGCTCATATTAAAAGTAAAATAAAAAAACACTCTAGTTGAAATATACTCTTGAATGTTTGAGCTATGCAAAAGATGTAGTGTACAGAATATCATCAAACATTATGAAACTAAAGGGTTTCTTATGATGGAAATGTAATATATATATATATACACAAAATAATATACTGGTTGTGAACATTACACAAAATACATTTGTGCTGTGTTTTGTATGAACAAAAGTATTTTAACATCATTTACATTAGCTATGAATAAAGAAGTAAAATAAGTATGAAGTTGTTGAAAATGGGGGGAAAGCAACTTTGAATAGCATTAGATGTCAAAATATAAGTAGTAGATACTTTTCAGTATTAAAAAGTTTACATTTTTTTTTTTTTTTTATTGGCAGCTGTACATACAAGTCATGTTATGAAAAATTATATTAAACTTTAATATACATTAATATTGGAATAGGTTTTGATTATGTTAAAATAAATTGCTCTAGTGATATTTTACTCTGCTAGTAAGTTATGGAGGTCTTTATTTAGTGTGTGTGCTGTATGATTATGTAGAATTTACAGATATGTCCATCAAGGGAAGAGATCCTCTTTGTTAGGAATGCATATCAAATTTTGTATATGTAATCTTTAAATATCACAAAACGGTTCATCTGGAGGACAGGAGTCAGAAGATGATCATTTCAACTTTGAAAATTAGGTTAAAGCAAAAATATATTAATATTTATTGTATATTTTATTGAGTTATAAAACAACCCACAAAAAAAAATGGTACTCAGCTAATTTTTGTAGAATTTGAAATGTTAATACAGGCTGTCTTGATTATCAGGTTAATGAAATTATATGTATACTTGTTTTGCATTTTGACATTGTTTGCTTCTGAAAATGGAGCTAGGCTGTGTTTTTGTTTAGTGGAGCATAAAAAAGGGTGATTTTGATACTGTTGCATATAGAGTTTCGTACTGTTTATTAATATAAATATCTGTTGCTGTTTACTGTTAATTTTAAGAATGAAATTATTTTAATTGATCCGGTGCTGAAGATTTCGTCATTGCTATTAGTATTTGAATTGTTTCACAGTTATAAATATATCTAATGTATTCCCTGAAAGGGTATACATCATGTAGGAAATTTTAATTAAATATGCTTATCTGCTATCACTAATGTTATAAAAAAAAATTATTCTATATAACATTTCTTTAACTAACATGAGCATTTTTTTTTTTTTCCAAGCAATACAGTGTGACACTGACAAAAAAGTAGTCATGTACCAATGTTTTACCTCTTGACACCTTAATTACAAGGTAATTGGAATCTGAAGCCTTGAATGAATGATTCAATCATTTATTTAAGGCTTCAGATTCCACCTGAAATTAAACTTAAATAACTTAAATAATGAATGTGTTAATTAATGATTAAAAAGCTGAAAATTTTCTACCTTCCTAAATATAATCAAACTTTTATTTGAGATGTTTAGGAATTGAAAAATTGTTTACGTGGAATTAAAAATAAAAAGCACCTGTGACCACAGGACCCGTGTGACTATCTACCTTTGCTAGTTTTATTGCGTTTACTGATGTGGTGAAGGCATCTGCTATGGAAACTAGTTCCTCTTTATGTTTAATTGTACAGATGGTTTGTAACCATCCGTCCCTTTAAAACAATGAATTATGGGCGGATGAAAAAGAGAAACAGTTAAAGTACTAAATAATGTGTTTGTGTTGTTAAATGGAAAAATATTAACTGTAGCTTGTTATACATATTTGGAAGAAATTTCTTATGTTGCTAAGAAGTCAATGAGGATAGTGTGTCAGAGTCAAAAGTAATACAGAATCAGTTTTTTTTTTCTGAATACAGGCTGTGAAATTGTGTGTTAATACAATTAGCATTGTATTTATTTATTTATATAAATGTCACGTATTTTTATTTAGATATTGATTAAAGAAATGTATCACTTGATTGTAGGAATTTCAGTGACTTACAGATTATCATATCAAAAGATGCTTAGTTGGTTCTGTGAATTTTAGGGTAGGATGACAGTTTTGTATGTTATTTCTGAAAAAAAAAAAAAAAAAAAAATTATATATATATATGTGTAAATAAATATTGGAAAAATTTGTAATTATTTACTAGGCTTAATTGACCTACGTTTGTTCAAAAGCTGAGAGCATCAGTAATTGAACTGTCATTGCTTATTATGAGCAATTCCTAACACAACTGTCATATCAAATAAGCATAATATTTTAAGGTAGAAAGCAGGGTTCATATAACCACCATTACATGCTGAGAAACCACAGTAAAACTTGTTTAGATAGAATTTGTTTTAGCTCTTGGAAATTGGGATTAAAAAAAAAAAAAGTCTGGCACCCATAATAAATTGAAAGAACACTTTGTAAAAAAAATGTGAAGTATATATATTTATTTTAAGGTAAAAGGTTTCTTACTCCCTTACCCAGAGCAACAGGTCTCAGGTAGTACATGAAATTATGTATTTAATCCAAGGTAAGTGATGTTTTGCATAAACTGTGTTAGAATAAAATGAATAAGGATTCTGTAGGCTACTTTGTCTCAGTTTTATATATTTTTCTTTTTTCATGATGGCTTTGAATACTTGTCATCTACTTAGAAAGGTGTGAGGTTCTATTTCTGTTGCAAATTGGAAAAATTCTGTTATTATTAGTTATTACAGTCCTGAATGCATAGGTATTAAAGAAATTCCTCCAGTTGTCAACAAAATTTGAACATGAGTGACAAAACTACCATACAATGTAATTTAAAAGAAACTTGTTTACTATAGTATATTATTTTTACTTGATAATTACTACATCTTACCATGCATATAAAGCACTTTTCATAACAGTCAAAATATTACTAAAATAAGCAGTGAACCAAAATGAATTGAATGAATAAGCATTGATAGATTCCAAGAGGATTTAGAAATGTCACCTAATTAGTTTATTCATTGGCTCGAACAGGTGGGTTACTCTTACAATTAAAATTTCATTTGGCATTAAATAAACCAACTTTATAGAAGAAAGCATGCTAAAAATTCTGTTCAACACCTTAGAGAGAGGCATATCATGGCAATGCAAAGAGTGCATCCTTTGACATCACTCAAGGTGAATCCCCAGGAAGGCATTTTGTCTACCACTTTCTTTGCAGCTGTGCTAGAACCCTTCCTGGCTCCTTTGTTTTGTCTCCTATACAGGTGGTATAAAATTTTTTGAAATTTCTAAGGACCAAAGAATGACATTAAGTTGACACTATTATTCTGCAACTAAATGTAAAGAAATTAGCTGAAATGGTTTTCACATATACTGGAAAAGAAAAATAATATCAGAGTTCATACTAGTGAAACCAAAGTTCAGAAAGTTCATGTCGACTTGAGATTTAAATGGGATGATGCACTTACTTTTACTCCACACTTTGAATACAGTAAAATCCGCAGGGGGATACATTCCAAGACCTACTGTGGATGGCTAAAACCACAGATATAAGTGAACACCTGTTGACCCCATATATAACATGATTTTCTTGTACATACATACGTATAATAAAGTTTAATTGATAAATTAAATACACAGTAAGACATTAAAAACATTAATTACGGTAATAATAAAGTAAAGCAGACTCAGTTTACCGGGATTGGATTAACCGGGGCACTTCAAGACTCCAAATTTAAAAAAAAAAAAAAAAAAAACCAAATCAACCAGAAGTCATAAAATTCAAGTAATAACTAGAATAGGTATAAACAGATATTTTGCAAGTTGTAAATAAGAGACAAGAACCAGTATTATAAGTCGTCACTGGGAGATTAGTGTACCTATTATCTTGCAATCCCCGCTATCTTCACACCTATCGCTCAAAACAAAAACAGAGAGACCAAATGTTTAGTTTGTGTTCCATTGCACCGGAAAAGGACAATTTTTGTTTCGTTATTTGTCAGGATTTTCTTTTTTTTATAGTAACTATTTTTTTTTTTTTTGTTTAGAAATCGCGAAAATGATGGGCAAACGCAAGAGTTGTGCTTTCAAATTAAACAAGAACTTGAAATTATTTAAAAGTTTGAAAACAGTGCTTCCATTAAATCGCTAAAGAACCATTATGTTGGTGACCAAACCATATGTGACAAAGGGAAGCTATTCAGTTTAAAATCGACATCGTAAAAAATAAAGGGAAGCATCGTATTGGACACGCGAGTAGTATGTGTTAAATTTTTTTGTGTTTTTTTTTTTTTTTCCCCTGCGGGTAACTAAATCAGCGGATACGGGGGCACAACTGTATATCAGGAAAAAAAAAAAAAAAACATCCTCAGTGCTTTGGACCATCAGACAAGTACCAACTGGCATCAGAAACCAAAGGTGCCTCTGTAGCCAGGTGGGAAGGAGCAGCAGTGCGTAGCATGCGCTTTTTGATTAGACCGGGGTTCGAACCCGTCACCACCAAATACAGCGGATGCGGAAAGGTCAGGGAATGACCACCGCATATCCCGGAGCAATATGGACTTAGTTGCTAATGCTCTAAAAACCAAATAACAACAACAACAGAAACCAAAACATAGTAATTCAACACATTTCAGAAATGTGTAAAACTCCTATTCCACTTTATGCATTCCAAATTTGGTCCACAGCTTGAGCTCGAATTTAAAATCTTTCTTTGGCGTGGAAAACCTTTTACAATCTCAAGGGCTATCTTATACACCCACCATGGAAATCACAGCATAGGAATAAGTGGTGATAAGTAAAAACCTCCTTACTTTGAAAACAAGACTAGATACTCCTAAATGTTGACCACTAGATCACATGCCACCACTGGACCCAGAAGGCTTGTAAGACCTCTGAGGAGCAAGCTGACACAGTTGGACATTTTGCAAAGATTCTTCCCTGGGAAGACACTGAAAGTTTTTAGTAAGTTAAATATTGATCTTAAAATTCTGTATGCCAGTACGCTTTACCAGAAGCAGGTGGACAATTGCAGGTGTAGTGCTGATAAATAACTGGGAATTTTAATTGTAGTCTAAAGTTTGAGTCAATTTCATAAAAAGTATGTAATCTAATACCATTCTGATATTGTATATCTAATTTTCTTAAATTGTGACAAGAGGTATTTTAAATTTATTGTTAATAATCTGTTATACAAAAGTTTGTGAATTACAGTAATACCCCGACTTACGCGAACTCGGAGTTACGCGGTTCTTGATTTTTTCGTTTGGCAACGCTGCCGCCCACTATCTTCAAGGTCGTTTTTCATATGTTATCGATATACGGTGCGACGGCGGAGAATGAGAGCAAAAGATGAACAAAATTTCAACTTTGCTGCTTTTATGTTTTTTATATCAGTGAAGGGGAAACACATTTCACCATAATATAACGTAAAAACCAACACAATTCCAGCTATCGGTATAATCGCAAATGCAATTAGATCGAGTTTACTACCAGTTTATAACAGATTTCACTAGCAGAAACGCAACTGGATTTTTATTGTTTTATGGTAGTAACCCCTAGAAATGTGAGGTGTTATAGCGTATCTCTGCCTTTATGGTGTTGTTTATTCAGTTGCTACATGCGAGCAGCTTTGTTTATGCGTATCAAGCGTGCCTCCTCGTTTTGTAATTGTGCTTTATTCCCTAAAAATGAGTAAAATACTTAATTAAAAGGTGTGAAAAGGAAGCGTCCTGGTGAAGACACTGCAGATTCAGAGAGAAAAAGAAAAGCAATTATCGATAAACAGAGGCGGACTGGGTCAAAAATTCTTACCGGGGGAAAATTTATAGTGGCCTCATACTATGGTTTATGGCCAAAATCACACTGGCCCACCGGGCTTTCCCCGGTAAGGCTTATGGCCAGTCCGCCTCTGTCGATAGAGAAAAAATATGAAATTGTGAAACGCTTTGAGCGAAATGAAAGACCATGTGATATTGCACGTGCTACAGGCCTAAATGAAGCAACGGCGAAAAGCACATGGAACGAAGAACGCGTTATAGCTACAAAGCAAGGAATAAAAAAAATTATTAGCTTGCTACGAAGAAATTCTGCGTGAAAAAAAAAGAACGCGCTGTGTCGTCAGACGAATTTGTTAGATTTTATGAAGCCATCGAAATAACTTTTTAACGTAAGTCATTTGTTTTTTTAATACATATTTTGTATTAATATGTATAAAGAACTGCAATTTTATTAATATTTTTCTTCTAAACTAGTGTTTTTGTTAGTCCTTGGTCCCAATTAAGCAAAATTTATATGTATTTATATGCAAAGTTGTACCCTGACTTACGCGAATTCGACTTACGCGATTTTCGTCGGACCCACCTATCGCGTAACTTCGGGGTATTACTGTATTATGCCAGAACCAAGACACATTTAACATTATAACCTCCATGTTGACATGTCGACCTGGTCTGAGTATAATCCCCCCACCTCCAAAGGGTGCCTCAAGTGAGAAATAAAGTGATAATAATAAAATAATTTCTTGTGGCATGTTATCTTTCCCTTAATTTTGATGACTAAAATTTAAGCTGTGAATTTCTATCTAAACAGGTTTTATCTGTATTATTATAGAGTTCATATGCATGACTAGTTTATTTCCTTATATATTTTTTATTTTATTTGAATTTCTGTACTAAAGAGATTAATTACTGTGAAAAATTTATGGAAAAGCAATATGAATGTTACAACTGTTTATAAGTAAAACCTGGTTATTATAAAATAAATATATATTAGAAATCTCAGAAAAGTGAATGAAATGTCTCAGAGGAAATTTTAATCCACAAGAATGATACGATAATATGGTGCTAAAAAGAGTGCAGTTGTCAAGCTTTTACTTTAAAAAGTTTTCTTTGAACTTTGAATATTATACTCCAGTTTTGCTTTTTAGCAGTTTTACTTTTGAAAATGGGCTTCCTTTTTAAAAAGGGAAGCTCATTAATACATGCTAGAGAAAACTGATAAACATATCTTAATAATTTTTGAAGTGACATATCATTCAATAAAAAAATTAAAACTGTTACTGAATTTATAATTCTAAAACTTTTAACAGGTGGACTGTGATAGGCTGTACAGTTTAAACAGCCATGTTGAATGTGTTTCTTTTGTGATTCAATTGTTCTGCTGCTTTTGTTGGCTAAATTTAAAATACTGTATCTAAAAATACCCAATAAAACAGTGATGAAATATCTTGCAGTGTATTTTCTGGAATTGTAAGCACAAATTTTCGCTCCACTAAATTTAAAAAGGAAGTTGCATATGAGCCAGTCAGATTTTTGCATTACAATTTGACATTTCTAACTATTAGAGATGTCACTATAAACTATCCACTCGATGATACTGAGTGGTCTTTCAATAACCATGTGTTATCCACATGGTTATTGAAAGTGAAACATCCAACATTGTCTTCAAGAATGAAAATGCTAGTTTCTTCAAACTGAATGAGTTATATTTTCTACTCTGACAGAGATATATAAAATGTGCCATTATGTTAATAAACAGAATCACATGGCATACTCTATTATTTCAACCAAGTCAGAACCTTGATGGAAGAATTCTAGGTAACACGAAATAAAATGTGTTGAACTGGTAAATTTAACAAACCAGTTCTACAAAACAGTAGAAAGTTGTGTTAATTATTTTTTAAGTCTTATTAAGCTTATATCTCTGTCAGCTTGAAATGAGTCCCTTCCTTCATAAGCTAACAGAAAATTACTATATTATAAGTGAAAAATTTTTTTAATGTGTAACTGTTTATTTTGCTAAAATTTTTTTAGAATGTTACCAAGATTTCTTTCTAATGCTGCCTACAAAAATCAAAATATGCCAAATTTTTAATTGTCAGTTTACACCTAAAACAACAGATTTGTCATTGGATGGCCAGGACTTCATTATTTAAGCACTGCAGGTATAATATTGCCTATAAAATATTAATGCAAAAACTATGTTCCTTTGCAACCATCTCTCAAAATTGGTTTTGAACATTGGCTTTCTTATAGACAGAAATGTGTACACATTTCTGTTTATAAGAAAGCCAATGTTGCTTACTACTGGCATGATCATCTTCTTTTCCTTTAACCAACCTGTGAAACCACAATGTGCAAAACACATCAAACGTGAGCTAATTTTTTTTTTTGCCATTCTCTTCCCCACATTGTGCCATATTTAACTTCAATCTGATTATTAGATGATTCACCAGATAGCTTTGAAGAGACATATTTTAATTATAAAAACTCATATAAAATTCAATGTCCTCTCTCTTGACTGCCACGAGATGGTGGTGGGCATCACTGGTTGAAGGGCACATGCTTGTATCCTCTCAGCGGCTGTAGAATGGTGCTGACCAGATTGCATTTATCATTGACAATTCTAGGTTTTAGTTTTAAACAATCATTTATGTAATTAAATTTATAATTATCAAGTTATTTTTACTGTCTCAAAGACAATTTTAACTTGCTTGTTTTGAGGGGGGGTTGTTTGATGCATTTCTATGTATAAAACTGAGCATTCTTGGTGTATAAGGAAGTGTTTGGTGAGTAGAATTTAATGTTGCTGCTGCTTGAGTGGAATGTGTATCAACAATGCTTGTGTATATATATATATACATATGAAGGCTTGTATACAACAAAGATTTGTTCATATGGGACTGTCAAAACCTTACTAAGTAAATCATATAGCAGTCAAATCTTGCTTCCAGTTCCTTTGTGACCACCATAATATTTCTACCCAATACTTACATACAAACGGATTCCATGATTTTTCCTGCCACAGAAATCAGACCTAGAGATCTGTGTAGTTAATTGGATGACCCTGAGAACCTCCTTTGCATATGACAGAGAGAGAGATTGGCATGTTTCTAGTTTTCTGGAATATCACCTGAGTGTAAGGATGCCTCCATTATTTTTATATAAAGTTTTAACGACTCCTTAACTATTTCTTTCAGTATAACTAAGTAGATACCATCAGCTCTTGTACCAGGTGCCTCCGTAGCCAGGTGGGAAGGAGCAGCAGTGCGTAGCACATGCTTCTTGATTAGACCAGGGTTCGAGCCCGTCACCACCAAATACGGAGGATGTGGAAAGGTCAGCGAATGACCACCGCATATTCCCGGAGCAATATGGCCTTAGTTGCTAATGCTCTTAAAAACCAAATAACAATAATAACAGCTCTTGCACCAGTGTTAGATGCAGTTGGTGTTGTGCACTGTGTATTCTGATGCCAGATTATTTATTGTTTTATTCAGAATGTTGTCATGTTTTTTGAATATAATCTAGAATGTGACAGACATATTCACCATTTTCTAATTCCTTGTTGTTTCTAGCAATTTGCAAATAGTGTTCTGGTCTTTTTTTTTTTTTTTTTTTTTGTCATAACCGTTAAACTGTATAATTTTTGTCAGTGCTGATTGGATAATTGAATGTAAGTTTTTTTTATTATTTTTTTTTTTTTATGCCAGAAAACTGTTTCTAATATAATTTTTGTCACCAAAATATTTCATTATGATTGAAACTATAATGAAGTATTTTGTAGAAGAAAACATTTATTAATAAGGCCTTTTTTATATATGTAATCATTTTAATACTAAATAAAGTGATTCCATTTTCTCTGAAAAAATCAAATTTCATGAGGTATAGTTATTTTACTTTCAAAATTCTGTACATAAGTAATTTACAAAGTACTGGAATGGTTTTTACTCCTTTTCTGCATCAAGCAAGGTAGCTACAGCTCTTACAACAGAACGTAAACTAGTTGGATCACGATGATATCTGTATAAAAATCAAATTATCAAAAGTTTAAAACAAAATGAATAGAAGAAGAAGAAGAATAATAATAAAAATTGTGTGAAACTGTTACTAGAAGTTTTCAGTGACTGGTAATATAAGCAGTTCATTTTATCATTTTTGGAATAACACTTTTAGAAATCTTGGTGTTGAAGTATTTCTTAACAAGTGCTTTTAAAAACACTTTGACTTCATGATTAACTCTCCAAAGGGTTTTTATGTTAATCCCAAAGATGAAAGTTTCTGGAACCTATAGTACTCTAGTACTGTGTGGGTTGAAAAGACAGAAGATACTTGTTAATGTTCAACTTGAATTATTGTAAATTGTAATTTTCAGCAAATATATAAAAGAAATTAACATAGAATAGGAAAAAATTAATTTGATGAGCTTTGTGCAGAACAATGAATCTTCACTAGCTGATCTGCATGTTTGGACTTATTCTGAAAAGAAGAACAATTACAATGTTAATTCAAAAGAGCAGTGCCTGTGGAAATATCTGTAGAAAAGGCATCCAGCAAAAACTGAACAGCTAATAGGGAACAGAGCAAGTTTTGTCATTTTATGTGGAGTTTAAAAGAGGTTCTGAGTAGGACTTACAATATCGGTCAAAATCTTAATACCGGTATTTTTAATTTATGAAACCGGGATACCGATATTCCAAAAAAAAAAAAAAAAAAAACCATTTTTCTCAATAAATCTTGATGACGATTAGGTGCAATAAATTAAGGAAAAAACAAGAAATTACCTGAATTCATGTTTTAAATCAAACTTTTATTACAATAATAAATATTCTGAGAAAAAATTATCAAACATACAGTTATTCTAAAAACAAAATATATATATATATATATATATTGAAACTTCAAATTTGGTTATGACTAAGCATCAACACTCTCTCTCCGAATCGAGTGAGCTCTTAAGAAACTCAATAGTATGTTATCATTTAAACTGGATCTAATTTTGGTACATATTTAATTAGCGCCAGAAAACGCCCTCTTGGATTTTGTGCTGGTTGGTGCTATTGTAGTGAGGTAGTCATAGAGGGGTTGCAGTTTACCCCTCCCCCTTATTTCCTCATCTTCAAAAAATCTTATTTCCTTTTTATCAAAAATAAAAAAATTTCCTTTTTGACTTTTTATGGCACTGTATCTGGGTTAATGAAAGAGACTGACGTTTAAGCTTGGTGAGGAAATCAAATAGATGTGCGGATTATCTGTTCATTTATATTTCCCTGTACCTTAATATTGCCTACAATGGCATTTGTTGCTAATATTTTGTGCAACAGCTCCCCCAAGCACTGAGGCCCACAAGCTACCTGGCCATTAAAAAAATCAGAATTTCCTTGGGTGCAAACCCCAATTGGGTTTGCATGCATTTACGTATCTCCCCCTATCTAATTCAAACTTGACCCAATCACGGTGTTATTCTTTAAACTCACTCTTCTTCCTTTGGTGGGAAAAACAATGTTTTCCCCAAACAACAAAACTCATCTTTTACCTCTATATCACCTGCTGACAATACCTTTGAACTTCTCCATACCAACACCCTTTCCCAAAATGCACTAAGTGTCGCATCCTCAAGAGCTGTGTTCAACCATTGTTCACCATATTCCTTGATTGCCTTACCAAGCCTACTCCCACTAATGGAAATATTTCTGTCATAATGTTTTCATTATTCCTTTTCTTCCACACATTGTACTTACTAAGAGAAATACATTTGTAAGACTTTACATCTTACAGTTTCATGACGTTTTCGGGTTTTTGATGCATTTGTATTGTGTATAACAATCCCTCTGTTACAAATTTTGTGATATTAATGATTTATTGTTGTTGATTTTTTAACCTTTATGTGAATAAATCATAAAGTTATGTTTTTAATTAGTACCGAAAAACTGGTATTTTTGTATCAATACTGGTATTTCAAATCCTAAATAAAATTACCAGGATCCCAGAATCTCAGTATTTAAGCCCTAGTTCTGAGGGCACCACACTAGATAGGGGAATAATATTCCACAGGAGACATCCTCCTTTGAGCACCAAAGAAAGATATCAGAAGTAAAATTTTTCAGATGTAGGTGTGAAAAGGCTTGAAATGGACAGATATAATTAAAACTAGGAAATATTAATTGCAGATGTAATTGAAGGGAAAGTAGTAGTGAGAACTGGATGACTTGGTAGAGGAGGTATCATGGGCTGAAGGAGAGAGACAGAGAACTTTTAAATTTTGATCAGAGCATATTTTCAACAATACTTTGATAATTGGCATCTTTCTTGTTCTTTAAGAAGCTGTGAACAAAATTTGAAGTCAATCCATGCTTTTTTTTTAACTGTGGTCATCATTCAAATTGCTAATGCAAAGCTAACTTTCTTATCTGTGGCCTAACAAAAATGCCTTCTTTGAGTTTCATATCAGATAAATTTAGAAATTTTATTGCAAAGGTAGTTTAAAGCAATTACCATCCTTGTCTAAAGCCTTTGCTTCATTAACTGTAATTTGATATGAAGTGGATGGACTTTCAGTAGGTCCACCAGTCTTCTGCATTTAGCACTTTTTTGAACCCAGTACAGGGGTGGTTCTGTATGACCACTTCTTCCTTGTGTAATGCCCTTAGAAAATTAAACATGACATTTTATTTGCTGATGAAACAACATGCACAGAATCTTGAAGGCTCCAAAAAGTAACCAAGTATTCCTTCATATTTAGTTTTATTAAGAATGAGATTTCTACATCTTCTTTAAGTGAATTAAATGTGCAGTTGGAATAGAAGCTAATTCCCCCTTACAAAGGAAAATGCCTTGGCTAGGTTTAGGGGAATAAATGAATAGTCTCCACTCACTTGAACTCCCTAAGGCAGTCATTAACTTTTTTCCTGAGTAAGTTTATAAGAATAGTGTGGGCCCTGAGGTGTGAGGGGGGTTTTTTTTTTTTTAATTTTTTAAAAGTGTATTAATTTGTCTTTATTTTGTTGCCCAATTTTAGAGTGAAATTATTTCAAAAATTAAATCAGAATTTTTTTTTAAGAATTGCAAAAAAAGTTCATCATTACTTTTTTTTGTAATGATGAATGTAATGTGCTATCTTCTACATCTATTTATTTATCATTTTATTCAATTTCATCAACTTGTGGATCCGATTTTCAGAGAATTTCAGGTTTTTTAAGCCAAAATTGGATAACAGTGGCTGACAGGTATAACCTCCTACAATTTTCTTGCTGCTGCCATCCATTATAAACTGTGTCTATAGTTACCTAGAAACACAGATAAAAGATGGCAGCACTACTGGAAGATTTTAAACTACCTTGAAAAATGTACTTCTTATTACTAAATAATAATGTTCATCTCAAAGCCTACACACATAAAATGTGTGTACTTGCAATAAAATAATCCAGAAGCCATACCTGAGAAAGTAATGAAATTAACTTATTCTCATAGTGTTTTGTACCAATAAAATTATGCCCCTGGAAACAATAGGCTTTTGGTTTGGAGTCTTGATCTCAGGATATCTTCAGACGAATTTGAAAATAGATCTTGAAGAATGGCTCAATATGGCAATAGCACGTTTCCAAAATTTGCAAATGTTTTGTACTGTTCATCATTCCATCAACAGGAACGTCACAGGTCCTTTTTCTGAAAACAAGCTCTAAAATATATTTTTTTTAACAGGATATTTAACCATCTATTGAATGTGCTTCACAGAAACCAGTTTTTGAGCATAATGAGAGCATCTGTCTTGAACAATAAAGTGAATCTCATTAGAAAATAGCACTTTCTTCCACTGCTCAGTTGTCCATCCAACATATTTCTTTGCCCAATCCAATGTTTTTTCTTCATATTCTCTGTTAGAAGCTGTTTTTTTTAAGGGAATCTTGCCTTTTTTGATCACCTTCAAAAAGAACTTGGTGTTGGAAGTCATAGACATGAATTCCAACACCAAGTTCTTTTTGAATATCAAAATTTGTTTTCTGTAGGTAAATTTTGATTTGCTTAAAAGGATTGCATCATCTCCAACTGTAGTTTTTTTGCTTTCTTGCACAGGTTCCTTTCCACTTTGGAGACACCAACCCTTTCTCTTTCTTGCATTGTAGAATTTTATTTTCAGTACTCATGCTCACTCCACATGTTTTTGCTATTTCTCTTTAAGCCATTGGTGTGTGTTATATAACATTAAAATTTTTTGTTCTTTGTTGTGATATCCATAGCTGAAACGTGAAAAAATACAGCAAACCACAAATACACTTCAAACCATTAAACTCCTATTAAAATGAGCTAATTATAAGGAAAATTAATTAAAGCAATGCTATTTTATTTAAAATAACAATCTATTCTGAAGTGATAATATAATTTCCTTCCCATAGCTCTCAGCACATAAAACCAATATTTTCTGCATTATAAGTGCTATTTTCCATTAATTTGCACACTACTGTATAATTAAACATTGTGCCAAAGCAATATCCTACACCCACCACACTTCTTTTAGGTTTATTGATAAAAAGATGGATATAAAGATTTCATTGAAATTTTATCAGAAAATTTGGCATCCTCAGAAGTTAGCAGCAAGATTTTCACTCAGCCAAACTGAATTTCTTATTATATATATATATATTTTTTTTTTTGCTTGTTTTCACAATATATGTGATCTCATCCCAAAGAATAACTTAACTAGTATCAATTCTTCACCAAACAATTGTAGAAGGAACAATTAAACAACCTAAGAAAATCATAAATGCAAGCAAGCTGTGCAAAAAAAGGAAACAATAAAACCATGTTTCATGAATTTATAATCAAGTAGATACTTTAAAGAATGAGCTCAGATATATCCCTTACCTCATTCTAAATTTATAAACTAAGAAACAATCAGTCTTTTCAAATACCAGATACATATACCTGACAACACATAGGTAAATGGAGAAAATTTAAAATCCCAAACTACAACAAACAAAAAAGTGTGACTTAGGTCAGTATGCTGCATCTTAAGATGTAGACATGCGAGAACAGCGACAAGATTATTCAGGGGCATTACAGGATTCTTTTACAAATAATGGTTTTTTTTAGTTCTATAAATTGCAATAGCTTCCAGCTACTGCAAAGAATCCTAACAAAGTGTTTAAGGCTTTAAATGGATTGAGTAAACTAAATGCTGATGGCATCTTTACTCTTTCTCAAATGACATATAGGGGGCATAATTTTAAACTGGAAAAGGATGGTTAGAACGGATGTGCAGAATTAGCTTTCAGGCAGAGAGTAACTGAAAGTTGTGGAATTAGCTTTCAGGCAGAGAGTAACTGAAAGTTGTGGAAGTGGGTAGTTTGAATAATTTATATAAAAAAAAAAAAAAAAAAAGAATGGGCAATTTTTCTTTTCACTGATACTGTTGTAAGTTTTGCTTTCGTGCATTGTTTTGCCATTACTAATTCTGATTTTACTTGTTATGCAGAGGGTTAAACAGCTATTAAAGGATTAAGCAAATTACTGTTGTAAATAAAAATAGAGAAAAAAACCTACTTTCCACTTTCAATATCTCTTGGTGGGCTAAGAATAACTGAAGCAACACTAATAATAAAAAAAGAAGAAAAAAATAGTTAATAACTATTTTTTTTTTATAATTCAAAAGTAAGCAATGAAATATTATTTCACAGTTCATGTGACATGTTAAATATTCCTCACTTTATCAAGTTAAAACAAAATTTGGTTACCATATCTAAGACAATGTAATGAGCCTTTAATAATACTTTTCAAAATAGTTGATCCATCCATAGATACCTAAAAGTTGCTGAATAATTACTGAGCCTTTGTTTAAATTAAGCTAATACTATGTAATCTCTCATCTGTTTTGCACTGTCAGTTTGTTACTTCAGCTCTTCAGTGACATTATAAACCAGTTTGGTATTTGGTGCATGGAATTAGCCAGCTGTACCTATTCCCAATCCTTGGTACAGTGTATTGTGAGAAAAACTGACAAAAAATAAAATCCCTAAAAAAAAAAAAAAAAATCCATGCCAGAGAATAAATACAGTACTTTCTCAAATCATAAAAGAGTTCCAAAGCTGTAGTTTATAAATGGGCGATTTTCTGATATACACACAGGTAATGCAAGGATGCAGGCCAATAACAAATTTTAGTCTCATTTTTTGTATTATACTACCATTGAAGAATCTTCACTGCTCAACAAACTTAGTAGAAAATGAGGTGTATCTCGTGCAGCTTGCAATGAAGTGGGACAAAATTCAGTACAGTGGTGTACCATAAGATAACTAAATGAGGAAACAGCGAGAAACATCAGGCAGATATAAGGGACATTTATAAGGGTGTATAAGAATTACCAAAAAAGGTCATATTACAGAAGTTGATATAAGATGCTCAAAAATATGGTCATGTGACATCAGTACAGCGTATGATTCCCTCCAATGGCTAAATGGGCCTGACAGCAGTGAACCACGCTCAATATAAAGGTATCTGTAAGGTGCTGTGGTAAAAAATCCCATTCTTCCACTAGCGCCAACCTTAGCTCACCAAATGACTGAGGAGTTGGCTGTCAGCATGCAATGCAATGCCCAAGGGCATCCCACACATGTTCGAATTTAAGTCTGTGATCGTGTTAGCCATGGCAGTCTTGGATATCTTCAGTTTCAAGATATTCCTCCACCACTTGAGCTCTATGTGCAGTGTCATTGTGCATGAAAAGAAAATCTGGGCCAACTGCATCTCTAAAAAGTCACACATAGGATTTGAGGATCTGTACCTCTGCAGTTACAGTACCACTATTAAAAATACGAAGAGGAATGTGGCCGTTGATTATTATTCTGCCCCCACATGAAAACACCAATAAATGTGATACTATCCCTCCAACATCATTTATCTGATGTTGGAGGGATATTATCACATTTCTCGTTGTCTCCAGATGAAATAATGTCTAGAATTTGTAGGCTAAAATGGGACTCATCAGAGAACAGAACTGTATCCCATTTTTCATGGCTCCGTGACACGTGTTCATGCCACCAGTTTAGACAAGCTCTGTGGTGGTTTAGGGTTAATGGGATACAAACCACTTGAATTGAGCCTTCTTAACACAGTCTGATTGGAAGTGTTTTCACCTGTGGCCGCAACAACCTCAAGAGACAATTGATGGCAGGACATCGTAAGGTTCCATCTTGCTGTTAGAGAGCCAGATAGTGGTCTGTTCTGGCTGACACCCTTGGGCGACCTTAGCCAGCTCTTCTTATAAATGGTTTCTGTCTCGTGAAACTGTTTCCATAGTGCCTAGATGACACTGCATGACACATTAAGCCAACATGCCACCCCTGTCTGGCTGCAAGTCATCCAACAGCTCGCCATCTCAAAGAATCATCTAAATGATGATGGCTTGCCATCCTGATTACTGGAGATGTGGCTATCCCCCTTAGCAAGCCAAAAAAAAAAACAGGAATGAAGTGAGTGGTTGCAACCCATTTTTATTAAGCATTAGGCAATTTGCACAATATGCAGCTCTGTAAGGTGGCAGATCAATTTCTACCGGATACTTGGAATTTGCATGCCAGGATGCCTATTATATCAAATATCCACCTTTGGCAACACTATGCACAATAAAATATTCATGAAAAACATTGTTCTGTTAATTTTGTCGAACAGTGTATTATCCAATATGTGTTGTATTTATATACACTGAGTGGCAACTTTATTAGGTACACTTACCTTTTTCATGAAATGGAGAATTCTTTCAGTAACAGCCTCACGTGGTCATACCATGTGATATAAGGCAGGTGGATATAGGGCTGCTCTATGTGTTGCCATTCAGTGTGAGAATGGGCAAGATGAAACATTTAGGTAACTTTCAACATGGCACAGTAGTTGGCACGAGTATCTTGGAAACTAGAACACTGCTGGGATTTTCAGGTAATACTGTGTTTCGGCTATATTAAGATTGGTCCAATAACCAAAAAAAATACAGCCAATGCCAATCCTGTGGTCGAGAACAGCTCTTTGATGCAAGAGGCCAACAGAAATAACAATCCAGTATGACAGTGGTAACCAAAGAACAATTTCAAAAGATAGAACTTGTACTTTTTATGAAAACCTCAAACACGAGAGGTATTAGAACCTATAGTACTTGGGTTGGAGGTTGAGAAGACTAAAGTTGATATTTGCTGACATTAGACTTCAAATTCTATAGATAAAATTTCAGGAAAAACAGACGAAGGAAGGTTGTTCCAGAAAACAGCAGTTGAATGAATAAACGAGGAAGATGAAAAGTTGGCTCTGTGAGTTTGAAGTTGGACAGTAAATGGATGTTGGCTGGTATTTGGACTGTTTTGAAAGAGAGAGCGGGAATAATAGAAGCCAATTCTATGGAGGCCATGGAAGCATCTGTAGAAAAGGCATGCAGCAGAAACAGAATATCTATGAGACAGAGAGTGGACAGACTCTGTTAGACTAACTGCCCTCTTTTGAATCGAATCTAGAAGCCTGAGAGAGGTTTTGGGAGCACCGCCCCAGATGTGAGAACAATATTCCATGGTAGGGTGGATTTGCAATTTGTTCAGAGTAAACAGCTGTTTGGAAAAAAAGTAATACTGAGAGCAAAAGAGAAAACCAAGTTTTTTAGATGCAGAGGAAGCAATATTTGTAATGTGGTTGTTGTTAGTTTGTTATTTTGGTTTTTAGGAGCATTAGCAGCTAAGGCCATATTGCTCCAGGAAATGCGGTGGTCATTCCCTGACCTTTCTGCATCCTCCATATTTGGTGGTGACGGGCTTGAACCCCGGTCTAATCAAGAAGCGTGTGCTACGCACTGCTGCTCCTTCCCACCTGGCTACGGAGGCGCCATGGTTGTGCCAAGAGAGATTAGAAGTCCGGGTAATCTCCAAAAGAGATATATCATCTTGCATAGAAATCGGAGTGTCACCAAAAGATAAGCATAGGAACAGAAGGATCCTTTTTGTGAGATACAAGACAGTACTGAGTTTTATAAGGATTGAAATCAACTAAGTTGTCTTTGCCCCACTGGAGAATTACCGGGAGATCGGCATTTAAGGAATTGGTAACGGATATTTGAGAAGTTGAAGCTGATTAAGCAGGGCAAGGTTTCTAAAACTGGAAAGTGGAATGCAATGTGCTATCATCAGCAAAATTATGGATAGGATTTCTGGTCAATGGAAGAAGGTCATTAATATACAAGAGGAAAAGAGTGGGGGAAAGAACTGAACCTTGGGGGACACCAGCATTAGTGGAGAAGTTAGAAGACAGAGAGCCATCTACCATCACCCTCAGTGAGCGGTCAGAGAGAAAACTGGATAACCAATTACAAAAAACAGTTGACAAACCATAAGATGGAAGCTTGTTTAGAAGACTTTTATGCACAATCAAAAGCCTTTGAGCTGTCAAGAGCAACTGCTTGTGTTTCACTGAACTTTTCCATTGAATTTGTCCATAGATGGGTAACATAAGCCAGAATATCACCAGTGGATCGACACTGATAGAATCGATACTGGCAATCGTTGTTCAGACGGAAGGTTTCTAGATAGTTTAAGAGTTGGCAGTTAATTGATTTCTCCATTACTTTAGAAGTTATTAGGTGTTTTAGAAGTGACTGAATAGCCCTTAAGACTGTGCTATAATGGATGGAAATAAATTACTGCAGTATAGATAGAGGAATCAAACACATTTACTTACTTTGGGGTTCTGAGTATTGTCAGTAATTCAGCATTTCTGTTTGCCACAATTTTCCAAGCAACATTTCTTTCTCTTGCAGGTGTGTTTAACTGCTTTTCTGCTTTAATCAGACAAAGAAGAGCTCGGGGAACCAAATCCTGACAACGAGTAGCCAGCTACTCAATGATATTAAAATAAGATAAAAATAAATAAGATAATATAAAAAAATTATATATATAAGCTACTCAATGTATAAAATAATGAAGTTTGCACTGATATCAGATTAGTAGGAAATATTAAAACAAGAAGATAAAAGGATATACCAAAATGAGTAGTCTTTATTAATTCAAATGATAAATACCTGACCCCTCATTTTATAAATAGTTATCTTTACTGAAAGGTGGTAATAAAATTATATGCCCAATGTGTGATAACCATTTGCTAGCTCTTAGGCCACATGCAGAGGACTAGAAAATCAAAATGTGCAGCAATTAAGTAGCATGACAAAAAATGGAAGGTCATATATACCTCAGGGTGAAAAAAATGTAGCATATATGCTTTTGGCCAAGAGGAGAACACTAGAAAGGACTCACCATGATGTAAAAGAAAGGTTATTTACATGTATTTATTGCATTAACTTTTGTAATTATCAAATTGAAGCATTTAATGAGCTTTAATCCTAACATAATCATGGTGAGTTCTTTGTCATTGTCACTGGTATCTTTAGCCTAATATACCCTATACTGCTAAAAGTAACCAAACACCTGCATGTTTCCAAGAACCTTTTATTTATTAATACAATACTTAATGTGCTGGGCCACTTCTGGCATTAACTGCACAATGCATCCTTGTCATTAGACTGAACCAATTTCTGATAATAATTATTATCTTAATGATTCCCAGGCATTACTCAAATCCATATACATGTATTGTGTCTGTAAAAGTGTGCATTCACAGCCTGATCTTCATGTGGTGCAGGTTGAAAAAACCAAAATAACTAAGGGGGGAACCCTACTACTTCCACCTGAGATCAGCTAAGTACAGTACATTCTTCAATGAAAAGGCCTTTAGAAATTCCTCCAGTCATTGAGGGAATTAAACTCAGAACTCTCCAATTGGGTGATAAGTGGCAAAACCACTGTACTGTAGTATTTTGGTCTTTCCTCCTTCAAAACAGAAGTCAATTCAGCTACTGACTGCAGGCAAGTTGGCCTGGTCCCAAAGCTAACACTGCAGTTCATCCCAAAGGTGTTCAGTGGGATTAATGTCAGGGCTCTGGGGAGTCCATTGAAGCTTTTATATGCCCATGTCTTCAAATGATATCACTACAGAATGTGCAATATAACATAGTACACCATCGTGCTGAAAAAAAAGAAAAGAGCCCGTGCATTACTGCTATTGCACAGATTGAGTTGAATTGTCTAGAATATCAATATACTGCACAGAATTTGTTCAAGGAATGAAAACTACAAGAAACAATCTCGAACAGCAATAACACCTCTACCAAACTTCACAGTTGGGAAACACACTCTGGTAAATGACATTCTCTAGTATGTCGTGACTCAGTGTTTATCAAATGGTGCATTGGGAGACACTGGTGTACTGCAAAGAGTTAGATGTTTGGCTGAAAATTTGCAATAAATTCATGGGAAATAATCTAAAACATGCTTTTTTAAAGTTTAACAGATTGTAAATGCGATCTGCACACATGAGAATAGTCTATTCTATTATTTTGTAGCAGTGACAAGTGAAAAATCTCTTATGCTTGGCAAGTGTCAAGAAAAAACAACAATAAATAACTTATTCATTCCTTTGTAATTAGTTTACACTTCTCATCAAATATATATATATATATAACTAGATGTAGCCAGTAACATATGCCATCTTTCTGATTATGGCGTAGTTTAATCTAGATCCTTCAGTCTTCACCATTCTTGTTTAGCGGTGATATAATTCTACAACAGTCACCTGTGGTGTCTGTTGTAGAATTATATATGTCTCTATTTGCAGGTGGTTCTCCATCTTCTCCAACAAATATTGCAGCAACCTCCATTTTGGATGTTCGTGCATTATATCGTCTCTTAACCATCTCGTCCAACTGCTGCATTATTTCAGCCATACATCCTTGGTTTGATTGTTTTTCAAGCTGTTTTGTTGTTGCTTGAAAATAAAGTTGTCCATATCCTGGCTTATTTGCCTCGTTTGGATATAGCAGTGAGACCAAATGGTAAATCTGGCCGTGTATTCTAAAACAGTATGGACTATTTCCAGGCAGCGATTTAATCTCTGCACCCATTGATGCAAAAGCCACTGTGAGTTGTACTCTCGTATATGTTCTCTGTAGTTATTTGCTTCACATATATCCCTTGTAAGCAGCTCTCGTAATACAGCACGTGTCTCAGACGGTGGGTCAAGTGAAACTTTTCCATCATGACAGCATTTAGTGTATTTATTCGATGTGTTTAACTCATGTCCCCAATATCTTGCATTGCAGTGCTCACAGATGTAACACATATTTCCTACGTCATACTCTTCACATTAATTAGAGTTTGTTGATTATTCACATCTGGTACTTCTATTTGATTAGTCCTATGGCATTTTGCCCATTTTCTCATTTCCAATCTTGCTTCTCTTTCTTCAATGTTTTCTGTCCGTCTTCATAGTCACAGAATCTCGTTTCAGTCTCTTAGTCTATTAGATCTCTCCTCTAATGTTTCATTAGCATTTCTTCTACATTTTCTCAAAGTTTTTACACACTGTTCAGCCATTTTTACACTTCTTAAAACTTAGAATGGTTTATTAAAATTGAAGACAGACAAAATAAACATACATTGACAGCTTTCAGGCATAAGTTGCCTTTCTTCAAATGCCTGAAAAATTAATAAAGAATGCCCAGTATGGTAGTCATACGAGGTGAATGAGTGCTGACAACAATTAGCAGTTGGAAAATTTGAGCAGCATACCTAAGCATTTTATATATATAGATTGTTTAAGAAGGAAAATAAATAAATTCATTCATTGTTTCTTCATTATCTTACCTGGCTTAATGTAGTCATGGACACACTAAGAAGACGTAAGAATTTCTGATCTGGTGAAATAGATCCTAACATTTCATAGAAAGTTGACTCCAGGCCTTCAAAATAAGCTGTCAAAATTTCTGGTCTGCAAAGATCACTATATGCAACAGATGTATATTCTCCAACAGCATACACCTAAAATAGAAGAAATGTAGGTTTTTGGGATTAATAAAGACACTAGGAACTTTACTACCGAATTTTGTAAGCTATAGTATATAGCTTACAAAAGATAAATACTATAATATATACTATAATATATGATGCATTATCTCTTTTTAGATACTAGAAACCATAATATGCAAGGGTGAGATATGATAAACAGGAATCTTTTTTTACTGATAACTAGTCTTTTATTTTCAAGATAACCTCTATCACAGTTTGGCATCATCCCATCTGTATACCAGATATTTTATACTCTGCTTATCAAAATCAAGTTCCCTGTCCACATCAACTCTTACACACTGTTTTGTCTTGATGACATATGGCAAAATAACATTTTCATCTGTCACAACACTGTCATGTGCACATTCATATTGGGCAAAGGTAAAGCCATGATTTGTCCATTTTTTACATATGTTAGCATGAAGGATGGTGTCAACATGCACTTTTTTTATATGTTGACAAATTTCTGCTTATAGTGGAGATATCCTCCACTATAAGAAACTGAATGAAACTACATTAGATTAGATGACGGTTCATATCTGCTTATCCATTTTTTGGGAAAAGTGATAGCCAGCCAGGAATGGAGAAGTTAGATTGGACCCCATCCTGCATAAAGAGAAGTTGCTGCAAATTTGGTCACTTTTTTATCTGCACTATATGGCAATTTCTGGTTGACTGTGGCTCCTCTTTTCTACTGTTTCCTTGGCATTGTGTACCCACCCTCCCAAAACAAAGCTTCCTATATGAAAAACAGTTTTGTCTGAACACAAGATATTTAAAAGAAGAAATCCAGTGGTGGCTTCCATTGGTTCCCAGCAGATGCACCACAGTTTCCAGAGGAAAATGATGTGACTTTCATTTCAATTCTTGTCTTAGAATCTTCTCCATAGCATGATACTTTATTCCAGTTTCCAGCACACACACAAACTGCCTTATGGATTACTTGGTGGTGCTTCTAAACATTTTTTTTAAATGCCTGAAAATTTTCTGCATACAAAGATTGCACCTCCACCATATTTACTATTAACGACTGATCCTGTTGTCATTAATTTTCATGATATCCTTGAATAGTTTTTGGATCTAATGTTTCATGTCATCCATATTCTGAATGCCACTATCTCTGCACAGCTACTACAGAACCACAGTACTTCATACGTTGAAATAATTTAGGCTCAACTATTTATGCTCAGTTTATTTGCCATTATTTATAAATTGACACTGCACTAAATGACAAACCTCTCTCCATAATGCACATTTAATGATAACTCTATCTCACATACTAATCAAGTAACACAAGTTTCAAAATAGGGAGTGACTTTACAATCACCCTGCGTATATGAAGTGAATTACATATTTCATTGCATAAAATATTTCTATTTAAATATTCCATTCCACATATACTTACAATATGCGTAAAGATCTCAGATGCAATTGAATAGTTCTTAAAGTGGCTGATATATTCAGTCAACTCTTTGTAACAATGAATGGTAACAGCTGGTTGAAGTGAGAACAGTTGAAGCACAGCTTCAGCCAAGACACTGTACAATAAGAAAACAGTTTCAATCAGCAATAATTTAATTAAACAAAACAATTTTATTAATTCCACACTCCAAGCATTAATTCTTTACACAATTTCTGTGCCTTTATAATAAATTATATATAGAACTGATATATATAGTATTTTGGGAAAGTTTATGACCAAGCGTGCTCTACCACAGAAAATACTCAAATTCAAATTTTCTGATTAAAAAATATCTGTAAAATTTTAAAATTAAATTACAAATGTAATTTTTAATTACAATTATGATTATGATTATTTTTCCCTCTGCATTGCAGTAGTGTTTTTTTTGTGCCATATCCATTGTTTATCTAATAACGTATACTTACTTTATTCATATAAGTATATATTAAGTATATATTTATATCAATAATGAAGGCATGATGTATGCAATATAAAGTAGCTCTTGCACAATAAACTATCCCCCAGCAAAAAAAAAAAAAAACATGTATGATGCAAATGACAATTCTAATTATATGAGGTGTGACAATAAAGTTCTCAGACTAAAATAATAAAAAAACACCAAATGAAGTAGCTCAAAAAAGTTTTATTTTTATTCAAAGTAATCACCACATGATTGAATGCACTTATTACACCATTCTGAAACTTTTTGAAAATAGTCGGGGAAGGGGTTCAAACAGATGATGTTCAGTTAGCATTAGTAAACACATATGATGCAAGAAAGCATGCTTATGCAGCATCAGCAAAAAAAAAAAAAAAAAAAAAAAAACCCTCCATTCGTTCCAAATGCCTGTCCAACTCAGCCTTAGGCAGCAACTTCCACAACAAAAGATGGAAGTCTGTTCCACCAATCAACCACCCACTGACTGAAGGCTTGTTTGTTATTTGGTTTTTAGGAGCAACTAAGGCCATATTGTTCCGCGAATGTGCGGTGGTCATTCCTTGACCTTTCCGCATCCTCCGTATTTGGTGGTGACGGGTTCAAACCCCGGTCTAATCAAGAAGCATGTGCTATGCACTGCTGCTCCTTCCCACCTGGCTATGGAGGAGCCCTGGCTGAAGGCAAATTTCATCACATCCATTCTACAACTGTCTTTCCTCAATTTGAATCTATGCTCCCCTCAGGTTCTTAATCTGAGCAAGAGGAAGATCACATCAGCATTCAGCTTGCTCAACCCATTCAAGGCCTTATACACCTCAATTAGATCACTTTTCTGGTGCCTACTCAACAGGAACTGCAATTTGCAGAACTTCAGTTTTTCTTGGTAAGAGAACCCCCTTTGTTCCCCTCACTAACCTTGTTATCCTTCTTCGTACTCATTCTAGCAACTTTACATAACTTCCTAAAATGAGATCTCCAGACCTGTACACAGTACTCTAGGTGTCGACTGACCATTGCCTTGTATAACGGGATAATCACCTCCCTGTCCCTGCTAGCAAAATTCCTATATATCAATTGACAAGACTCCAAGACCTGCCCTGGCAGCCAGTCTGCACTGTAGGGTGAACTTCATATTTGACTGCACAATTACCTCCAGGTCTTTTTCACTTTCCACTTCCCTGAGTGTAGTACCACACAGTTGGTACGTTTCTCTTCAGTTATTGCTACCCATATGCAGTACTTGGCATTTGTCAATGTTAAACTTCAGTTGCCACTTCTTAGCCCATTTGCCTAACTTATCTAGATCCAGTTGGAGTAGCATACTATCTTTACTGTCGTGAACAATCCTGCCAACTTTTGTATCATCTGCAAACTTGGACATTAATCCTGATATACCTTAATCAAGATCACTGATGAATACACAAAACAACAATGGGCCCAGCACCGAACCCTGGGGAACTCCACTAATAACATTTGTGCACGAAGCGCAATGTCCATTGATTGCCACTCTCTGTCGTCTCCTACTCAACCATCCCTTTATCCATTGTAGCAACTTACCCTTAATGCCATACCTCTCCAATCTGTACAGCAGTCTTCCATGTGCAACAGTATCAAAAGCTTTCCTGAAATCCAAGTATATGATATCAAAATTATTTTTGACATTCAGTTCCTTTGTGACGACATCATAGTATCCAATGATATTGGTCAACAAATCCATGATGTGTCTTAACTATTACTGCAGTCTTGTCTAGATGATCCTGCAATGCTTCTTTAACCAGTGACCCCATTATTTTCCCCGGAACACAAGTTAAACTAACAGGTCTATAGTTGCTTGTGTAACCTTTTGAACCCTCTTTGATCCCGTCCACCCCAGGTGCCTACCTTATGTTTAACTTCAACAATTTCTCCTCCACTTTGCTCTCAGTTATTACAAAATCACTTAGCTCCCTGTTAGATTTTGATAAACTTCTGGCACTCCCCTCATTGAATAACTACTCATGTGAATGTAGATGCAAAATACTCATTCAGTTTATCAGCCTGAGCATGATCATCAATAGTCAACCCATCTATGTTAAGTGGTCCAATCTGATTCATCCCTTTCCTTCTGGAGTTTACATAAGTAAACAACTCTTTGCTGTTTTTCTTTACATCCTTTGCCAAAGATTTCTCATAATCTGCCTTCACCTGCCTAACCTCCTTTGTGACTTACTTCATTATAGACAAGCTTATATCTGCCATAGGTTTCTGTGTCATCTGATAATTTATACGTATCCCATACATTTTTCTTCTCTGCCACGAGCCTCATTAATTCATCTGACATCTATTTAGGCCTGAACCTTGAAAAGTATTTCTTAGTTGGAATAAAAAGTCTAGTAGCCTCCAAGATTAAGTCCCTGAAGGCTTCCCATTTAGAATTCAACGTTGGTAACATCATCAGTTGATTCCATTGTACAGAATTCAACAACTGTCTGCGACACTTGTAGTCACCTTTACGAAAGCAAAAGCTCTTCCTTTTAGCCTTGATGGTAGTTACATCTTTAAGTAATTCCCATATCAGTACATTGTGATCACTGTCACCCAGTGGTTACTTTATCTGCAAATTCTTAATGCATGAATAATCACTGCTGATAATCAGACCAAGAGTGTTACTCCCTCTGGTTGCTTCTCGAACATGCTGCTATAGAAAACAGTCATGAAGCATATATGAAGTTTTCTGAGCAGTGCAGATGTTTTGCAAGAGTAGCTCATAATGTCTTGTCAATGATATACAGGAATTTTTCTAGCAGGGATAAGGATATCCCTTTGTATAAGGCAATGGTTAGGCCATACCTTGAGTACTGTATACAGGTCTGGAGGATTCCTTTTAAGAAGGATGTAGAGCTGTTGGAACGAGTACAGAGAAGGGCAACACAAGGTTAATGAATGGAACAAAGGGTTGGTTACTCTTACGAAGAAAGGCTTAAATTTTGCAAATTACAGTGTCTGGAGACTAGGCACCTGAGAGGTGATCTGATTGAGGTGTATAGAGCCTTGAATGGTTTGAGCATGCTCAATGCTGATTTGATTTTTCCTCTTGCTCAGAATAATCGCCTCAGAGGGCATAAATTCAAATTGAGGAAAGACAGATGTGCGGAAGTTTGCCTTTAGCCAGCGGTAGTTGGTTGGTGGAACAGACTTCCATCCTTTGTTGTGGAAGTAGATAGCCTAAATAAATTTAAGGCTCAGCTGGACAGGTATTTCGAACAAACGGAGGGGTGAAGTGGAATTTTTTTTTTTTTTTTGCTGATGCTGCTTAAGCTTGCTTTCTTGCATCATATGCCTCTACTAATGCTAATTATACTCATCAGATTCATTAGGCCTACACACACACCTACTCTCATTTTTCCTTTCCCAGTGCTTACGTCACAACAAACAGACTGAACATTGCATTGTCCACCAACATCAATTGGATGCACTTCCTTAGATTTTATGCATTTCTTAACTAAAAGCATAATCCCTCCTCCCTTCCTGTTTTGTCTATCCTTTCTGTACACATTGTACTCCCCAAATTCCAATTCTGCACTGCTTATATCTGTGTGACACCACGTCTCTGATATCTCAACAATATCTGCCTTGGATGTCTTGACTAGCACTTCAAGCTCATCAAATTTGTTAACTATACTCTTAGCACTGGTGTACATGCAAGTATTGCATTAGCAAAGACACATGATGCAAGAAAGCAAGCTCATATAGCATCAGCCAAAAAAAAAAAAAAAAAAAAAGCCTTATTTCACCCATCCACTCACTCCAAATGTGTGTCAAGTTCTGTCTTGAATCTATTTAGGCTATCAACTTCTTCAACAACAGATGGAAGTTTGTTTTTTTTTTTTTTTTGATTTGGTAGTTGTTGGCACATCGGCTTCTGTGGCCATATTGCACCTCCCAAGGTTTTTGCAGTACTTTGATCCAAGCCCGAGGCGGGAATCGAACCCGCGACCTTTGGGTTGCCGGGCATGGAAGTTTGTTCCAGCAATCACCCACCCGTAAATCTATTCTACAACTGTCTTTCCTCAGTTTGAATCTATGCTGCCTCAGGTTCTTAATCTCAACAAGCGGAAGTATCAAATCAGCATTGAGCATGCTCAAACCATTCAAGGCGTTATACACCTCAATCAGATCACCCCGCAGGTGTCTAGTCTCCAGACACTGTAATTTGCAAAACTTAAGCCTTTCTTTGTAAGAGCAACCCTTTGTTCCATTCACTAATCTTGTTACCCTTCTCTGTACTCGTTCCAGCAGCTCTACATTCTTCTTGAAATAAGGCCTGTAGACAGTACTCAAGGTGTGGCCTGACCATTGCCTTATACAAGGGAATAATCACCTCCTCATCCCCGCTAGAAAAATTCCTGTATATCATTGACAAGACACCATAAGCTACTCTTGCAGCCTGTCTGCACTGTTCAGAGAACTTCATTTCTGCCTGCACAATTACCCCCAGGTCCTTTTCATTCTCTACCACTGTCAGTGTAGTACCACAGAGTTGATACATTGCTCTGGGGTTACTGTTTCTCATATGTAGTACTTTACATTTGCCAATGTTAAACTTCATTTGCCACCTCTCAGCCCATTTGCTCAACCTTTCCAGATCCTGTTGCAGCAGCAGCATAGCATCAGTAGTGTCCTTAACAACCCTGCCAACCTTTGTATCATCTGTAAACTTGGACATTAAGCTTGATATACCATCATCAATATAATTTATAAATACAGAACACAATAATGGACCGAACCCTGAGGGACTCCACTAAGAACATTAGTCCACAATGAGCAGTATCCATTGATTACCACTCTCTGTCTTTCTCCCCCTCAACCCTCCCTTTATCCCTAGCAGCAATTTGCCTCCACTGCCACACTGCTCCAATTTGTGCAGCAGTCTTCCATGTGCAACAGTATCAAAAGCCTTTCTAAGATCCAAATATATAATATCAAAGTAATATCAAAGTTATTCCCTGCATCCAGTTCTTTTGTGACTGCACCATAGTATCCAATCAAATTGGTCAAGCAAGACTTTCCCTTAACAAAACTATGCTGTGTCCGAGCTATAACTGAAGTCTTGTCTAGATGATCCTGCAGTGCTTCTTTAACCAGTGCCTCCATTAATTTTCCTGGAACAGAAGTTAAACTCACAGGTCTATAATTATTTGTGTCAGCCTTTGGGTACCTCCCCTGAGTCCAAAGAAGCTCTCATAATTATAGCTAAGGGTTTGCTTACTTCCTTTGCTGCCTCCTTTAATATAACCGGATAGATCCCATCCACCCCGAGTGCCTTTTTTATGTTTATTCTCAACAATTTCTCCTCCACTTTCCTCACAGTTATTACAAAATCATCTAGCTCAGTGTCAGAGTTTATTCACCTCTGGCATTCCCCTTCCTGAATAACTCCTCATGTGTGAATGTAGATGCAACATACTTGTTTAGTTTGTTAGCCACCTGAGCAGGATCCTCAACTGTTGAACCATCAATATCCAGTGGACCAATCTGATTTATCCCTTTCCTTCTAGAGTTTACATAGGTAAAGAACTCTTTGTTGTTTTTCTTTGCATCCTTTGCCTGCCTAATCTCCTTTGTGACCAGCTTATATCTATCATAGGCTTCCATGTCACCCATTAATTTATATGTATCCCTTTATTTTTCTTCTCTGCCATATGTCTCATTAGTTCATCTGACATTCATTTAGGCCTAAACCTTGAACAATATTTCTTAATTGATATATAAAGCCTAGTAGCTTCCAAGATAAGTTCTTTCAATGCTTTCCATTTTGAATTTGCTGTTGGTCCCACTGTATAGAATTTAAATACTGTCTCAGACCATCGTAGTCACCTTTACGAAAGCAATAACCCTTCCCATCATCTAACTACCATCAGGGGTAAACCCTGATGGTAGTTATCTCTTTGAGTAAATCCCAGTTCAGCACACTGTAATCACTGCCAAATAGTGGTTCCTTTATCTGCAGATTCTTAATGCATGAAGAATCACTACTGATAATCAGATCAAGAGTATTACTCCCTCTAGTTGCCTCCCAAACATGCTGATGTAGAAAACAATCATCCAATAAATCCACAAAAGCCTTGCTAGTGTGTGAGTGAGTGACCAACTAACCCACAAATTCCAGTCAATATCTGGGAAATTAAAATCTCCCATTATAAGACTCTCTGATTTACTGGCCCACTCTATTTCTCTGTACAGTTTCTTATTATACTCATCAGAGTCATTAGGCCTATAGCACACTCCTACTCTCAATTTTGATCTACCAATGCTTTATGTCACACCAAACTGACTCGACACTACACTGTCCAGCAATGGCGACTGGCTTCACTTCCTTGGATTTTATGTTTCTTAACTAATAGTATAACCCCCTCCTCCCTTACTATCTTGTCTATCCTTTCTGTACACATTGTACTCCCCAAATTCCAGTTCTGCATTCCTTGTGTGACACCACGTCTCTGATATCCCAACAATATCTGCCTTTGATGTTTTGAGCAATACCTCAAATTCATCAAATTTATTTATCAAACTCCTAGCATTGGTGTACACGCAAACATACATGCACCTGTTCCTATTCTTAGCTACCCTAACACAACCCATGTGTTTACTTGTACCCCAATGACTCCCAGCAGTCTCTGAAATATGCTGCATCTTGTTTTCCAGGCTGCTGCTCATTCCAATAGAAGCAGTGCAAGAATCACTTTGACCTCTTCCAGTGGCTACTGTTAATCTATTAGTCCTTGTATCTCCCCAAGCTGGCGGTTTTCCAACGCACCTAACACTGCCTCGATAGCATCAGCAAATATTCTTGCACCTTTTCTCTTTAAGTGTATCCCATCCCTGTAGAAGCAGTCTCTCCTGTTAACAAGTACAAACCAGGCTGAAAAAAATTCTATCCCTTGAGCCTTGCACAATCTTTCCAGGGCCGAATTGATCGACAAGGCTCTCATCATATACTCCCTCCTATCGTGTCTGAGTAGAATTGCAGACACTTTCAAATTCAACCCTAATTCACGGTTTTTTTTTCAACAGTGATCTGTACTTGTTAAGTAATTCCCCCGGTCTCCTACTCTTAAAATCATTAGTGCCAACGTGTACAACTATATATCGTGATTATCACCTTGTATAAGGTTATCACCTTATACAAGGTGATAATCACGTCCTTATCCCTGCTAGAAAAATTCCTGTATATCATTGACAAGACACCATGAGCTACTCTTGCAGACTATCTGCACTGCTCAAAAAACTTCATATCTGCCTGCACAATTACCCCCAGGTCCTTTTCATTCTCTACCACTGTCAGTGTAGTACCACAGAGTTGATACGTTACTCTGGAGTTACTGCTTCCCATATGTAGTACTTTACATTTGTCAATGTTAAACTTCATTTGCCGCCTCTCAACCCATCTGCTCAACTTTTCTAGATTCTTTTGCAGCAGCATACTGTCATTGGTGTCATTAACAACCCTGCCAACCTTCGTATCATCTGCAAACTTGGACATTAAGCTTGATATACCATCATCAATATCATTTATAAATACAAAAAACAATAATGGACCCAACACATGCACCTGTTTCTACTCTTAGTTACCCTAACACAGCCCATGTATTTATTTGTTCCACTACGATTCCCAACAGTCCTGAAAATCTCCATTGCCTTGCTTTCCATGCTGCTGCTCATTCTAATAGAAGTGGTGCAAGAACCACTTTTGCCTCTGCCTGCGGACACTGTTAACCTTTTAATCTGTGTATCTCCCCAAGCTAGCAGTTTTCCGACCCACCTAACACTGCCTCGATAGCATCAGCAAATATTCTTGCAGCAGTTATGTTTTTCTTCATCTTCAACATGCTGAAATCTCCTTTCTTTGAGGGCAGTTTTCACCTTGGGAAAGAGGAAGAAGCCTGCTGGTACCAGATCGGGAGAGTAGGGTGGATGGTTGATCTGTACACCATGTTTTGTCATAAATGTCTTCATGACAAGTGCAGAATGGGCAGGGGTATTTTTGTGCAAAAAAGAACCAACTGCTTTTCTTTCGAAATTGAATTTCTTGTGAATCACACAGTTTGTTAAAAAACATGATCGACATTGTCGTGATCCTTTGTAAATGAAACTTTTTTAGGCCTTGGTTAACGTTCAAAATCCTTAGGGATTCTGAACTCTTACACTTTGTCTCTGGGCTGAAACTGAAACATCCAATACTTGTCTCCAGTGATAATACAGTTGAGGTAATCCCAATTATTTAGACAATCAATTTGCAAGTCTGGATGAAGTCTTCGCATGGTGACATTCTTTCTTACTTCTGCACATCTGTGAGACTGTGGTATAAATTCTACACAGACCTTCCTTTCCCTAAATCTTCAGAATTTGTTGGATTGTCTTCTTATTCATATTCAACTCATCTTACATCATTATGAGGATCAAACAACAATCTCTTGCCAAAATTTTCCAACCTTTTGTAACTCTGTCCTCATTTTGAGAGGTTGACAGATGCCCACTTCTTGGGTCATTACAAACATCCTCACTTGTCTTTGAACTGCTTATACCATTCTAACATACTGGTATGACATAACATTTCAACACCATAAACAGTTTTTAACATTTCATATGTTTCTGCTGCAGATTTTCCCAGTTAAAAGCAAAATTTGCTATTCATTCATTGCTCCATTGCAAAATTTTGACATAGAATATTTAATACTACTAAAGAAACTGGTTGTTACTTGCAACTTGTCAATCTACTGGAATCTCTGTACCACCATCTGTTTCCAGAAGTTTGAACTACAACATACCACTTCCGTTTATTTTCAAACTCGTCAAATAAGACGAGTTTGAAATAATCGGCCTTGTAAAAGTATCGGTAAGGGTTTCCACGTGTTCGTAACTACCGCTACCGTTAGTAACTTTCCCGCCATTGTGATACCGTACTAGATATACCGTAGGTTATATACCGTACTAGATAGCGTTAGTTGAACTTCGTTAGCAGTTAAATTGTACGTTTAAATAAATACATATAACGACTTAGATTACAAACGTAATATAATTAATAACATAACATAATTAATTAATAAATTAATAGAATCATGACTCAGACCAGAGCAGCAAAGCAAAAGGTTCAAGCTAATGGAAGTGCTGTGGCTCAGAGCAGAACTGAGGGGGGCAGTTGTCCTCTGACTCACAGCCTTATAAAATGCACTGTTTGCTTGATGTTTGCAGAGCAATCGGGTACGGGACATGATACTGCCAAGGGGGATGTCTTCGTGTGTGCGCGATGCAAGGAGTGTATCGATATCAGGCAACAACTCGGCGTTCTTATGGGCCTATATGAGAGCTTGAAGGACAGGGTGGATGCCCTCGAAGAAACTAAATTGAGGGGCCCATCAAGCTATCAGCTGCCCACATCAACGCCAGAGCTTGCACTTGGGCATCGCGTGACACAGAGACAACCCCCAAGGCAGAATGCGCTGGTCCCGAAGGAACTAGTAGTTGTTGGTGACTCTATTGTCAAGGAAACGGGGAACATGCTTTGTAAAAAAGATAGGTGGAACAGGACCAGGGTATGTCTGCCAGGGGCAAAGGTTGATGACGTTGTAGAGCGAATATCATCTTTTAAGGGCACAAAAGGTGATATAGTTGTACACGTTGGCACTAATAATATTAAGAGTAGGAGACCGGCAGAATTACTTAACAAGTACAGGTCACTGTTGAACAAAAGCCGAGAATTAGGGTTGAATTTGAAAGTGTCTGCAATTCTGCCCAGACACGATAGGAGGGAGTATATGATGAGAGCCTTGTCGATCAATTCGGCCCTGGAAAGATTGTGCAAGGCTCAAGGGGTAGAATTTTTTTCAGCCTGGACTGTACTTGTTAACAGGAGAGATTGCTTCTACAGGGATGGGATACGCTTAAATAGAAAGGGTGTAAGAATATTTGCTGATGCTATCGAGGCAGTGTTAGGTGGGTCGGAAAACTGCTAGCTTGGGGGGAGACAAAGACCAATAGATTGACAGTAGCCACTGGCAGAGGTGAAAGAGATTCTTGCACTGCTTCTATTAGAATGAGCAGAAGCCTGAAAAACAAGATGCATGGTATTTCAGAGACTGCTGGGAGCCATTGCGGTACAAGTAAACACATGGGTTGTGTTAGGGTAGCTAAGAATAGAAACAGGTGCATGTATACTTGTGTGTACACCAATGCTAGGAGTTTAGTAAATAAATTTGATGAATTTGAGGTATTGCTCAAAACATCGAAGGCAGATATTGTTGGGATATCAGAGACGTGGTGTCACACAGATATAAGGGATGCGGAACTGCAATTTGGGGAGTACAACGTCTACAGAAAGGATAGACAGGATAGGAAGGGGGGGAGGTGTTATGCTATTAGTTAAGAAACACATAAAAACCAAGGAAGTGAAGCCAGTCGACATCGCTGGACAGTGCAGTTGTTGTTATTTGGTTTTTAGGAGCATTAGCAACTAAGGCCATATTGCTCCGGTATATGCGGTGGTCATTCCCTCAATGACCTTTCCGCAACCTCCGTATTTGGTGGTGACGGGCTCGAACCCCGGTCTAATCAAGAAGCGTGTGCTACGCACTGCTGCTCCTTCCCACCTGGCTACGGAGGCACCTGGACAGTGCAGTGTGGAGTCAGTTTGGTGTGACATAAACATTGGGAGATCAAAATTGAGAGTAGGAGTGTGCTATAGGCCTAATGACTCTGATGAGTATAATAAGGAACTGTACAGGGAAATAGAGTGGGCCAGTAAATCAGAGTGTCTTATAATGGGAGATTTTAATTTCCCAGATATTGACTGGATTTTGGGGGCTGGTTACTCACACACTAGCAGGGCTTTTGTGGATTTATTGGATGATTGTTTTCTACATCAGCATGTTCGGGAGGCAACTAGAGGGAGTAATACTCTTGATTTGATTATCAGCAGTGATTCTTCATGCATTAAGAATCTGCAGATAAATGAACCACTAGGTGGCAGTGATCACAGTGTGCTGAAGTGGGATTTACTCAAAGAGGTAACTACCATTAGGGGTAAAGGGAAGGGTTATTGCTTCCGTAAAGGCGACTACGATGGACTGAGACAGTATTTAAATTCTATACAGTGGGACCAACTGATGATGTTACCAACAGCAAATTCAAAATGGGAAGCATTCAAAGAACTTATCTTGGAAGCTACTAGGCTTTACATACCAACTAAGAAATATTGTTCAAGGTTTAGGCCAAAATGGATGTCAGATGAACTAATGAGGCATATGGCAGAGAAGAAAAATGCATGGGATACATACAAATTAACACATGACACAGAAGCCTATGATAGATACAAGTTGATATGCAACCAAGTTACAAAGGAGGTTAGGCAGGCGACGGCAGATTACGAGAAATCCTTGGCAAGGGATGCAAAGAAAAACAGCAAAGAGTTCTTTACTTATGTAAACTCTCGAAGGAAGGGGATGAATCAGATTGGTCCACTTGATATTGATGGGTCAACTGTTGATGATCCTGCTCAGGTAGCTAACAAACTAAATGAATATTTTGCATCGACATTCACACATGAGGAGTTATTCAGCGAGGGGAATGCCAGAGGTGTATTCAACTCTAGCAGTAAGCTACAGAATCTTGAAATAACTGGGAGTAAAGTGGAGGAGAAACTGTTGAAGATAAACACAAGAAAGGCACCCGGGGTGGATGGGATCTATCCAGTTATATTAAAGGAGGCAGCAAAGGAAGTAAGCAAACCCTTAGCCATAATTATGAGAGCTTCCTTGGACTCAGGGGAGGTACCCATAGACTGGAAATGTGCAAATGTGACCCCAATTCACAAAGGAGGATCAAAGGCTGACACAAGTAATTATAGACCTGTGAGCTTAACTTCTGTTCCAGGAAAATTAATGGAGGCACTGGTTAAAGAAGCACTGCAGGATCATTTAGACAAGACTTCAGTTATAGCTCAGACACAGCATGGTTTTGTTAAGGGGAAGTCTTGCCTGACCAACTTGATTGGATACTATGATGCAGTCACAAAACAACTGGATGCAGGGAATAACTTTGATATTATATACTTGGATCTTAGAAAGGCTTTTGATACTGTTGCACATGCAAGACTGCTACACAAATTGGAGCAGTGTGACATTGGAGGCAAATTGCTGCTATGGATAAAGGGGTGGTTGAGGGGGAGAAGACAGAGAGTGGTAATCAATGGACACTGCTCATCGTGGACTGATGTTATTAGTGGAGTCCCTCAGGGCTCAGTGTTGGGTCCATTATTGTTTTCTGTATTTATAAATGATATTGATGATGGTATATCGGGCTTAATGTCCAGGTTTGCAGACGATACAAAGGTTGGCAGGGTTGTCAAGGACACTACTGACACTATGCTGCTGCAACAGGATCTGGAAAGGTTGAGCAGATGGGCTGAGAGGTGGCAAATGAAGTTTAACATTGACAAATGTAAAGTACTACACATGGGAAACAGCAACCCCAGAGCAACGTATCAACTCTGTGGTACAACACTGACAGTGGTAGAGAATGAAAGGGACTTGGGGGTGGTTGTGCAGGCAGATATGAAGTTCTCTGAGCAGTGCAGATGGGCTGCAAGAGTAGCTCATGGAGTATTGTCAATGATATACAGGAATTTTTCCAGCAGGGATAAGGAGGTGATTATTCCATTGTATAAGGCGATGGTCAGGCCACACCTAGAGTACTGTATACAGGTCTGGAGGCCTCATTTCAAGAAGGATGTAGAGCTGCTGGAACGAGTACAGAGAAGGGCAACAAGATTAGTGAATGGAACAAAGGGGTGCTCTTACGAAGAAAGGCTTAAGTTTTGCAAATTACAGTGTCTGGAGACTAGGCACCACCGAGGTGATCTGATAGAGGTGTATAAAGCCTTGAATGGTTTAAGCATGCTCAATGCTGATGGGATTCTTCCTCTAGCTCAGAAAAATCACCTGAGATGGCATAAATTCAAATTGAGGAAAGACAGATGTAGGACAGACGTGCGGAAATTTGCCTTTAGCCAGCGGGTGGTTGGTTGGTGGAACAGACTTCCATCCCTTGTGGTGGAGGTTGATAGCCTAAATAAGTTTAAGGCTCAGCTGGACAGGTATTTTGAACGAACAGAGGGGTGAAGTGGAAGTGGTTTTTTTTTTTTTTTTTTTGGCTGATGCTGCATAAGCTTGCTTTCTTGCATCAAATGCCTCTACTAATGCTAATGCTAAAGACTGTAACAGCACCAGTCTGGGAACTTTATTACCACTCTTCATAATTATTAAACTTATTAATGCCTCAATTCCTCTTTAAATAATGAATACTATCTTAGCTCTGATGAAACAATTATACAAACTCTTCATTTAGAAAAAATTTACACAAGCTCAGGTACTGACCCAATTATTTAGACCACCTTTGTGCTTCTCTTTGAGAATGTACAAGATAGAGTCACACACTGGCTGTAGCAGTCCTGGGATAAAGTACACACGTTGCAGCACAGCCCAGTTATTGTCACAAAAAATGTACTGCTCATTGTTAACTGTTCTGCTAGTATACTAGCAGGCTGAAATAAAACAGTGATGATGAAGGTGTAAATTCCTCTGTCCCTGACCATATATAGAGTACGGATAGAAATTTAAATAAGTTGACCTAATAAGAAAGGATAAAATAGAAAAGATATCTCATTCACATTAGATAATATCAGAAAAAATTAACAGGAGAGACTGTTTTTACAGGGAGGGAATACACTTGAATAGAAGGGGTGCAAGAATATTTGCTGATGCTATTGAGGCAGTGAGCTGTAAATACATGGGCTGTGTTAGGGTAACTAAGATTAAGAACATGTGCATGTATGCTTGCATGTACACTAATGCTAGGAGCATTGTAAATAAATTTGATGAATTTGAAGTACTGATTAAGTCGCCAAATGCGGACAATGTAGGAATAGCAGAAATATGGTTTCATATTTCTGCTATTCCTACATATTTCATATTTGAATATGGTGAGTACAGCAAATACAGGAAGGACAGATAGGATAGGACGGAGGGGTTATGCTCTTATTTAAGAAGCATATTAAATCTAAGGCAATGCATCCAGTTGACAAGGGTGATGGGTGTAATGTTGAGTCAGTTTTCCCAGTGATATAAGCACTGGGAAAACAACGTTGAGAGTAGGAGTGTGTTATAGGCCTAATGGATTGTGATGAGTATACCAAACAGCTATACAGAGAAATAGAGTGGGCCAGCAAATCAAAATGTCTCACAGTGGGGATTTAACTTTCCAGATGACTGGAATTTGTGAATTGGTCACTCACACTCTAGCAAGACTTTTCTTGGATGACTGTTTTCTACAGCAATATGTTAGAGAGGCAACAAGAGAAAGCAATACTCTTGATTTGGTTATCAGCAGTGATTCTTCATGCATTAAGAATCTGCAAATAAAAGATGCACTGAATGGCAGCAAGCACAGTGTACTAATTTAATTAAAGACACTGTCAAGGGTAAAAAGAAAGGCTTTTGCTTTCATAACGGTTGACTACAGAGATCTCAGACAGCAGTTTTTAAATACTGTGCAATGGGACCAACTGATGATGTTACCAACAGCAAATTCTAAATGGGAAGTATTAACGGAAGTAATCAAAGAAGCTATTAGGCTTTTGATACCAATAAAAAATTACCATTCAAGGTAATTTGAATGGTAATTTTTTTGGCCTAAATGGATGTCAGATGAACTATTGAGACACATGGCAGAGAAGAAAAGTGCATGGGATGCATATAAATTATCAGGTGATACAGAAGCCAATGGTAGACATAAATTCGTCTGTGATCAAGTCACAAAGGAGATTAGTCAACTAAGGAAGATTATGAGAAGTCCCTGGCTGTTGTTTGTTGTTTATTTGGTTTTTAGGAGCATTAGCAACTAAGGCCATATTGCTCTGGTGATATGCGGTGGTCATTCCCTGACCTTTCGGCATCCTCCGTATTTGGTGGTCACGGGCTCGAACCCCGGTCTAATCAAGAAGCGTGTGCTACGCACTGCTGCTCCTGGCTATGGAGGCAGCCAAGTCTCTGGCAAAGAATGCAAAGAAAAACAGCAAAGATTTCTATGCTTACATTAACAGTAGAAGGAAGGAAGGGGTTGAATCACATTTGGCCACTTGATGTCTATGGGTTAACTGTTGATGACCTTTCTCAGGTTGCAGACAAGTTGAATAGGTATTTTGCATCTACATTCACACATGAGGAATTCTTAGGGAAGCAGATGACAGAAGTTTAACAAACTCCGAAGTTTAACAAAGTAATTTAGCTCCTCGTTAGAGTAATGAGGAGCTAAATTATTTTGTGATAAATGAAAGGAAAATGGAGGAGAAATTGTTGCATATATATATATTTAATGAGTAGTAATCATTGACACACTGACATTAATAAACTGTAATTAATAGACATTACATCCATAATGCATTACATCCATAATGTGTTATATATAGTATTTTTCTAATATTAAGGGGAAGATTATACTAAGATAAACATGTTAAGATAATAATATTACAATACATACCTCAACAGATCTATAGAAAAGGTTTGCATCTACTTAATATCAATTAATGGGCTATTTTTATGCATTCTACACACATTTTACAGCATCCAACACACAGGGGTCACCACATGGTAATTCTCACTAGAGAGCAATACAATACACATAATAACATTTCCTTTTTGACACTGCAGTTCATGCTACAAGTGGTTCGTTGGCTTGGACATGGTAAATATGCCTTATGATTTATTCCTACTTTAATTTCTAAACTTACATCGTTCTCTGTTGGGCTAACGATGATCAAGGAGCGCTTTGCAGTATTATTATAAAATCTTTCTTATTGTATTATTATAATTTAGATTCAAATTATTTATTTAACCTCTAAATTTATTACTTGCTATATTACACTAAATTATATTTTTGGTTATTCAACCTCAAAATTAATTTCACCTTAATGCATATTGATCATCACAGAAACAAAGAAACCCTTATCACTGTTTTACTTTCAATATGGGTTGAGCCCAGACAAAGTCACCTAGATTGTGAGAAAGCAACGATAAGTTTTGTATATTATCCTTTTGTATATACTAACTTTTGTACATTTTTCTATAGATCTATCGAGGTATATATCTTAACATGATTATCTTAACACGTTTATCTTACTATAATCTTCCCCTTAATATTATAATGTTAAAGCAAATTTTACTGACATGGAATATAGAAAGAAAAATAAATTACCTATGCACTTGTTCCTTATATCCTGTTACTGGAAATATAAGGGGCACTCTTTCTAGTAAAGCAGGAAAAAGTGATGCAGTAACAGATATATCAGCATACTGGAGAAAAGTATCAAAATAACACCTAAAATGTAAAAATTTTCCAATTAGAAAAACAAAACTTTGAATTGATTTTAAAGAAAAGGTTAAACAAAACTTGTTATTTTAACAAGTTTTGTTTAACATTTAAGTTTAGTTTACCCTTTGTATAAAATTTTGTTGTAAAAATAAAAATAAAATATGCTGATTGTAAAGTTAAAAGCAATAAAATGATAGATAAAATTAAAATATATATGAAATTAAAATGTGAGAAATTAAAAGCGATAAAAACCCCAGCTTTCAAAGCTGACTGCCTCCTTTATCAACAGTAAAACTTAATTGTCGCAGCACATCCTTAAATAACATCGGCAGGATCATGGCTCGCAGCATGTGTTACTGTAGGAGCATGGGCATTATCCTCCATATGTGCATGGGGATCAGAAATGGCTGAGGTGCATGCCAGGCAAAACCATTCATCCCGTCCAAGAATTACGGTTTCAAAGAGGGGATAAATACAGACTCCCTTATCCCTATTGAGAACAAATCCACAAGCTCTCGAGCCATTTGTGGTTCCAATACCTATGCGAACGATCAATGATGTTGTCACTGCCTGGAGAAAGTTGGTGGTTCTCCTCCCAGAAGTGTTCAGCCACAGCAGATTTCCCATAGTCTGCAGTCTTTATTATGTTAATATGCTAGAGGAGTCCATCTTCATACCCTCTTTGAAACCGTAATTCTTGGACAGGATAAATGGTTCCACCTGGCATGCTCCTGAGCCATTTCCGGTCTCCGTGCATGTATGAAGGATAATGCCCATGCTCCTACAGTAACACGTGCTGTGAGCCATGATCCTGCTGATATTATTTAAGGATGTGCTGCGACAGTTAAGTTTTACTGTTGATAAAGGAGGCAGTCACCTTTAAAAGCTGGGGTTTTTATAGCTTTTAATTTCTCATATTTTAATTTCATATATATTTTAATTTTATCTATCATTTTATCGCTTTTAACTTTACAGTCAGTGTATTTTATGTTTATTTTAACAACAAATTTTATCCTGTCTTATTTATTATTATTTTAATAAAGTTTCAGTCATAGATAGTTTGTGCACTTCATTGCAGTTATTATAAGTCAGAACTTTCTCAACCCCAGAAGCTTATTTGAAGAATACATATGTATTCCCCAGAGCACATGCATGAAAAATGTAGATCTATGTATTTACTACTAAAAATGAAGATCTATATGGATATTATGAAAAATATGAGAGCCTTGTCGATCAATTCGGCCCTGGAAAGATTGTGCAAGGCTCAAGGGGTAGAATTTTTTTCAGCCTGGACTGTACTTGTTAACAGGAGAGATTGCTTCTACAGGGATGGGATACACTTAAATAGAAAGGGTGCAAGAATATTTGCTGATGCTATCGAGGCAGTGTTAGGTGGGTCGGAAAACTGCTAGCTTGGGGGGAGACAAAGACCAATAGATTGACAGTAGCCACTGGCAGAGGTGAAAGAGATTCTTGCACTGCTTCTATTAGAATGAGCAGAAGCCTGAAAAACAAGATGCATGGTATTTCAGAGACTGCTGGGAGCCATTGCGGTACAAGTAAACACATGGGTTGTGTTAGGGTAGCTAAGAATAGAAACAGGTGCAGGTATACTTGCGTGTACACCAATGCTAGGAGTTTAGTAAATAAATTTGATGAATTTGAGGTATTGCTCAAAACATCAAAGGCAGATATTGTTGGGATATCAGAGACGTGGTGTCACACAGATATAAGGGATGCAGAACTGCAATTTGAGGAGTACAATGTCTACAGAAAGGATAGACAGGATAGGAAGGGGGGAGGGGTTATGCTATTAGTTAAGAAACACATAAAAACCAAGGAAGTGAAGCCAGTCGACATCGCTGGACAGTGCAGTGTCGAATCAATTTGGTGTGACATAAGCATTGGGAGATCAAAATTGAGAGTAAGAGTGTGCTATAGGCCTAATGACTCTGATGAGTATAATAAGGAACTGTACAGGGAAATAGAGTGGGCCAGTAAATCAGAGAGTCTTATAATGGGAGATTTTAATTTCCCAGATATAGACTGGAATTTGGGGGCTGGTTACTCACACACTAGCAGGGCTTCTGTGGATTTATTGGATGACTGTTTTCTACATCAGCATGTTCGGGAGGCAACTAGAGGGAGTAACATGATTTGATTATCAGCAGTGATTCTTCATGCATTAAGAATCTGCAGATAAATGAACCACTAGGTGGCAGTGATCACAGTGTGCTGAAGTGGGATTTACTCAAAGAGGTAACTACCATTAGGGGTAAAGGGAAGGGTTATTGCTTCCGTAAAGGCGACTACGATGGACTGAGACAGTATTTAAATTCTATACAGTGGGACCAACTGATGATGTTACCAACAGCAAATTCAAAATGGGAAGCATTCAAAGAACTTATCTTGGAAGCTACTAGGCTTTACATACCAACTAAGAAATATTGTTCAAGGTTTAGGCCAAAATGGATGTCAGATGAACTAATGAGGCATATGGCAGAGAAGAAAAATGCATGGGATACTTACAAATTAACACATGACACAGAAGCCTATGATAGATACAAGTTGATATGCAACCAAGTTACAAAGGAGGTTAGGCAGGCGAAGGCAGATTACGAGAAATCCTTGGCAAGGGATGCAAAGAAAAACAGCAAAGAGTTCTTTACTTATGTAAACTCTCGAAGGAAGGGGATGAATCAGATTGGTCCACTTGATATTGATGGGTCAACTGTTGATGATCCTGCTCAGGTAGCTAACAAACTAAATGAATATTTTGCATCGACATTCACACATGAGGAGTTATTCAGCAAGGGGAATGCCAGAGGTGTATTCAACTCTAGCAGTAAGCTACAGAATCTTGAAATAACTGGGAGTAAAGTGGTGGAGAAACTGTTGAAGATAAACACAAGAAAGGCACCCGGGGTGGATGGGATCTATCCAGTTATATTAAAGGAGGCAGCAAAGGAAGTAAGCAAACCCTTAGCCATAATTATGAGAGCTTCCTTGGACTCAAGGGAGGTACCCATAGACTGGAAATGTGCAAATGTGACCCCAATTCACAAAGGAGGATCAAAGGCTGACACAAGTAATTATAGACCTGTGAGCTTAACTTCTGTTCCAGGAAAATTAATGGAGGCACTGGTTGAAGAAGCACTGCAGGATCATTTAGACAAGACTTCAGTTATAGCTCAGACACAGCATGGTTTTGTTAAGTGGAAGTCTTGCCTGACCAACTTGATTGGATACTATGATGCAGTCACAAAAGAACTGGATGCAGGGAATAACTTTGATATTATATACTTGGATCTTAGAAAGGCTTTTGATACTGTTGCACATGGAAGACTGCTACACAAATTGGAGCAGTGTGACATTGGAGGCAAATTGCTGCTATGGATAAAGGGGTGGTTGAGGGGGAGAAGACAGAGAGTGGTAATCAATGGACACTGCTCACCGTGGACTAATGTTATTAGTGGAGTCCCTCAGGGCTCAGTGCTGGGTCCATTATTGTTTTCTGTATTTATAAATGATATTGATGATGGTATATCAAGCTTAATGTCCAAGTCTGCAGATGATACAAAGGTTGGCAGGGTTGTCAAGGACACTACTGACACTATGCTGCTGCAACAGGATCTGGAAAGGTTGAGCAGATGGGCTGAGAGGTGGCAAATGAAGTTTAACATTGACAAATGTAAAGTACTACACATGGGAAACAGCAACCCCAGAGCAACGTATCAACACTGTGGTACTACACTGACAGTGGTAGAGAATCAAAGGGACTTGGGGGTGGTTGTGCAGGCAGATATGAAGTTCTCTGAGCAGTGCAGACGGGCTGCAAGAGTAGCTCATGGAGTATTGTCAATGATATACAGGAATTTTTCCAGCAGGGATAAGGAGGTGATTATTCCATTGTATAAGGCAATGGTCAGGCCACACCTAGAGTACTGTATACAGGTCTGGAGGCCTCATTTCAAGAAGGATGTAGAGCTGCTGGAACGAGTACAGAGAAGGGCAACAAGATTAGTGAATGGAACAAAGGGGTGCTCTTACGAAGAAAGGCTTAAGTTTTGCAAATTACAGTGTCTGGAGACTAGGCACCAGCGAGGTGATCTGATAGAGGTGTATAAAGCCTTGAATGGTTTAAGCATGCTCAATGCTGATGGGATTCTTCCTCTAGCTCAGAAAAATCACCTGAGAGGGCATAAATTCAAATTGAGGAAAGACAGATGTAGGATAGACGTGCGGAAATTTGCCTTTAGCCAGCGGATGGTTGGTTGGTGGAACAGACTGCCATCCCTTGTGGTGGAGGTTGATAGCCTAAATAAGTTTAAGGCTCAGCTGGACAGGTATTTTGAACGAACAGAGGGGTGAAGTGGAAGTGGGTTTTTTTTTTTTTTTTTTTTGGCTGATGCTGCATAAGCTTGCTTTCTTACATCAAATGCCTCTACTAATGCTAATGCTAATATATCTTTGTATATACTCCTGAAAAGGTTAGTCGATGAACAGCTGAAAAATATCCAAATACACCTCAGCAATCACTATTAAAAAAAATTGGCACACTATAATCCTCCTATGTGAGATAACTGAGGTCAACAGGCACTATAATACTCTAACAATATTACTGGAAGATTATACTATCAGAGCATAGTATAATCCTCTAATAGCAGAATTATTAGAAGATTATCATCACACACCGACCTTTTGTGGTAAGGATCTTTCTAAAACTGTGTGAGGTTTCTCTGTGCAACATATGATTTTTCTGGCTGTTTATGTAACTAGCTAAATGAAATCAGGTTTCATTTAGCTAGTTAAATGAAATCAGGTTTCAAACAAGAAAAACAGGTTATCCAAAACATTGATCCCAGATGAATAAAATGGCAAAAAGTTAATAAATTCTACCCTATCTATATTGGGCTGTTTGAATCTCACAAGACCAGAATCTGATATACATGCAACTTCAACTTTTTAACAGCTTAGTATGCACTTTTGGAACAATGCATACTGTTGTTGAAGCTTTGGTATATTTTCAAGCAGATCTCAAAAATGCTTTTCAGCCTGCATTTTCTCTTCTGTTAAAAGCTTTGACTTGCAGATATGTTTACAGTCATTCAATATTTATTATTAGATGTCTCTTGGGACTTAAAAAATTATTTGGATGTAAAGTAATGGTCCAAAATAAAAAACATTCTTCCCAAGAAAAACTCATTTTATGCACTGTACCAATAAATAGTACACTGCTGCTGCTGTAACAATAAGATTTCTTTCTACTGCACATTGGTATACATGCTATTGACTAATGAGTCACATGATAAATATGGCAATAAAACTGACTTGTAATCCATCAGACATCACGAAAATGATAAAATTAGCTAACAAATAATAATAAATAATGATTGTTTCTCCTCCATGAAGCTGCACAAGAAAGTTCAACTCTTTTTTTTGGGGGGAATCTAATCCGGTTCAAAGAAAAAACAGACTTGGGAATTACCTGACTTGAAGTTGCATTTCCACTGTCATACTGATATCTTACTCAGTGAAACTGTGCCGCCTTGATTTGAGAGCCAAGAAAAACCTCCAATGTCCATGATCTTGTATCGACCCCAAAAAATATATAGCGTGATATTCATCAGAAATATGGGTATTGATCACACCTTCCTTAAGAAAAGCAAATTTTTTATTTTGCATACTGGCCACTGAGGTAGTGGCCAGTATGCAAGTATAGATTTCACATTTTTTTTTTTTTTTTTTTTTTTGATTTGGTAGTTGTTGGCGCATCGGCTTCTGTGGCCATATTGCACCTCCCAAGGTTTTTGCAGTACTTTGATCCAAGCCCGAGGCGGGAATCGAACCCGCGACCTTTGGGTTGCCGGGCAGGTACTTTACCCACTCGGCTAGCCGGTCGGCAGAGATTTCACATAACTACTATCTGATCAGAAAATGACAGAGAGGCTTATGAAATACAAGATACAGGCAGAGGACTGCTGATTAAATACCTATTTGGAGCAGTTTACAGGTTTTTTAATTTAGCATTATTACTGTTATTATTTTATTTATTTACTTTTTATGTATGTCTGCACGTTTACTATTTCTAAGTTCTATTAGTTCTATTTATAAGTACTAGCATGTAAAATCCTAGCTTATGCAGCTGTGAAAGGTTATGCTGTCCAGCTTTATGATATAGTAAGCTCAACAGTATTATTCCAGTTTTCTCTTGATCTGCCAATATTCCTTTTTCCATTCTCTTATTTTAACTATTTTCCTCTTCATTTATTCTTTCTATAACTTCATTTTTGGTAATCCTGATTTAGTTCATATGATTTATAGGTTCAATATTACAAATCCTTTTTAAATATCTGTATTCTGAACTTATATATACTTTTTTTTTTTTTAAATTGTATACCAATGTTTCCATTGAAAGTTCCAGATGTCTTCAGGACCATCTCACAGAATACGACAGGTCGATCTGCCTGGGTGACACTGAGCACTCCGCAATCACGGAGCATTTTTAGTAAACTCATCATGACCTCAATCCCAGATGCGACTGATAGGTGATCGACCAATCTCGACACTAACGTCACCGCCTATGGTTAGAATCGTTAAATATATCCAGCTGTCCAAAAGTCTTAAATCACTGCAGAGGTACAAGGCTACACCCTATTTTAGAGTCAATAGTTTTGAAGCACGACAGACGCTGGCAACAATTCCATATATGCCTTATGCACCAACAATGAGCACCCGATCTAGTGAATGAATGTCTGTACAATCTCGCATTCATGTGCGTGCTATCCAAGTCATCTGAGCACGCACAGCCTATTTAGTATTTATTCTATTCCTAAAGTTTATATTATGTTTGCATTTCTGTATATATGTACTTTTACTTGCTGAGGAAGGAGTTCGTCACCCTGAAAGCTTCTTGTATTAATCTTAACTTATTAAATTTATCTTAGTTACTGCCTCCACTTGCCCTGCTGTATTATTCTTCACTTAAATGTTTCTATTTTTTTTATGTTTCCTTTCGTTTTCTTTCAACAACTTGTTTGGTGACTGAACTCTGATTTTGGATGCATATTTTAGAACAAATCTCATTTAATGATTTATATATTCTTCCCTTTATACCTCTCCTTATATATTTGTTGTTCCAGATTAGTGTGTTCAATAAATTAGAATACTCTACTGACTTATTAATCTGAGTTATAACTTTTCCATTTAATTAATTACTGCTTTTAATTTTTGCCAAAGTCAAGAACTAAAGTTTCTTTACTTGTTTGATCATATCTCCTAGTTCTGTTCTATAGTGTTCATCCGGCACAAGTTACTAAATTACAAGTTGGCTACATTTCTCTATCCACTTTGTAATTCTATTATCAGGCTGGAGGGGGAAGGGAATACTGGCTACGCTTGTTTCCAACCTAGGACAATTCAATTAGCTTGCTGATTGTCTAAGGTTGTAAGTGATGGTAGAATTTATCAATCATTTCTAGTTGTGACCAATTGCAAAATCAAACAGAAGCTTAACTCCATCCAGAGAAGCATTATTCTTTCTACCCATCGCGCTTGTAGAACTGTGTCAACTGCAGCATTGCAAGTAATATCTGGAAACATCCCCCTGGATCTATTTCTTATCTATAGAGGACTTGCCTACCGCCTGAAGAAAAGAATATTGAACTGGATATTGAACTCAACCTGGACAGTGATACCAAACAGGAAAGAACTCGTTGCTATAACGAGCTAATCAATTTCTGGCAGACAAGATGGGACACGACCACAAAAGGTGTTGTTACGAGAACATTTATACCGGATGTCACATTCGCAACCAGCAAAGCAGTCAACAAGTGGTTCTCAATCAGCATGGAAACCTTTCTGGTCACTGGACATGGATCTCTCAACCAGAAACTCCACCAACTAGGTCTACTAAATACCGATCTCTGTTTCTGTCGAGAGTTGGGAACATCTACTCTTTGAATGTACTATCTACGAGGACCATAGACAACAACTCCAGGCAGCAATTTCGGGATTTTCTCCTGACCAAGTAGAACTCCTGGTACAATCCCAAAGAAACTTAGGTGCACTACAGAACTTTGCAGCAGAGGTATTCAAGCATAGAAGGAGGATCATCCTAGCAGCTTCTGCAAATCAATAACTAATGGCTGCTTGGCTTAATGCTGATTCATTACTTCTTTCGTCTTGCATGGGAAGAAATTAGTTCTTTTTTTTTTTTTTTTTTTTCTCTCTCTCTTCTTCTCCTGATCTGCTAGTACTAGTAGCCCTAGCACTCTCCTGCTAGACTTCCTATCCATCCTGTGTGGATAATTAATAATAATAATAAATTATTTATAATAATAAAATATTTTATTTATTTATTATTTTTTTTATTATTATTATTTTTTTTTTGTTTGCGTTGTTGTTCTAGCAATCCATCCTGGATTGGGACTTCCCTGGGACGGGATAGTCCTTCTCCTCTTTACTCCTTCCCTCTCTTCATCTTATACAAGTTTTTCTTTCCTCCCTGGGAACTCTTTCCCCAGGGAGGAGGGCATGCAAATAGCAGGGGAGGCCTTGCCCTCCTTCTGCTAGGGACGAGTACCTGGAGGAAGTCATCCAGGTGATCACTGCTTCCAGGTAGCCAAAACACAACATCATGCTACAAAACACACACATAAACTCACAGTTTTTCTTTCCTATCACTTTCTCCCGTGCGGGATGAAAAACTTCCCCCCCCCCTCTCTCTCTCTCTCTCTCACACCTTCCTTTTCATCTATCTTCATCCAACATGGGATAATTCTGTGTGGATTTGGATTAAAAAAAAAAAATAATAAAAAAATAATTTATTTATTTTTAGTTATTTTATTTTATTTATTATTATTTTTTTTACATGACACACACTTGACAGTCTGTAAAAACTGAACAGAGCAACAAGGCGGAGATGAACTTCTGTTCTAGGAGCCGCCCATACAAAAACACAAAAATAAATAATAAAAAATAAAATAGTGGTTGGTAGTTAGCACTGTCAAAATTCTAATCCCCTTCTCTTCTTTGGTTTGATAGTTCCAAAGTGGATCTAAAACACTGCCTGCAGTTAATAACTTGGCTATGCTAAATAATGGAGACATTAGAATTTTTTTTGTTATATCAATAAATTAAATGTAATTTTGTAATTTATCACACACATTATTTTTTGTTATATGTGTGATAAAATATTTTGAAACAAGGTTTTCCTGTAAAATATAACTTTACTATTTAAAAATAAAATAAAAATGTACTCATATTTATTTTAAAAAGTGTGAAATAAATGTGAATACATTTCTCAAAAACCTCCTTACAACAACTCCTACATAAATTAAAATGTTATGGTCTCTTGACAGAAATATGTTATTTCTCTTGACATCTAATGTATTTCACTTTCAGCTTTATAGTTAGGAGAATCATTCCTCTCCATCTTAAATATTACCCATTACAAACTTACTTAAGGAGCGGAAGTACACTACGAGCACTGCTGACAACTCTGGCATGTTTTGCCATTGGTGCAATGGCATTATGAAACTTCCATAGCCTAAATAAAAAAATAAAAAATATTACTGTCATTTATTTTTGATATGTAGAAATTTCTTTTCAAAGGGTTACTGACAAAAAATAAACAAACATATAATAGTAACTAGAATGAAATTCTTCCTTTTTCCAAGATAAAAGCAAAGTGAAGCCTGTGCTGAAATTAACAGTAAGAACTTTAAAGATAAACTGAATAGTTACCTCTGTGAGGAATGAAACACATAATTTGTCTATTTTCTTATCTAATTTTAATTTTTTTTTTTTTTTTTTGGTTAGTGCAGCAAAAGATTGTGGCTTCCTTGCACTATGTGGATAACACTAATACTAACTTAATGAAACTAAAATATTACAGCCCTACTTTCAGTAGCATAAACTGAAACCCATCATGAGGGTTTCAGTTCGTATTACCCAAATCACCATCTAGTTTTAGCAGCAGTTTAACAGGAACTCCATCATAAAGTTTACTACCATAGTCAAAACCTTCATTTAAGTTTTAACTTTTTTAGTAATATTTGTGTAATATATATTTTTATGCTTATCCTATTCCTTGGAATTTCTTATGCTTGTTTCTTTGCTTCAATGACTGTGCTTAGTTTGCATTCAGCAGAAGAACTTAGCCATCCTCTGGTTTACATGATAAAGTTAAAACACACACACACACACACACACACACACACACACACACACACACACACACACACACACACACACACACACACAGTATGCTTAGACTGCTTAGAAAATATTTAGAATACAAATAAAATAAAAAAGAGTAAAATTTGTAAATTTAACTATTGAACTGTTAAATTGCACAGAATACATATTAACAAAGAATAGAAAACAAAGAGCTTTGGAATACTGCTTGCATTTTTTATCAATTAACAATAAAGGCTTAAGTTTTGCAAATTACAGTGTCTGGAGACTAGGCACCAGCGAGGTGATCTGATAGAGGTGTATAAAGCCTTGAATGGTTTGAGCATGCTCAATGCTGATGGGCTTCTTCCTCTAGCTCAGAAAAATCACCTGAGAGGGCATAAATTCAAATTGAGGAAAGACAGATGTAGGATAGACGTGCGGAAATTTGCCTTTAGCCAGCGGGTGGTTGGTTGGTGGAACAAACTTCCATCCCTTGTAGTGGAGGTTGATAGCCTAAATAAGTTTAAGGCTCAGCTGGACAGGTATTTTGAACGAACAGAGGGGTGAAGTGGAAGTGGGTTTTTTTTTTTTTTTTTTTTTGGCTGATGCTGCATAAGCTTGCTTTCTTGCATCAAATGCCTCTACTAATGCTAATGCTAATAATGAAAAACTCAGAAAATGCAACTTAATACATGTGTAAGTAAGACCAGGAAACGGATAATCCATAATTCCTTTTTCTTTTCCTTTTCTTTCTTTTTTCCAATTTTCTTTTTATTTTATTTTATTTTTTTATTATTATTTTACTCTTTTTTTACCCATTTTTTTCTCTTTTTTTCTCTTTTCTTCCTTTTTTTTTTTTTCTGGCTGATGCAGCATAAGCCTTATTAGGCTGATGCAGCATAAGCCTTATTAGGCTGATGCAGCATAAGCCTTATTAGGCTTATGCTGCATCCTTATTCCTAATACTAAAACTAATGGTTGAAATAAAATAATTCACAACATATCCTTAATAGTTTATGCATAACAGTCATTTCTGCAGGTTATAATGAGCAAATGGGTGTGACTGGAAACACAACAAAAAGTGAATTATACTGCACTTATTTACACTATAAAAAAATCAAAAGTTAACAGTGGCTAAGGAGAGAATAAGTATAACACTGGAAGAAAAGATTATCCACATTCTATCATGCTACACCTACAATGTAAAATTAATCAAAGATCATAACACTGATATTTTTATTGTCAGATTTAACACTGATATTTTGCTTTTACTTTAAACAAAACATGTAACTGAAGTATTTCTCATCTCTTTTCCACCTTTTTACCTGAAGGTATCTTGTTCCTAACCTACTTGTGGTTAACCAGATTTGTAAGTGTCTGAGACTATCTAACTAGGAGAGATTTCCCCCTCCCCATTCCGCATCTCCTAAGTAGGCTTACAGGGAACCAACTGTGGTCCAGATCCAATTTCCACTCCCCATCTTCTAGTGGTGTAACCTGTTAGGAGGGAGCAGCTATAGGACTTCTGAATGAATGAGGATGGCCTACCAATATGGGATAATCTGAATAGGTTAGATAACTTGTAGGCTGAAACTTCTTACTACGGTAGGACGAAGCAATTGTGACAATTCAGAAAGGATTTGGATGATGATAACAGATTCCTCAATTTTTTATTCCATCTCTATTTATGCCATTCTGTTATTCCTCCTTTATTATTAATATACAGTATATATACACACACACAGTATATACACGCTGCCCTACCATTAATATCCACAAATAATCTTTATTTGCAGGAAACCTAATAATCTGTGCTGAAACCTTTAACCTTTATGATAGCATCTAGTCTTTAATAAGTTTCATTCACCAGTTTCTTTGTAAATGTCCTTTGATATTTTTTACAATTCAGCCTTCAAAGCAGTGACCAGTTCAGCAGTCAATGGAAGAGTGTCAGTTGTTTGTTTGTTTGTTTGTTATTTTAGGAGCATTAGCAACTAAGGCCATATTGCTCCGGGAATATGCGGTGGTCATTCCCTTGACCTTTCTGCATCCTCCGCATTTGGTGGTGACGGGCTCGAACCCCGGTCTAATCAAGAAGCGTGTGCTACGCACTGCTGCTCCTTCCCACCTGGCTACGGAGGTGCCGAAGGGTGTCAGTTCTGTGTTTTTGTGGTCTCTCCTCACATGCACCTGATGACGATCCAATTCATCCTAGAGGTTTTCTATAAGATTGAGGTTAGGGCTCTAGGCTAGCCAGTCCAACTTTTCAATGCTCACGTCCTCAAACCAGTCTGTCACAACACAAATAGTATGACATGGAATGTTGTCCTACTGATATGTTGATAATATAAAATGCTGATAATATAACGTTGCATATCAGCGGATATGTGTCAGCAGAATGTGCTGACACAACATAGGTAACATTATATTATGGTTCAGGATGTCTAGAAAGACCTCAGGATTTGTCCAACACAACCAATAGTCCCAAGCCAAACCATGAAAAACAGCCACAAATCACACTGCTTCTACCAAATTTCACTGTTGGGATGATAGGCAGGTAGCTTTCTCCAGGCATCCATCACATCCATGCATGACTGTCAGACTGGTAGACCATGTACCTTGGCTCATCACTCCAAAGCACAGCTTTTCATTAGTCTACAGTCCCAGAACAACGGACCTTACACCAATCTAAATGGTGTGGGGCATTAGTCAAGGTGATTCATGGCTTGTAAATAGCACCCTATCATCATTCTGTGCTGAAAGTCTGTTAACTCCATTGATCGCAGCATCTTGCATTCACAATTGTACTCCATATCCTCAAACGTTTATAAGCACATTTATTGTTGTATCTGACACATGGTGTTTGGGTAGAACGTGACCAACTATCAATGGAGGGGTCATCATTCATCATCAGCCATTATTCATTATTTAATTTAATTGTAAGAACACAAAATTAGACAAATTTAATTAACTTACAGCCTCAATACTGGCTAGTGGAATGGATTTGGCTAGAATCCAGAAATGTAGCCAGTGTCAAATTTGCTGTGCTCGATAGTGGATTGTATCACTAGCTTAGTTTTGCAATAAACTGAATTTTAATAAAACTTCCACATGGACTTCCCTATGTAAACTATATTACAAGTATTTCATGTAATGTCCTCACCAGACTATAACAGCATGGAACAGTTCTAGAGGGAGGGATCTTTGCATATCAGTTGGATTATTCGTTAGATTTAATTTTAGATTTAGTAATATGGGATGACAGTGATGCTTTTTCAGTTTTAGTAAACATATAATGTGAAAACCATTGAATTGAATTAAATCTGAACTTTGTTGCAAAAAGTAGTAATCTGAATAATAGTAAAAATTTGTGGGCATCTCTTGGGCTCGATAAGATCAGGTAAGTCAGTGGCTGGACACAGTCTGCAGACATTGTATAACTTTGATCTAATGTTTTGAATTAGCAGAAAATGGTATAACCTGCTACAGTTCAAAAAACTGTATTTCTAGGAGCAGTATGATTTTTATTTTATAAATAGCTTTCTGAGAAATTTTAAACAGAATTTTATAGTTTTATTTGAAACAGAACCTGTCCAGTTAATGTGTGTAAAGAGTATTGTCATTTGGTGCTTCTGATATTAATTTTTTATTCACATATATCGTGGAGTTTGTAAAGCTGGGTTAAATTCTACAGTGGTCTGAGACAGTTTTTAAATTCTATACAGTGTGCCCAACTGATGTTACCAACAGAAAATTCTAAATAGGAAGCATTCAAAGAATTAATCTTGGAAGCTACTAGGCTTTTCATACCAACTAAGAAATACTGTTCAAGGTTTAGGCCTAAATGGATGTCAGATAAACTAATGAGACATGTGGCAGAGAAGACAAATGCATGTGATACATATAAATTAACAGGTGACACAAAAGCTTATGGTAGATATAAGCTAGTCTGTAATGAAGTCACAAAGGAGGTTTGGCAGGCAAAGGCAGATTATGAGAAATCTTTGGCAAAGGATGCAAAGAAAAACAGCAAAGAGTTCTTTACTTATGTAAACTTTACTTAACTTCTGTTCCGGGTAAAATAATGGAGTCACTGGTTAAAGATGATTTGCAGGATCATCTAGACAAGACTGCAGCAATAATTCAGACACAGCATGGGTTTGTTAAGGGAAAGTCTTGTCTGACAAATTTGATTGGTTATTATGATGTGGTCACAAAGGAACTTGATGCAAAAAATAATTTTGATATCATATACTTGGATTTCAGGAAAGCTTTTGACACTGTTGTGCATGGAAGACTACTGTACAAATTGGAGCAGAATGGTATTAAGGGTAAGTTGCTACAATGGATAAAAGGATGGTTAAGTGGGAAAAGACAGAGGGTGGTAATCAATGGGTGCTGCTCTTCGTGGACTAATGTTATTAGTGGAGTCCCACAGGGTTCGGTGTTGGGTCCACTGTTGTTTTGTATATTTATCAATGATATTGATGAAGGTATATCAGGCTTAATGTCGAAGTTTGCAGATGACACAAAGGTTCGCAGGGTTGTTAATGACAGTCATGGCAGTGTGCTACTGCAACAGGATCTAGATAATTTGGGCAGATGGGCTAAGAAGTGGCAACTGAAGTTTAACCTTGACAAATGCAAAGTACTGCATATGGGTAGAAGTAACCCCAGAGAAACGTACCAACTGTGTGGTACTACACTTAAGGTGGTAGAAAATGAAAAAGACCTGGGAATAATTGTGCAGTCAGATATGAAGTTTTCTGAGCAATGCAGACAGGCTGCTAGGGCAGGTCATGGGGTTTTGTCATTGATATATAGGAATTTTGCTAGCAGGGAAAAGGAGGTGATTGTCCCTCTGTATAAGGCAATGGTCAGGCCACGCCTTGAGTACTGCGTACAGGTCTGGAGGCCTCATTTTAGGAAGGATGTAGATTTGCTTGAGCGTGTACAGAGAAGAGCAACACGATTGGTGAGGGGAATGAAGGGATCCTCTTACCAAGAGAGGCTTAAGTTCTGCAAATTGCAGTGGCTGGAGACTAGGCACCTGCGCGGTGATCTGATTGAGGTCTATAAGGCCTTGAATGGGTTGAGCACGCCGAATTCTGATGGGATCCTCCCACTTGTTCAGAATACGAACCTACGGGGACATAAGTTCAAATTAAGAAAGGATAGATGTAGAATAGATGTGCGGAAATTTGCCTTTAGCCAGCAGGTGGTTAATTGCTGGAACAAACTTCCATCTGTCGTTGTAGAAGTTGATAGGTTAAATAAATTTAAGGAGGAACTGGACAGGCATTTGGAGGGTATGGTGTGATTTTTTTTTTTTTTTGGCTGATGCTGCATAAGCTCCTACACTTGCTTTCTTGCATCAAGTGCCACTACTACTACTACTACTACTAAACTCTAGAAGGAAGAGGATGAATCAGATTGATCCACTTGATATCAATGGTTCAACTGTTCATGATCCTGCTCAGTTAGCTAACAAACTGAATGAGTATTTTGCATCAACATTTACACAAGGAATTATTCAGGGAGGGGAATGCCAGAGGTGTATTAAACTCTGGCAGTGCGATAAATGATTTTGTAATAACTGAGAGCAAAGTGGAGCAGAAATTGTTGAAAATAAACATAAGAAAGGCACCTGGGGGCGATGGGATCTATCCAGTAACATTAAAGGAGGCAGAAAAGGAAGTAAACAAACCCTTACCTCCATAATTATGAGAGCTTCCTTGGACTCAGGGGAGGTACATATGGACTGCAGATGTGCAAATGTGACCCCAATTCACAAAGGAGGATCAACGGTGACACAAGTAATTAGAGACCCTGTTAGTTTAACTTCTGTTCCAGGGAAATTAATGGAGGCACTGGTTAAAGAAGCACTGCAGGATCATCTAGACAAGACTTCAGTTATAGTTTGGACACAGCATGGATGTCCAAAGGGGAAGTCCTGTCTAACAATTTGATTGGATACTATGATGTGGCTAATCAATGGACACTACTCTTTGTGGACTGATGTTATTAGTGGAGTCCCCCAGGGTTCAGTGTTTGGTCCATTGTTGTTTTCTATATCTATTAATGATATTGATGGAGCCGACCGGGCTAGCCGAGTGGGTGAAGTACCTGCCCGGCAACCCAAAGGTGGCGGGTTTGATTCCCGCCTCGGGCTTGGATCAAAGTACTGCAAAAAAAAAAACCTTGGGAGGTGCAATATGGCCACAGAAGCCGATGCGCCAACAACTACCAAATCAAAAAAAAGATATTGATGGAGGTATACCAGGCTTAATGTCTAAGTTTGCAGATGATACAAAGGTCAGCAGGGTTGTTAATGACACTAATGACAGTACACTACTGCAACAGGATCTAGAAAAGTTGAGCAGATGGGCTGAGAAGTGGCAACATTGACAAATGTACTGCATATGGGTAGCAGTAACCCCAGAATAACATATCAACTGTGTGGTACTAAACTGAAGGTGGTCGACAATGAAAAGGAACTGGGGTTATTTGTTCAGTCAGATATGAAGTTTTCTGTGCAGTGCAGATGGTCTGCAAGTGTAGCTCACGGTGTCTTGTCAATGATATACAGGAATTTTTCTAGCAGGAATATGGAAGTGGTTATCCCCTTGTATAAGGCAATGGTCAGGCCACACCTTATGTACTATATACAGGTCTGCAGCCCTCATTTTAGGAAGGATGTAGAGCTGCTGGAATGAGTACAGAGAAGGGCAACAAGATTAGTGAATGGAACAGAGGGATGCTCTTTTGAAGAAAGGCTTAAGTTCTGCAAATTGCAGCATCTGGAGACTAGGCACCAGCGAGGTGATCTGATTGAGGTGTATAAGGCCTTAAATGGGTTGAGCAGGCTCAATTCTGATGGGATTCTTCTTCTTCTTCTTGCTCAGATTATGAACCTGAGGGGGCATAAATTCAAATTGAGGAAAGACAGTTCTAGAAGAGATATGTGGAAATTTGCCTTTAGCCAGCGGGTAGTTGATTGCTGGAACCGACTTCCATCTTTTGTTGTGGAAGTTGGAAGCTTAAATAAATTTAAGGCAGGACTAGACAAACATTTGGAGTGAATGGATGGGTGAAATGGGAAGGAGAGAACGAAAAGGACATGGGGGTAATTGTGCAGGCAGATATGAAGTTTTCTGAGCAGTGCAAACGGTCTGCAAGAGTAGCTCATAGTGTCTTGTCAATGATATACAGGAATTTTTCTAGTAGGGATAAGGAGGTGATTATCCCCTTGTATAAGGCAATGGTCAGGCCACACCTTGAGTACTGTATACAGGTCTGAAAGCCTCATTTTAAGAAGGATGTAGAGCTGTTGGAACAAGTACAGAGAAGGGCAACAATGGAACAAAGGGTTGCTCTTACGAAGAAAGGCTTAAATTTTGCAAATTAGTGTCTGGAGACTAGGCACCTGCGAGGTGATCTGATTGAGGTGTATAAAGCTTTGAATGGTTTGAGCATGTTCAATGCTGATGGGATTCTTCCTCTTGCTCAGAATAATCACCTGAGAGGGCATAAATTCAAATTGAGGAAAGACAGATGTAGGATAGATGTTCGGAAGTTTGCCTTTAGCCAGCGGGTAGTTGGTTGATGCAGCAGACTTCCATCCTTAGTTGTGGAAGTTGATAGCCTAAATAAATTTAAGGCCAAGCTGGACAGGTATTTGGAACGGAGGGGTGAAATGGGAGCATTTTTTTTTTTTTTTTTTTTTTTTGGCTGATGCTGCATAAGCTTACCTTCTTGCATGATATGCCTCTGCCTCTACTAATGCGTTTGTTTTTTTTTTTTTTTTTTTTTGGCTGATGCTGTATAAGCTTTCTTGCATCATATGCGTCTATTAATGCTAAACCGCAGGTGAACTACGCCGCATTCGCAGGTCAGGACATTGTATAAAAAACACCTGAGCTCCATTAATTAGTGTTACTCTTGTTCTTCCGATGGGAAAGGCAGCGGACTTGAGCACTGCCTTTACCATCGGAAAAGGCAGCAGACTTGAGCGAGTTTGACAAAGGCCAAATTGTAATTGCCAGACGACTGGGTCAGAGCATATCCAAAAATGGCACAGCTGGTGGGAATTCCAACAAAACTGCATTATAAGCTCATGAAATGGTTAAATCTTTAAAGGAAATGAAGATATGTTATTCACAATTTGATATTCACAAATTCAGGAAAAGCATAGGTAGTAAGACTAGCCACATGCTTTTTACTTGGGGACAGGGTGGTTCCAGAATAAAGTAAAAAAAAAAAAAAAAAAATTGTCATATTAAAAAAATTAAACATAAAGGCAGAATTCTGTCAAAACAAATGAAATGCCCCAACTAATTGTCATGAAGGTGATATATTAAAAATGATTTTCTAATATAGTTGGTGTTTAGAGACAGAAAATTATGGACAGAGCACATTAACAAGAAAAAATTAACTTCCTATTTGACATGGTTACTATGCCTACATCCTCCACTGGAGCTTATTTGACATGATCCATCACTGCCTGCCACTAATTTAGAGAGGTTTGGGTTCAATTCCCATCTGCAACTGGAGGAATTGTTTAGGCCTCTTCAACTGGGGCTGTACTTAGTTGATATAACTCTAGGAGCACTGTTCACCCAACCAGATCAATTTTACATGACAAAGTCAAAACATCCTCAGAAATTCAATTTTTTAAGTTAATACAAAGTCAAAATATTAATCTTTATTTAAAACCTAAGAATTCCTTATTTAAATCCTCCACTCAAGTAAATACATATAAATATTGGTATACTATATTAATGTTATGGTTTACCTACAGTTCCGTAGTTAAAAAACATTAATAAGAATGGGAACCTAAAATTTCAGAACTTACCTCCTGGCTGTTACGTCATTAATGAATTAAAAGGAAATTGACTATTAAATTGAAATCACATTGAGAGAAGTCACTAAATTCTATGCTCATTGTGTAAGATGCTTAAAATCAAACCAAGAGCTCAAATGGAAGCTTTCATATTCATTATGGTTTGTTCATTATGGCATAAAGTCCCCATATAAAATCAAGTTGCATCATGGGATGAAGAATACTCTCCTTCATCCGTGCCATAATGAACCAACTGATGATGACTACGAAAGCTCCCATTTGAGCTCTTGGTTCAATTTTAAGCATTTTATACAGTGAGAATTGACTTTAGTGCACTTCTCTCAATATGATTTCCTTTTAATTCATTAACAACATAACAGTCAGGAGATACGTTCTGAACTTTTTGGCTCCCATTCCTATTAATAAATATTGATATTAACAATCCCACAAGCATGCATACATTCATAACCACACATGTGCATTATGTCTGTATAAGTAGCAACATTGACTCATGTTGTGTGAGCTGAAAAACCGCAAACCTACTTACTGCCTGAGAATGGCTAACTACAGCTGCAAAAGAATGGCATTTTAGGAATTTCTTCAGAGGTTGATGGAACCCTGACCTCTCCAAATGAGTTGCAGGTAGTGATATATTCACGCTGAATAAGCTGCTATGGGGGGGGCTTTTTTTATGCAAGTAGATGTAGCAGGATTTTTCCTTGCAAGTTATTCTGAATTTTTCCACCCGCACAATATGCAAATCAGTGAACACCCACATGCAATTAAAAGACTCATGTCCTGTATCAAACGTTTCCCTACCCACAATTGTGACTGTACAAAGTATAGTATCTGTGTCATGTCATTGTGCCTACTGACTACGAATAAAAAAAAATTAAGTTTTCCCCTAAATGTGTTCACATGTTAATTTTCCAAGCAGAAAAAGTATCTTGATATACATAGTTTCCACAAAATAGCAATATACAAGGAAGTTGATTGGTAAAAATAAATAATGGATATTTTGGGATTTTAATATTATTATCAAGGAATGCTGAATATCACATTACCTATCAAAAGTGTCTCCAATACCACTACATGTTCGCAGAAAAAATTCAAACATAGGCTGATAAGATGGATTAGTGAATAGAGCCAATACAGTTGGATCAACGTACAAATGACTTTGTTCCTGTGGGCCTTGATCAGATAACTTGGTAGCACTTACAATCAGTGCTGTGGTTAAACATGGAAGGTCTAGAAGTGTATGGAATACCTATGGATGAACAATAAAATAAAAGTTGTTTTTTTTCCATATTTAAATTAACTCCTTATCTAGCATCCATTTGATAAAACACACATAAACTAATATGGTTCAATGGAAACTTTAATGTTTATGTATACTAATGCTCAGTATGATGGCCATTCCTGTTTTTTTTTTTATCATACAATTTTTCATGATGTAGAAATTATTATTCCCACATCTGACAGTTTATCACATCTGAAAAAGACTTTAATTACATGTAATTGAGAAATACTTCAATCTACAAACCCACTGTGTTCCACATTTAGAAACCGCAATTTATTCTACCAATAACAAACTACAAATAGCATTACTGAACAGTTTATTGCATTTTGAGACTGGTGAAAACTCTTTTTTCAAAGCAATGCTAATGATATAAGACACAACAATTCAGTAGTGCTAAATATTCACTATATCTCCACAGTGTCTGTTCATTAATTTTAACATTTCTCTGAAAGATAAACTGCAACCTCAAAATATAAGCCTTATTCTGTTTAGTAGTGTTATGTAAACTTTGTTAGTGGCAAAAGAATGTCCCTTTTGGTTTCCTATAGAAAACAATTTTGAGCAAGTAAGTTGGGAAACAGTAGTAGGGGACTGAGAAGCAGAGATCAGGGAACATCCCATCACATAACATATGTGTTGGATCGACAACATATCTGGCAAATTAGAGGCCAGGGAAGCATGGCCACATCATTTAGGCACTGTTGGGATATGAGAGCAGGCAGACACTGTCCTGCTTGAAAATAGTATTTGGCACAGAAAGGGCACGTATACTTGAGTCAGAATGGTTTTAACATATCTTGTCATCAATGTGCCATCAACAATGACCAGAGCTGAACAGCTATTATATTGACTGCTCCTCGTACTGATTCTGGATGTTTGCCCAGTATGCCACTCTCAGAAGCAGGTTGGATTACCTCTGTTCCCAGCATGTCTCCAGATGCACATAGAACCATCACCCAAAGTGAAACATGACTCACTGCTAAAGATAACGATTCCATTCTTGTTCCAAAGAACCTCTCTTACTACACCACTGTAGATGCTAACAATGATGGAATGGCACTGGAGGCAGATAAAACAATGGATGGCAAAAAATGCAGCCTCACTTCTCACAGTTGTCTACTAATTGTGGCAGGCATAGGTTCTTACAGAAATGGAATTATGGTGTTGGAATTCTGGCAGATTATGAAAGATCTGTTTCCTGTTACTAGTCAGCAGATCTGTCAATCCTTCCATCCTGATGTTCTTCTGATGCCACCAGAATCCTGGCATTGTATCCAAGTACCTTTCTGTACAAATTGTTGGAAACAGCATCCAGCCATCTGTGCATCATGATTCACATGAACAGCAATTTGTCATGTTGACTATCCAGCTTCTGGCAACCCCTTTCAAAGTCCATCAGCTGTACTGGACACTCCTAGATGGTAATTTGCTCTCAGTTTTGTTTGCCTGGCAGCATATACATGCATTTCTATAGCCTTCAGATTCTTACATTAGAGTATCAACAGACACATTACTGAATGTTTCATTGTGCCAATCAGCTTGTTCTGTTTATTGTTTACGCATGCAATTTTCAGGTAAATCCATCATCCTTTCTAGGTGAGGCAATTTCAATGACAAGCAGTGTATATAATAATAAAATTAAGCTCTGTTTAGAAACAATACAATACTACTTTTCACACTTTTGGGTTTTAATTACACTTAGAAGTCAGCACATTTCTTACAAAAGAAAGAACAAACTTTTCTACTTTTGTCAGTCCTTAGAAGATAATCCAATTAACTCAATTAGTATACCAAGAGAATAGTAACTTGTTTGACTCAAAACTTCTTTTCAATAATGAAATACAATAATAAAATAAAGTGCACATACTTCCTAGTGTGTGTTCTTGGTTTTAAAATCTGGTGTGCTCTACTGTCCCCTTGACCCTCAAGATACTTATCTACTAAATATTTCAAGCTTCATACAGCTAACTGTAAATCCAGGTTTCCACAGACCATATCTACATCAACAAAAAGTCTAAGTTACACACTAATTGATAAACTAATGCAGGCTAGTTCAATTATTATTATTGTGTCAAAGTTATGTAATAGATCATGGCAAGCCCTTCTCCCCCAATCTAAGATAAATAGTATGGCACATTTCACCAGGAATAACAGAAGCAAGCTCTACCTAGCATCTTTCTGTAACTAAATAGCACATTAACAATCAAAATCATTAATAGAGTAGATACTACCCTGAAACTTTTTGTTAAGGATCAAAAATATTTAATAAGTGTTTGATTGTGCTACATCAGGTGTGAAGAGCTGTTTATATGGAATGGTATATAGTGTATACCATAAACATCTATATAGAGATTATTCACTATACTGTTTTCTTTTTTTTAGTGTATTATTTACCTTCTTCCATGAAAGAACACCTGACTGACCATAAGGCATGTTGCAACCTCAATCTCTCTCTCTCTACACACATACTGTAATCAACACAAATTTTCATTTATTGATTTAAAAAGTATATAATGATATAAAGAATTACCTCAACTGAAGTTTGCTGTGACATAAAAGCTGGAAGGATATCGAGAAAATCATCTGTGAAAGTAGGAGGATTCCAGGCCAAAACCTAAATACAGAATGCAAACTTTATATTTTTTAGTTGCTAACATTAAATTTAACTTTTAATCAATATAAATTAACACTGTGATTAGTGTTGAAATCTTAACAGAGTTGTGGGTACATATAATTCTGCTGAGTTATATAATATACTGTGCATTCATTTCATTTTATGACCAATTGCATTGAAATAAATAGCCATTTAAAGTTCTGCAATAACAAATCAAATGTTTTATCTTTTTTAAGTTGTTTGTTAGGGGGGCTATAGGTGTTAGAAAAGAAAAATCTTTACTAGTATTTAATAAATTAATTAATTCAACATTACACATATATGTATAGAAAAACAAACAGATGTTTCTGTCAACAAGTTCATCAAATTGCTCTCTAAACATTTTTAATGTCTCGTGATGAGATCCAATGTAGGATCTTAAAGTGTAGTTAATTGGTAATGTAGAGTATCTCAGTGGTTATAAAGATGAGTTGGAACTCATCTTTATAACCTTTCTTACAATAACATTACTTATGATTTTTTGTTAACAACTAACCATTAATTTTATTTTCCATGTGTTGTATTCAGTTATAATTAATTACAATGAGTAATAATGAACTTACAGTGAGTAATAATTGTACTTCTGTTCAGTGCAAAGAACATTCCACTGATATCCTCTTTGTATATTGTGGGGTATATAACTGTATTATATTTTAAGTTTTGAGCTGTATTTCATTGTTTAATTTATCAATGCATTCCATTTATTATCACATTGCATTATCACTGTTAGCCCCTGGCCTATTGGCTGTGAAAGGCAACATTGCAATGTATCGATTTGTATTATTATTATTGCAATAAAGATTTCTTAATTGCTAAATACAGTTGATGTACCAACCCGCACTGAACCAGCATGGCAAATTATGGTCCATTCCCTCAACCTGATTTGTTGAGGAAGCCTCCATCCTGCAGTGAATTCACAATGGCTAAAAATTTATTTCATTATATATATAGATATAAATAAAAAATATATATATATATATATATGTATATTAAATGTTATTTAATGTCAAAGTAACAGTTGATGGAAAAATAACAAAAAAGCCAAAAATGAATAAAAAAGGTATGACAAATGCACCAAACATGCAAACCAGCAGTACTAAAAAGCAAAAAGAAAAAGTTAGCACATTCTTTTACAGTATGGACAAGGTAGTCCCCCAATGCAGCGTAAATGATATGAAAATTATTAAGGTAAAAATAAACATATACACATATAATTAAATGTTTTCAGAGTGGGAAAGAGGTAATTTGAAATATAAGTAGAATTTTGAGTAAATTCGAGAAAAAAAAAAAAATAAATAAATATATATATATATATATTTTAGTGTCAGAATTTTGTGAAGATAAGAAGAATTAAAATAATGTAAAATAAACAGTAACAAGCACATGGTATAGGGAGAGGTATTAAATTGAGAATGGGGTAGGGATAAAGGTATAATTAAATAAAGACGAAAATAACAATAGAATGAGGATAGCTGGAATGTTCGTATCACCCTTGTATTGCACTAATAACTCTACGAACGGGAAGAAAGGTAGAATAAGAAAGTGGAAAGGTAAAAAGTTATTAAAACTTACTGAGCTTGCTGGGGTTGTAAACCCAATGTTTTAGTAAGGGCTCTGGCTTTGCAAGAGTTAGTATAAATAGGAGATGAATACCAAATGCTTGTACTGCAGGGAAAAAAGGCAAAAAATATGTATGTTGAATGAGGCCTAGAAACAAAACCGAAAGTATAATAAGAAAGGGAACAATACCTGGAGTTTTCAAGTAGTATGTAGAGAAAGGAAATTAAATTAAAATAATTTAAATTAAAATAATTTAAAATAAACAGTAACAAGCACATGGTATAGGGAGAGGTATTAAATTGAAAATAAAGTGCACATATATCATAGAGAGGCTGGATATATCTAAAGCAAAGCACATAAGCAACTTAGCTACTGGATAAAGCAATTTATAGCAGCATGACAGACTTGATAGAGAGCTGTGAAGAAGTGGAAATAGATATGAAAATAGTGACCTCTATAGTCTAATTTTGAAAAAGTAAAAGTAAGATTTTATTTGATTTTACTTTATTTTGTTTAATCATTTGTATTAATAATTTTACTTTACAGTTCCTTCACCTCCAAATTGGCTTTGCAAATTCAGCCCAAAATTTTCTTAATTCATCATAACTTTTAGGATATTAACATTTTTTTACCTTTTTCATATCTACATTACTTCTTTTTTCTACTATCCTTACCCTTCTAGTCCCTGGCACTTTGTGTAATGCTCACCTCCATCTATACAAACTTTTTTCAGATATATTTACACTTACATGCTTATATATACGAGACTTAAAATTAATAAGTCTTTTAAAAAGTGCAAAGATGGATGCATAAATTACACAAAATGCCAAAACTAATAAAAGAAGGATAGCAGAAATTGGAGACGTTGAAGGTGTGAAAAAAAGAGAAAGATGCAAATATCCTATATGATATTGTTTGTTTGTTTGTTTGTTATTTGGTTTTTAGGAGCATTAGCAACTAAGGCCATATTGCTCCGGGATATGCGGTGGTCATTCCCTGACCTTTCCGCATCCTATATGATATAATGAATTAAGCAAAATTATAGGCTGAATTGGATAGCCAATTAGAGAGAAGGGAACTGTAAAGTAAAAATGATTAAATTAATATATGGAGTAATAGCAAGCATCAGATAAGGGTGGGAAATTTTGTTTATAAGTCCAAGATAGGGATAGAAAAATTATAAAATTAAAATCTGATGTTAGCTAAAAATAAATATTGATACATAATCAATATTTGGCATTAGCTTCAGTTATATGAGTAGATTCAACTGGATATTTTTCCCTCTGTTTTTTCCGCTTTAATTTTTTACGACACATTACTTGAAAATTTCAGGTATCTATTTTGTACTCTATTTGCAACGAGCTACTTTTTCATAATTCTTTCGGTTTTTATATTTTTGCCTTTTTATTTTTTCATCTTCTTACATTGCAAGCATCTGGTATTAGTCTCTTTCTTTCTACTAATGCTCTCTTAGTCAGGGCCCTTACTAAAAGGATGGGAATTTATGATCCCAGCTAGCCCCAAGTAATCTTTAATTTCTTTTTCTTACCTTTTTATCTTTATACTTCTCCTTTTTTCTCTTTCATAAAGCTATTAATTAAAAAAAGTAAGAAATTACCTCAATCTTTTTCGTGGAATGCTACCAGTCAATTCTCTCCAAATGTAATGAATAAAATAAGATGAAAAAAAAAATGAATTAACGAATTCCCCACTCATAGAGATACGACCAAATTCGACGCGCAATGGAATCGAAAGCCGAGAGCTCCAACCCGACCCCGAAACACATCAAACCACCGCAGCAAGACCATGAGAAGACATTGTGTCAGAATAAATAATTAAAACCACTTCCAATAATAAATAATTAAAATCACGATTAAAAAAATTAAAATCGCAATTAAAATTTGGATGAACACTCAAATTAAACGAAATGCACAGCTGTTTCCCTTCCTTAAGCAGACCACGCTTTTCAGCTGATTGCTGTGTTCACAGGATGGAAATATTGCGAGGTTTTTGTGTGTGGCTCTTAAAATAGAGAGATTATTTGTATTGACGCATGCGTCAAAAAGACCAGAAATCCAAAATTAGGTAAGGATGTCACACATCGATAGAATTTTCATGTAGTTTCATTTCAAGCGTTTCAGAAATCAATAATTTTATGTGATTGTGTTGTATGTTTAAAATTTCTGCTTCACTAAATAGGAATATATGTGACCATCATTGACTGCATGAAAGGCTAACTCTGACGCGTTTGTGCACGATGTGTGGGCGGAAGCAGCATGTTGCTTGACACATAAATCTAAACAGCGAGTGGACCCCTCGTACACTGACTACATGAAATCTTGTAAACAAGATCATTCATTTACCTGTGCCGAGCAAGAAGGAAGAACTGTGTGATTTTTTAATATATTATGGAGCTTCTGCATGGTCCTGGCTATAATTTTGAATTCAGAGGGTTTATTGAGCTGCCTGTACCATTGTTCGATGTACGGTATGGAAATAAAGTGTTTTTTATTGGTTTTATTAATGGGTATCGTATTTTCTGTTTTATTTTTAGCCTGTAATCTGATTTGATTTATAACGGAGTGAGGATAGCCTCTATTTAAAAACCTGTCGGTTAGTGTAACAATTTCTAAGTGTAAGGTGGGTTCAGAAGTGGAATATTTGTAAGCGTTGAAAAACTGGTTAAATACAATGGATCTCTTAAACGTGAATGGATGATAACTCCAGTAATGCAGGTACATCCCCGAATTCGTGGGTTTTCGGTAAATGCTAAATTGGATTATTTTCATGTCATGTGTGAGAGTGAAATTTAAGAAATTCAGGGCTTTTGTTTCTATCTGTTCTTCCTCCAGTGTAAAATGCAGTCTCGTGTGAATATTGTTGAATACCAGTAGAATGTCCTGAGTGGTGTTATGATCTGTTATAACAAGTATATCGTCAATATATCTCCCATATTAAGTAATGCGGGGGAGAAACAGTGTTAAATAAATGTCCTCGATATTGGCAAGATAGATTTCTGCTATAAGACCGCTCAGGTTAAAACCCATCGGTAAACTGAAAACCTGTTTGTATATAGTGTCTTTAAACGTGAAATAGTTAGCTTCAAACAGCTATAATTAATTACAGTGAGTAATAATGAACTTACAGTGAGTAATAATTGTACTTCTGTTCAGTGCAAAGAACATTCCACTGATATCCTCTTTGTATATTGTGGTGCATATAACTGTATTATATTTTAAGTTTTGAGATGTATTTCATTGTTTAATTTATCAATGCACTCTATTTATTATCACATTGATTTATCATTGTTAACCCTTGGCCTATTACAGATGGGTTTGAACCTGAGTGGTCTTGTTTGATTAGTTTTGGCATTTTGTGTAATTTATGCATCCATCTTTGCATTTTTTTAACAGACTTATTAATTTTACCTCATATATATACAGGGTGTCTCAAAAATATTGGTATAAACGTTTAGGGAAGGTAGGTAACATCTAAAGGAATGTGAATCGCATAGGAACCCATAACCGGAAACGTCACCGTAAGTCAATACGTGGCACTGTTCATCAGTTCGCGAAAGGGAAAATTTCTGGTTTACTCATTCAAGCAGTAGTTGCTGCACGAAGAGCATGCATCGATATATGAACTGTGAGCTGGCAGACATGCACCTAGTGTATGGATTAGCAGAGGTCAATGGACGAGCCGCTCAAAGAATTTATGGAGAACGCTTCCCAGACAGACATGTACCGGACCACTGTTTGTTTGCAAATGTGCATTGAAATTTGTACGATTATGGGTCATTTAGAGGTAACAGGAGTAGTGTGGGCAGACCACGTTCGACGCGAACTCCCGCCATGGAAAAAGTGTTGAATGCCGTCCAGAATAATCCTACTACCAGCACATGTGCCGTTGCCTCTGCCTTAGGAGTGACTTGTTGCAGTGTACAGCGTGTCTGGCACAACGATTCCTTACACCCCTTTCATCTCCAAAGGGTTCAGTTACTGCACTCCCCCAAGATCATCCTGCACATGTGGCTTTTGCACAGTGGTTTCTCCAAGAAAGTGTTCAAGACTTGAATTTTCCAGCCTATGTTTTGTTCACGGATGAGGCTTATTTCACTCGGGAAGGCTTATTCAATCAGCACAATGCTCATGTGTGGGCTCACGACAACCCACACGGTGTGTGCCCCCATGCAGCACAACATCGCTTCGCAATAAATGTGTGGGCAGGTATGGTCAGTGACTGCTTAGTTGGCCCATACCTGTTACCATCCCACATGAACTCCGCTAAATATCGGATCTTTCTTGAACAAGTTCTACCAGGGTTACTTGACGATGTTCCAGCAAATATGAGACACAACATTTGGTTTCAACATGATGGGGCACCTGCCCATTATGGAAGGTATGTTCAATCGTGTCCGCCAATCCATGCTGCATCGGTGTCTCGCATGCATCGCGTCTCATGGTGGAACCTTTCTGTTGTAACATCATGAAATGCATCCATCTCGTGCTCCATTGTTAATATTATGTCAAATAAATGTTTGCCATTACTGTCTTGTGTCATTTCTGCTTCTTGTGCCTCTGCTACTACTTTCCCGTGATGTTTCCGGTTATGGGTTCCTATGCGATTCACATTCCTTTAGATGTTACCTACCTCCCCTAAACTTTTGTACCAATATTTTTGAGATGCCCTGTGTGTGTGTGTATATATATATATATATATATATATATGTAGAGAGAGAGAGAGAGAGAGAGAGAGAGAGAGAGAGAGAGAGAGAGAGAGAGATAATTTCATCACACTTTACAAATGAAAAACAAATACCTTCATTATTGTTGGAAAGTACTTCTCCAAAGCACTAGTGGTATAGCATAATTGAGCAAGGTTGTCTTTAATGAGGGAGATAATTTCATAAGCGGCTAATGTATTATGGTAGCACACATTCAAGAGATCATGGAAAGCAAATGGATAAAAAGCATCCGGCTTGTGCATCACTGAAGAACCTATTAACAAATATTTAAGTTGTATGTCTAATTAAAGTTTCAAAGTAACATATTGTTCATAAATAATATTTCTATTCAAAAACCATCTTTATAGAATTTAATTATATAATTGATAGATCAACATTGGCAAAGAATAAAATGATTTTGACTCATCTTATGAAGTATTTCAAATATTTTAGAAAGTACACAGAAAGTATAACATCAGCAAATAAAAAAAATAATAAAATCCTTCATTTACTTCATTTATCTATTTGTTTTAAGCATTTAAGAAATCCCTCTTTAAATTATCATAATTCTTCCCCCCCCCCCAAAAAAAAAACAAAACTAGGTGATAGTCCAGCAATCAATTACCCTTTGCAAATTTTTACACATCTATACTGCAAATATTCTTACTCAATTTAAAATGGTATTCCATTGTGTGTGTGTGTGTGAGAGAGAGAGAGAGAGAGAGAGAGAGAGAGAGAGAGAGAGAGAGAGAGAGAGAGAGAGAGAGAGAGAGCCCACATTCAGATATTATTTGCTGTTTAATATTTGTAATCCAGGTGCAAGTCACCAATCATCATTTTAGAATGGCTGAGAGTGGCAGACAGAAAATGCACAGTGTGTATGAATACAGCTGAAAAAATGTTTGATTACAGCTGCAAAATTTTACCTTGGTCATGTAATTAAATCTTTTTTTATAATAAACACAGCATAACAGAAAAAAGAAAAAAAATAGTGATCTTTTAGGACGTTGAAATTGTTTAATGTTTTTATAAAGAGAGAGATGAAATTATTCATCTCTCTCTCTATAAAAAAAGAGAGTTGAAATTGTTCAATGCTTTTAAAGAGAGAGAGAGAGAGAGAGAGAGAGAGAGAGAGAGAGAGAGAGAATGCCCACAACACAGTGGATGCTCTCTCTCTCTCTCTCTCTCTCTCTCTCTCTCTCTCTCTCTCTCTCTCTCTCTCTCTCTCTCTCTCTCTCTCTCTCTCAGTTGCTCTGAAGTAATGTCTGAGGAATTCCTCTGTGTTACCAGGCAATACGAGGTAGTAAATGATTCTCATCAACTGGTGCAATACCATCACTTTGTTTATTGGAGGCTTGAAGTGGTGAAACCCTTGTTTAGTCTCCAAAGTAAAGCTCTGGTAACCCTCCCCCCATCTCTTTCATCATGCAGTATGATTCTGTCATGATGCTCATCATGGCATAATTCAATCTTCCTTACATTTTGCAAGTACAGCTCAAAGGGTGTTCACAGGCTGGCCACTAAATAATCCAATGAACTGAACCTAGTAACTCTTTAAGAGGTATCCAGATCAGCTTCTGTTTACAATGTTTATACTTACAAATAAAGGTTTGAAACTATATTCAATGTCATGTAATACACATAGCCATGAAACATTCTTTGAATGAAGGAAAGGTACGTCACTTTATCTGTTAGCTTGAGTGTAAAAAGAAGAATTTTGAAGATAAACTCTGAAACTGTTTATCTGGAAAACTTTTGAGCCTAAAGACAAATAAGCATCCTGAAGTTGATGGAATATACCCTATAATCTTGAAGAAGGCAGTCAGAGAGTGTGTTGAACCACCAAGGTTAATTATGAGGGCATCATTGGTCTCGGAAGAGACTCCTTTGGATTGGAGATGTACCAACATTAGATTGGAGACCGGTTAGTGGGAGTTCAGTGGAAGGGAAAATCTTGGAGGCAATGATTAAGAATGCAATCCTGGGACATTTAGAGAGAAATGGCATTCAATCCAGGAACATTTAGATAGAAATTCTGAAAGACACACAACATGGTTTTATTTTGGGAAACCATCCTTAGCAGTGTTCCTTCAGGATGATTTGAGCAGGCTTCAAGAATGGTCAGAAAAGTGGCAGCTATGTTTTAATGACACAAAATGCAAGGTCTTACACTTTGGGATCAGCAACCCCAAAATAACTTATCCACTCGGTAAGGTTGAATTAAAAACAGTAAAGCTTCATAGCTGTCTGTACAGACAGCTATGAAGTCTTATTGATGATTTATCAAACGATATCCTGTAGAGATAGGGAGGACAATCCCTGTATAAGGCAATTGTAACACTGCATTTGGAAAACTGTTCAAGTATGGGGACCTCATCTGAAAAAATACATTGAACTTTTTGAAAGGGTCCAAAGACAGGCAACTCACATTATGAAATTGGCAAAAGGGCAACCATATGAGGAAAGACTGTTCATATGGGCTACTGAGCTTGACAACTGGACACCTTAGAGGGGACCTCATTGAGGTTTATAATGCTCTGAGAGGGGTTAGTAAAATGAACAAAGGCAGAATTTTCACTGTTATAAAGAATTCCAGAACCAGGATCCATAAATTCAAAGTAAAGGGGAAGAGTAGTTTAGATTAGATTGTAGGAAGTTTTATTTTAGCCAGCAAACTGTTGATTACTGGAACAAGTTAGCCCCCAGAGGTAGTTGAGGTAGACGGTTTAAAGATATTCAAAAGTCACCTGGACAGTTGCCTACATGAGAATGGAATATACATTATTTGTTTTGTATTTTCTTATCTACTTTTTCCTTTTCCTCTTTTGGCCAGTGCAACAAAAGCTTATAGCTTCCTTGCACTATATGATAATACTAATACTTAAGCCTGTTACTTCTTGCACAAATTGTTCACATAATTTTGGAAGTATTAAACAAGAAATCTTTGGAAATCCAAATGGAAATTTTATATGTTTAACAACTTGACAGAATCTTCAATCTTCCATAGTACTTAGTACTATGGAAGATTGAAGTACTTAGACATATTTTTACATGTATATGTGTGCTAAGCTATCAAGATATAGTTTTAATCATAAAGTGTTACATTTTTATCACATAATTATAATGGTTTCAAATAATAATAATGTTTTATATTGATACTTACTATGATTGATAAAAAATTGAACAGCAGCAGTTAACACAGCTACATCATGGGAATGGGGTTGCCTCAAAGTCTGTGTTGAATACTGCTCATAGATCCTCTTGATCATTGGCAACACATTATGAACTAAACTTGAATCAGCATAACAGACAACATCTAGTACAGATACAGCTTCTGACAAACACTATGAAAATAAAAGATAAAAAACTTGACCTAGATTCTTTATTAAATCAAATGTGTAGCAGTAGTTATAGTAACAGGAGTGCATATACTAAATAAAGATATTCGAGCTATGTTATGGCTATAGCTGTAACATAGCTATAGCCATAGCTACAGGCTGCAAGAGCAGGTCATGGGTTTTGTCAATGATATACAGGAATTTTGCTAGCAGGGAAAAGGAGGTGATTGTTCCTCTGTATAAGGCAATGGTCAGGCCAAGCTTTCAGTACTGCATACAGGTCTGGAGGCCTCATTTTAGGAAGGATGTAGATTTGCTTGAGTGTGTACAGAGAAGGGCAACAAGATTGGTGAGGGGAATGAAGGGATCCTCTTACCAAGAGAGACTTAAGTTCTGCAAATTGCAGTGGCTGGAAACTAGGCACCTGCGAGGTGATCTGATCGAGGTGTATAAGGCCTTGAATGGGTTGAGCACGCTGAATTCTGATGGGATTCTTCCACTTGTTCAGGTTATGAACCTAAGGGGGCATAAATTCAAATTGAGGAAAGACAGCTGTAGAATAGATGTGCAGAAATTTGCCTTTAGCCAGCAGGTGGTTAATTGCTGAAACAAACTTCCATCTGCTGTTGTGGAAGTTGATAGGTTAAATAAATTTAAGGAGGAACTGGAAAAACATTTAGAGGGAATGGTTGTGTGAATTTTTTTTTTTTTATGCTACATAAGCTCATACGCTTGCTTTCTTGCATCACATGGCACTATTACTATTACATCCTGAATGCCTGAATTAAATCCATGTTAAAGTAAGGGTGTCTATTCCTTCATATTGTCCAGCTCATAGCCAAGTAAGTAGCCCTAAATGTTATGGATCACCCAAAATTAAAATCAGCATATCACAAAATGTAGTTTCACACTGACTTCTGAAAAATCTGTTTTTAGTAATTTTTTTTCTGCATTACTCTCTTAATGATATTTTATGTATCTTCCTCAGTATTTAACCATATAATAAGATATAACATAACAACCATATAATATGAATGTTATTGGTGTTATGTAATAATTGATGGAATTTCATATTTAGTTATTAAATGTAAAAAAAAAATTAAAATGTAAATACAAATGTTGATGGCAAAAATTAAAATTTTATTTTGAAAACAATGCTTAATTAATGGTAAGGAACACTTGTTGCAGCCCACAACCTGCTTCTTGTGAAAATCCACAAAGTCCACAACCTATATCATTTTATATCTCTCAGCTCCTAACCAAAAAAGGTTGGATGCCCACCCCTGTGTTAAAGGATACTCACACTCACTATTCTGAACTAAGATGCTTACTTTCAGATTCAAGCTTGTAATGAAAATCTTGGCATGAGTTTACTCAAGACTTCTGAATAAAAGTACTAAACCTATAGGGTGAAAAGCAATTTATTTCTGCCTCTAGTTACAGGAGTGGAAACAATTTTAAAATTATCATATTTTGCAAAAGAATTTCAATACCACATCTTCAGATTTAAGAATAGATTACCTTTACCGGCACAAGTAAAAATCTCAGTTGATTTCAACTGAGATTTTCTTGTAAATTAATTTAGATCTATGAAATATCAGTTGTTTTTTTTTGCCATTATGACTATTCATGCAGCTTTGTATGAATAGTTATAATGATGGAAAAACCTTTTCCTTGAAAATTAATTTTGATTCATGAAGCATCAATTTTTTTTTCACCATTATAACTGGTTGTGTGGAATTAAATTTTTGTTTACATGCAACAGCAAATCACCATTTATAGATGAGATTAATCAGTAAGAGATAATCAAGCATACATTTTTCTAGCTGAAAGAAAAATGGTCATTTATCTCTTTTTACTCTCGACTGTTCTAAACTAACATCAGCTCTTGAAATCAATACATGTAATAGTAATAGAGGCATGTGATGCAAGAAAGCAAAGCATGTGAGCTTATGCAGTATCAGCCAAAAAAAAGAAAAAAAAAAAATTCACACAACCATTTCCTCTAAATTTTCTCCTTGAATTTATTTAGGATATCAACTTCCACAATGACAGATGGAAGTTTGTTCCAGCAATTAACCACCTGTGGCTAAAGGCAAATTTCTGCACATCTATTCTACAACTGTCTTTCCTCAATTTGAATTTATGCCCGCTTAGGTTTGTAATCTGAGCAAGTGGAACAATCCCATCAGAATCCTTAGCTATAATTATGAGAGCTTCCTTGGACTCAGAGGAGGTCCCCATGGACTGGAGGTGTGCAAATGTATCACCAATTCACAAAGGGGGTTCAAAAGGTGACAAGTAACTATAGACCTGTTAGTTTAACTTGTGTTCCGGGGAAAATAAAGCAATCACTGGTTAAAGCATTGCAGGATCATCTAGACAAGACTGCAGTAGTAGTTAAAACACAGCATGGGTTTGTTAAAGACAAGAGAGGTCTTGTCTGACCAATTTGATTGGATACTATGATGTGGTCATAAAGGAACTGAATGCCAAAAATAATTTTAATATCATATACAGTCCATTCCGGTTACAGTCTGTCCTCGTATAGCACGATAGTTGTGTTCCTAGAAACCCTCGTGCAATGCAAAATCGTGCAATATAAACAACAGGCCCTATGGGAAAAGTGGGGTTAGGTGCCGACCACCCAAGATTGAACACACATTTGGAACCAAAACATTACCAAACACAATAAATAATCGGGTAATTTTAATCGTTATAAAATACGTAAGTATTTTATAACGATTAAAATATGTAATAAAAAATATTATAATATTTTTTTATTTTTATTATAATATAATAAATAATAAAAAATATTTATTTTTTATTATTTATTTAAATAATAAAAATTTATTAATAAAATAGTAAAAAATTATTATATTAAATAAAATAGTCGTAAAAAATACTTACGTATTTTATAATACGTAAGTATAAATTATAATACGTAAATCGTAATAAAATGCTTACGTATTTTATTACGACTATTACGTAATAAAATATTGCTAATGCTTTTGCTTCTATGGTAAGCAAACTTGTTTTTTGTTTGATTTTCTATCCAAACAGATGACAGCCATCTTCCAATTCTTTGTGTCTTAATCTAATGGATTTTAATTACACTTTGTGTTGTTCTCGCTATGAAAGTTGTTTTTATTTTCTCTGCATTCTTTGTAATTCTTGGCGTTGCCTCATTTAGGTCTGTAGCATGTGCAATATCACATGGTCTTTCATTTTGCTCAAAGCGTTTCACAATTCCATATTTTTTTCTCTATCGACAGAGGCGGACTGGCCATAAGCCTTACCCGGGAAACCCCGGTGGGCCGGAGGCCGGTGTGATTTTGGCCATAAACCGTAGTATGAGGACACTATAAATTTTCCCGGGTAAGAATTTTTGACCCAGTCCGCCTCTGTTTATCGATTTGCTTTTTTTTTTTTTTCTCTGTGAATCTGCAGTGTCTTCGCCAGGACGCTTTACTAATTTTAAGTATTTTACTAATTTTTAGGGAATAAAGCTCAATTACAAAACGGGAAGGCACGCTTGATACACATAAACAAAGCTGCGCCCGTGTAGCAACTGAATAAACAACACCGTAAAGGCCGAGATACACTTAACACCTCACATTTTACTAAAGCACATTTCTGGGGGTTACTACCATAAAACAATTTCCAGTTGCGTTTCTGCTAGTGGAATCTGTTATAAACTGGCAGTAAACTCCATCTAATTGCATTCGCGATTATATCGATAGCTGGAATTGTGTTGGTTTTTACGTTATTATGGTGAAATGTGTTTTCCCTTCACTGATATAAAAAACAAATACATTTTCAGAATCTTCTCTTCATTCCTATCGTGTTGCGTTCGGTTGGGGTGATTGCCATTTCTTGTAAACACAAAGGCGAATCGTGCATAAGCGAATTCGGTTCGTGTTATATAAGATATCGTTCCCCTATTTATAAATCGTGTATGATCGAATTCGTGTAATGTAAACACGTGTTATACGAGGACCGACTGTATTTGGGACACATCGGAACTAGAGCATTTTGGCCCGATTAAGCGGCTGCCCCAATTATCTGAAGTTTCACGTAAATAGTTAAAAATACAATGTACCCCCCCTCCCTTTACAATTGGTTCACTATACAATCAAATCACGTTACGATGGAGTCACCATAGTAAAGTACCGTTCACTATACGATGTGCAGTAAGCGCCGGTCATTGTGATCACATTTGTGAATTGCATTTTAATTCTATTAAACAGCGATTCTAATTAGCGAAAATAGGAGGAATATTATCCACAGGCTATAAAAGCAAAGATATATTAAGCACAGATTTATTACCTTACCAATTAAAAAATTAAATGATACGTGAAAATCAGAAGAATATACGTGATAATCGGAATAATTAATACGTACTGTAATATGTACTTGTGGGTGGGGGTTAAAATTTAAAACAGTAAAAAGATAAGCAATCAATAACAAAGAACACGGCACACACAAATTACAAGTAACACAATACACGCAAGTGAGAACGGACTAACAAGCTACGAAGATTTGCCCCAAAATAGGAATGAAGAGAAGATCTGAAAATTAATTTTTTTATATGATTGAAGATTTCATGGAAGTGTAAACACATTTCACCATAATAAACCACAGAATTCCAGCTGTCGGTATTATCGCAAATTCAGCAAAATCGAGTTTACTGTTCATTTATGATAGATTTCACTAACAGAAAAGCCCAATAAACAGGTGACTGCTAATTGTTTTTATTGTTTTATGGTTGTGACCTCCAAAATTTCGATCGAACCACGTGGTACCGTCGGAGACAATCGTAGGGTAATCTCCAGTGCTGCGGTCTCCTGCCCCGATTAAACGGCATGCTATCCCAATTAAGCAAAGTAAACCCTGGCTATTTTCCCGACTGGTTTCTATTTTTTAAGATTTGCCCCAAATAAACGGCTGCCCCGATTAACCGGTGGCCCAAATAACCGGAATCCACTGTACTTGGATTTCAGGAAAGCTTTTGATACTGTTGCACATGAAAGACTGCTGTACAAATTGGAGAGATATGGCATTAAGAGTAAGCTGCTACAATGGACAAAGGGATGATTGAGTTAGAGACGACAGAGAGTGGTAATCAATGGATACTGCTCCTTGTGGACAAATGTTATTAGTGGAGTTCCCCAGGGTTCGGTGTTGGGCCCATTGTTGTTTTGTATATTCATTAATGATATTGATGAAGGTATATAAGGTTTAATGTCCAAGTCTGCAGATGATGATACAAAGGTTGGCAGGGTTGTTACTGACAGTAAAGACAGTATGCTACTCCAACTGGATCTAGATAAGTTGAGCAAATGGGGTGAGAAGTGGCAACTGAAGTTTAACATTGACAAATGCAAAGTACTGCATATGGGTAGCAATAACCCAAGAGAAATGTACCAACTGTATGGTACTACATTCAGGGAAGTGGAAGGTGAAAAATACCTGGGATAATTGTGCAGTCAAATATGAAGTTTGCTGAGCAATGCAGGTCATGGTTTCTTGTCAATGATATATAGGAATTTTGCTAGCAAGGACAAGGAGGTGACTGTACACCTAGAGTATTGTGTACAGGCCTGGAGGTCTCATTTTAGGAAGGATGTAGATGAAGGCTAGAATGAGTACAAAGAAGGGCAACAAGATTGATGAGGGGAACAAAGGGGTGCTCTTACCAAGAAAGGCTTAAGTTCTGCAAATTGCAGTGCCTGGAGAGTAGGCACCTGCAAGGTTATCTGATTGAGGTGTATAAAGACTTGAATGGGTTAAGCAAGCTGAATGCTGATGGGATTCTTCCTCTTGCTGAGATTAAGAACCTAAAGGGGCACGGATACAAATGAGGAAAGACAGTTGTAGAATAGATTTGAGGAAATTTGCCTTTAGCCAGACAGGTAGTTGATTTGTGGAACAGACTTCCATCTTTTGTTGTGGAAGTTGATAGCCTAAATAAATTTAAGGCTGAGCTGGACAGGCATTTGGAATGAATGGAGGTGTAAAACAGGAGGGTTTTTTTTTTTTTTTTTTGGCTGATGCAGCATAAACTTGCTTTCTTGCATCACATGCCTCTACTAATGCTAATGCAGCATGCTCAACCCATTCAAGGCCTTATACACCTCAATCAGATCATCTCGCATGTGTCTAGTCTGCAGCCACTGCAATTTGCAGAACTTAAGCCTCTCTTGGTAAGAGGATCCCTTCATTCATCACACCAATCTTGTTGCCCTTCTCTATAAACACTCAAGCAAATCTACATCCATCCTAAAATGAGGCCTCCAGACCTGTACACATACTCAAGGTGTGGACTGAGCATTGCCTTATACAAAGGGATAATCACCTCCTTTTCCCTGCTAACAAAATTTCTCTATATCATTGACAAAACCCCATGACCTGAGCTTGCACCCAGTCTGCACTGCTCAGAAACCTTCATATCTGACTACACAATTACTCCCAGGTCTTTTTCATTTTCTACCACCCTAAGTGTAGTACCACACAGTTGGTATGTTCTTCTGGGGTTACTTCTACCCATATGCAGTACTTTGCATTTGTCAATGTTAAACTTCAGTTGCTACTTCTCAGCCCATCTGCCCAAATTTTCTAGATCCTGTTGCAGTAGCACACTGCCATTACTGTCATCAACAACCCTGCCAACCTTTGTATCAACTGCAAACTTTGACACTAAGCCTGATATAACTTCATCAATATCATTGATAGATATACAAAACACAGTGGGCCCAATACCCAACTCTGTGGAACTCCACTAATAACATTACTCCACGAAGAGCAGTGTCCAACGATTATCACCCTCTGTCTTCTCCCACTCAACCACCCTTTTATGCATTGTAGTAACTTACCCTTAATACCATTCTGCTCCAATTTGTACAGTAGTCTTCCATGAGCAACAGTGTCAAAAGCTTTTCTGAAATCCAAGTATACAATATCAAAATTATTTTTTGCATCCAGTTCTTTTGTAACCACATCATAGTATCCAATCAAATTTGTCAGACAAGACTCTCCCTTAATAAACCCATGCTGTGTCTGAATTATTGCTGCAGTCTTGTCTAGATGATCCTGCAATGCATCTTTAACCAGTGACTCCATTATTTTACCCGGAACAGAAGTTAAACTACCTGGTTTGTAATTACTCGTGTCACTCTTCGATCCCCCTTTGTGAATTGGGGATACATTTGCACATCTCTAGTCCGTGGGGACCTCCCCTGAGTCCATAATTATGGACTCTCATAATTATGGCTAAAGGTTTGCTTAGTTCCTTTGCCACCTCCTTTAATATGACCAGCCACATAGCTGTAATTTGCAAGAGGAGTTTGTGTTGAGTTACAAAAATTAATGAAGTTAATAAGGTAACCAGGTATAGCACTAAAAGAAAGAAATTCAAAATTATAATATAGCTAATGCTATATATTTTATAAAGAGAGAAATGTCACTCTTTTTTGCATCAATTCTGAAAAACAAATAAAATCATTGATACAAGAGATGCATCGCTTTCTAATATTTCGAAATTGTAAAAACTGCCAGATTTCAAAGAATTTACTGTAAATATATTTTGTATTTATATAAACACTAAATACAGGTGATTCAAATCTCATACATCCCAAATATCAGTAATTACAATTTATTAATTCTTTTACTATCATATTTTGCCTTTTAATAACTATAACAACTGTAATAATAAACAATTATAAAAATTATAATAAATATTGAAACTGTTAATTTTCTTCTTGAATACTTACACTCTTTTCATCATATTCGATAACACCCCCTTGTAAAGCTTGAACATTTTCTATTTTTGCAATTTCATTCTGTTTATCAACTTGCAGTTCCCTCAATGTGTGGGGATTATTTTTAAATACTCTGCTTTTCAATAAGTTCCAGAAATATTGGTCTAACAATGTTAAACCTGAGGATATTTGGGCCAAAAATATTTAGAAATAAGATGATCACCAGGAAGTGATCATCTTATTTCTTTTTGTCTCTTAGAGAGTGAATACGTTATGATAGTATGGACAAATTTATATAAGTGTAACCTAACAACCACTGTTCTGCATGCAGAGGTTCTACAAGCCCAATGTGGTTTTCTAAGAATTGCACATGGTTACCAAAATGGGAGATTTTAGCTCTTTCATTTTGGGTTGGATGAATTTTGAATCATATATTTATGATTATTTATTTTTAATCATTCTAAAATTTACATTTGCTAACCATTATGACAGAAAGAAACTAGAAGATTATCCTGAAGAAAACAGTTATGAAAGGGCTTACTGCATCAGTTATAATACTAACATATAATCCAAATGCAAATAAGAATAAGTTGATTTTATAATTTGTTCAATATTCTTTCCAATGATGAATTATTTATTCTGTGCACTCCACTCTCAACATTAATGAAAAATACTTTAGCCCTACAATTTTAACATTTCACAATTTATAATGCTACTTACTGCTTTTTGAAAATGTATAGCATCTGGCTGCGTAGCCTCTGAAAAAAGAAAAGAAAAAATGTAATACATCACTGTGAATTGAGAATGCAAAGAATTTTGTGTGAACAAGCAAATGTACACATATATACACACTAAGTGGAAAGCAGAAATGCAGAATTCAAAAGTGAAATTTCTTGTTTGTTTTAAATTTCGTTGTTGATTTCTATGGTTAATATACTAAAGATGGTGACTGCACTTTCAGCATTTAAGGTATCAAGCTTGATATGTTGCATGGGAAGTCTTCAAACTTTTGTATGCACTGTGCTCCAAATATTCATAAATCAGCTGTTAGAACTTGAAGCAGTTTTTCAAAAAAAAAAAAAAAAAAAAGATGCACATACTGCCTGTATTACTTTACGGGAGGTATGTGCCACAAATGTAAAAAATCAAATTAATAAAAAAATTGTGTAAAGCACAATGACTGTTCAAACAAGGAAATGAGATTTGCTGTATACAGCTATATACAGCAAATTTGATTCCTTGTTCTTGAAGCAAAACCACTGTTTTGTCAAGAAATCATTTTTTTTTGTTTAATAAATTTCCAGCATGCAAATGAGTACTATGTCTTTGCATAACTCATAAATATCAGGTTGAATGTCATGGATGTAAGTTATTAGTTGAGACCAAGAGCTGCCAAGACCAATGTTAAGTTACCATTTTTATTAATATCATAATAAGTCTTATTATTACTATCATACTTTCATCTTACTTTATATATTTTCTTACTATGTTGGGTCTTGAGAGGTTTCCCAATACAGTGAAACTTCCCTTTAACGGACAGCCATGGGGAACGAGAATTTGTCCATTAGAGAGAAGTGTCCGCTAACAAGAAGTCTGAGGGAGAAAAAAAAAAGAAAGAAAAATCGTTAAACGTTTAATGTAAAATTAAATTAAATTATATACAGATTTTGCACAATATTTTTGTAAATAATATACATACAATTGTGCTATGCATATTATGACTTTATCTTAAGAAAAATACATACAATAATCACTTATTTTTTTCTGCACCTTCTTCCGGCTGATAATTTTGTTTTCAACATTTGTTTGGAGTGAAGAAACCATCGAAAGTCCTTCAGTATCTTCTTCAGCGGCGAAAAACATTTTTAAACGATTGATTTGTATGAGCGCTTCTTCTATTTTCATCGGTGGTTCGTCGTTAATGTTTTTCGACAGAATGACCTCCTTCCATTTCTTCATCCTCGTGAGGAACTTCTTGAAAAATATCGATGATAATGTCGTTGATATCTAGAGCACCATCTTCTGTAGTGAGGTTCGAGTCTATATCTTTGTAGCCAGGGTCACCTGTAGCGGAAGTATCGTACATTATCAATAGATGTTGAAGTTCTTGTTCTTCTTGGTGCTCCACATTGCTGTTCACAACTTCAATTTTTGCGTTTGAGAAGCCAGTCTTTACAAAACAGTTCACGACAGTTTGTTTTCTAATTGCGTTTACTGAAGAGGAAATCCACTGAATCGCATCTAGGATGCTGAGTTTCTTTGCAAGGTCACTCGCACATCATGTTACATCGTTCATGTTTGCAATGAGATGTCTTAAAACACATTTTCTGTAGTGAAGTTTAAAATTTTTTATTATCCCTTGATCCAAGGGCTGACACTCTGCAGATGTGTTTGGTGGCAGAAAAACGATCTGAATGTTGGACAATTCAATGTACGGGTGAGATGCAGCATTATCCATGAAAAGAATAATTTTTCTGTTTTGAAGAATCATGTTTTGGTTAAAGTGACTTATCCATTCGCTCATGATATCTCGTGTCATCCACGCTTTTTTATTAGACTTCCAGTCAACATTCAAAAGATTCAACTTTATGCCCTTGAAACAACGAGCGAGGATTTTGTGGATTTCCTATAACAAGAGGTTGTTCAAAGTCTCCCAACATATTTGTACACAATAGTACAGTCAAGCGTTCCTTAGAAATTTTTCCGCCCTGGCACTTTTCGTATTTTAGACTCATTGTTTTTTCAGGAAGAGCTTTAAAAAACAACCCTGTTTCGTCACAGTTGTAAATATCCTTAGCTTCAAAATCATGAAAATCAACTTCAAAATCAATAGATCCACCTTCACCACTTACGGTTTTCCAAGAAATTTTATGCCGAGTTTTGAACTTGTCTAGCCATCCCACAGAAGCTTTGAACTCATTTACTCCCATAGATTTCGCAACCTCCAAAACCTTTTCCCTAATAATAGGCCCATTAATGGGAATTTTTTTAGCATGTGTGCGACAAAACCACTCATACGTAACATTGTCAATTTGAAGTCCAACAGTTTTCGGGAATGATTTTTGAACCTGATCATTTATGTGTTGCCAAAATTGTTTGAGCAGTTCATTTTTTTTCTTTAGGATGTCGCTTAACTGCGTCTTCCTGATTTTGAATTTTGCAGCAAGATTGCGAACACTATTTTTTTGCCGATCATACGCATTAATGAGTTCGACTTTATCTTTTAAAGTTAAATGTTTACGAGAAGACATTGTGCACTTCACACGACACTGAACAAAACTGAAAACTGAAACTCAAAAGATGAAAGGCCAACAAAATCCCCCCCCCTGCACACACCGAATTCATCAGAAATTTTACACGTGCCTTAAAATTCTTGAAAAAGGGTTTAGAACTATGACGTAAACCTTGATAAAATTCAGAGAATCGGAAATAGAAAATAAACACACGATTCAGGCAATACGTGGAAGAAACGTTCCTAGAAAAAGGGCCGTGAGCTCGCCCGCTGTCCGTTATGGGGAAATCAAATTAAGTGATAATCTAAACGAAACAGTGCAGATTGCCTGTCTGCGTCTGTTACAGAGAATGTCCACTAGACAGAAGCTGAAAACATGTTAAAACCAATAGAGGAGAGTTGGGGAATTTGAAAATGTCCATTGTAGAGCGATGTCCGTTAAAGAGAGGTGTCCGTTAGGAGAAGTTTCACTGTAATTGGATAAAATCCAATTGTTGAAACCTTCATGTTGACTATACTGTTATTGATAGTCATGGCTTCAGATTTTCATTTATCACTCTGCATGTTACATTAATATTAGTAGTGGCAAATGATGCAAGAAAGCAAACTTATACAGCATCAGTCAAAAAAAAAAAAAAAAACGGAATAAACTTCTCACATCACCTGTCTATCCTTTCCAATAGTTTGTCTAGTTCTTCCTTGAATTTATTCGAACTATCCACTTCCACAAGATGGAAGTTTGTTCCTACAATCAACACCCACTAGCTGAAGGCAAACTTCCATTCTGCAACCATCCTTCCTCAATCTGAATTTGTGCTCCATCGAGTGCATAATCTGAGCAAGAGGAATAATGCCATCAGCACTGCTCAATCCATTCAAAGCCTTAAACATTCAATCAGATTACCTAGTCTCCAGATGCTGCAATTTGCAGACCTGAGCCTTTCTTGGTAAGACTGCCCTTTTCTTCCCCCTCACCAATTGTTGCCCTTCTCTGCACCCAATCCAGAAGCTCTACATCCTTCTTAAAATGAAGCCTCCAAACCTGTATGCAGTACTCAAGATGTGGGCTGACCACTGTATAAGGTAATGGTCAGGCCACACCCTGAGTTAATACATCATGAGGCCACATTTTCAAAACCTCATGAGCTGTCCTGGCAACCTGTCTGCACTGCTCAGAGAACTTCATACCTGACTGCACAATTACTTTCAGGTCTTTTACATTTTCCACTACCTTGAGTGTAGTACCACACAGTTCGTACGATAATCTAAGAATACTACTTCCCATTTTTTTTTTTTTTTTGTTAGTTGTTGGTGCATCGGCTTCTGTGGCCATAATGCACCTACCAAAGTTTTTGCATTTTACTCTGATCCAAGCCCAAGGAGGGATTCAAACCCGCAACCTTTGGGTTGCCAAGCAGGCACTTTACCCACTTGGCTACTTCCCATATGCAGTACCCTGCATTTGTCAATAGTAAACTTCACCTGACATTTCTCAGCCTGTCTGTCTAATTTTTCTATTTCTTGTTGCAGTAGTACATCCAAGTATTAGGAAACATTAAGAATATGACACTGTAAAATTACTGTAAAAATACAGTAAGCTCTTAATTTATAAACTTTCATTCTTGCAAACAAAAGTTTTCTAGGAACACACAATAATTTTAAATTGGATGATCACTGTACTTTATAACATACAGAAAAGAATAATTATCCATACAGTAAATAGTGTGCATATACGCTTTTGCAGGCAGTCCCCACACACATTACAGTTTACACACTGACAATCAATACTACCATAATGCTTGAGGGCAAACTGAATAATCAAAGCACATGGCAACAATGAGAGAGGTGTGACAAACATTTAAAATCTGTAAATGACAATCTGAAATCGACAAGGTGCTGAAGAATTAATCACAGTTCAAAAATTAATTAAGTGCAGTTAAAGTAAATACATACTTCTATCACACTGCTCTATAATCCTGAGACGATATTCTTTAATAGTGTGGCTCAATTCAGTGGATACAACATCAGCAGGATGAGATGAATGAGTCTTTTTCACTGCTGTTGCACTGCTTGGCAAGTTACCACAGGCACATAGAAGCCATGTTCGTAACATGGAAAACACTTGAACATTCAACAACTGTTCTGGTGCACACTGCTGAGCTGTAAAACAGGAGAGAAGTTCATTTACGTGTAAATAGTCATTAGCAATTCTGAATAATATAAAATATGAAATTTCAATAGGAAAAGTTTTTTAAAATGTATTAAAAAAAATCTGATGATAAAAACTAAGAAATTAATAGAGATATCAATTTATAAATATGAAATTTAATAGTTAAAGTTAATCACATAATTTTTTTTTTACCAAGGCCACTGGCCTGCCAGTTTTTAACCTGTAAAGAATAAAAGAATAAAATGGAATGCAGGGTATCCCAGAATAGTAATGTAAACCTTTCTAATGCAATTTCAGAATCATGAACAGAAAAGTACAGAACCAGAGAAGTATAGAATCACAACAGAAAAGCTTTGTAACCAGTTCTGAAAAAAAAAAAAAAAAACAGTTCGGGTACAGGGGAAGGGGAAAGAAAAAGTAGTTCATTTCCAGAGTAGTACAGAGCTATGCTGTTTGAATTAAAAAAAAAAAAAAAAAAAAAAAATGGAGTTTTGAATGTAACAAAAAAATTAAAAAATAAATAAGAGTAGACAGACACATACTTAGTATGAATAAACATTTTACTAGATGGTGTATGCTTATGCTTGATTACTTTTCATTTTATTATTTTTTACCATTCAAATCCTACAGCCGTTTTTTAAAAATCTAAACAGCTATAACTACATAACCATTCAGAATTGGATATGCTTATATGAGCTTTTTTTTACTTGTTTTAGTATGTAGAATGCCCTCTAATTCTGTTGGTGTAATTCAGAAATACCCTGTATTTAAGAACATAGCATCTAGTGCCATAAAATACCGGCTACAAAATTTGACTTAATAAAGGGATAAATCATCAGGTTTTAAGTTAATAACATAAATATTTCTTTTAAATTTCTAATAAAATAATCACTACTTACAATAATTTAAAACTGTGAAGATGTCTTGTGTAGGTACACAATCCATGTCACTCATTGAAAGAACACTTGATGACTTTTTCAAATGCGTTGAAGAAGCACTTTTAACCAAAGAACTCCTAAGGGTTTGAGAGACATCTCTCATCCAGTGTGGAACAAGAGATAAAATATATTTAATATCATCTGTAAATGAAATACATATAATTATAAGAAACAAGGAACTATGAATCAGAATTACAGCAGGTAAAAATTAAACAGCATGATAAATTTTTCTCCTAGACTACTGGACTCCTAGAATGCCTTCAAGATCGTGCTGAATGTCTGAAATACTTCGTCTGAAGTATTTCAGACATTCCACAAAAGAAATTTTTTTTACATCTCGCCTGTATCTATCCTCTTTTAAATACATACTCAATCCTTTATAAAAGGACTGAGAAAACTAAATTGTTTACATACCATTTTCATTTTTGGGACATGAAATCTTTTCGATGGTAGAAGAGAAAGAAAGTCGGGGTCATTTCAATGGAACAGTAATATCCACTGTATGGTTAACCTGTATGTTAATATGGGCACTGTTCAGCAAAACAGCAGCAGTATTCTGCTAGAAAGCAAACCACTGCCAAGGCTGTTTATTATGAGCAGATTAAATAAAATCCTCATAACATCCCAGTTTAACTCTGTAACATGTTATTATTATATTATTAGCTTTCCCTATACATGCTTTCAGTTACACATACTGAGCAATACTGACCATTTTTTCAATTCAGGATTCTTTAGCTTTTGCCTTAACAGAGTTAGCAACAAAGCACATGGCAGCTGTATTTACTGATTTTATTCATTATGATTTTTAAAGTTTCAAAATCAATCAGTAAATCTTTAATAATCTTTAGCTACTAAAAAGTAGCTAAAGATTATATAAGTTAATGTGCCAGGTAGGAGAGTGTGGGGTAAAGCCACCAAACTTATAGTGAATTGTAACTATATTTTAAATATTAAATTATTTTATATTTTTCTAATACTGTAATAATATATAAACTGCTTTACAGACTTTGTACTGCCTTAGACATAATAAAACAAAAGAATTCTAAAATAAAACCTGAAATTAAAAAAAATCGGTGAAAGATGGTATGAAATTAAAAAAAAACTATAAAATCCAATAAAAAAAAAAACCATTAAATAATATCTCATGGCCACCAACACATAGCTACATGTGACTAGCTCCTTTGAAAGTGTAATAGGCATTTAAAAAAACATAAAAATCATTTTTGGGACTATTTGACATATATTTTATGTGAATAAATATTTATAATTGTCTATCATTTGGGAGTTCAACCCAGTATATCAGATTGGCTCTGCATGCATCTCCCATTTCCTTGTTTCTTTTAGGAAATTCTTTTAATTAATGTTCTTAATTCATGTCATTTTTCAGGAATAAGAATGTATCCACTGAGTAAATCGAGAAGCGATTGTATTTCTACTTTTGGAGTTTAGTTGTAAATGTCACTACTTAAAATATCAGTTTAGATTATTTAGATCTGCAGTAAGGATGGTTTCTGCTTATATAAAATTGGTTTGCTGGAAAGCAAGAGCTGTGTCACCTGTACATATAGATTTTCTTAATACAATTTAAATAAATCAGAGGCATATAGGTTAAATAACAAAGATGCAAGGACTTAGCCCTTTGGAATTTAGAAAAGATATTGGAAAAATCTTCAGTAAAAGTAGATTACATTAGAGTAGAATAGAGTGTTCTATTCAGAATATTAATTTTATATGATTTATAATTTAACAGATATACAGCTTGTGATGATATCACATGATGTCACTTATAGGCTTTCCCATAAAGTTCTTCACTATTATTGATATTGTGCATCCTAATGTAGTTCTCTGTTTAACAGAGAACTACTTAGCATGCAGCTTTAAGCCATATGAAACCAGCCTCCATGCAAGGCTGTTTGTAGGACAAACTGCCTTGCATGGAGGAGGCTATTTGTCCATACTGAAAGCTTGGAAACTCAGGTATTTCCCTGTAGTTTTTCTATTGATATGTGGTTTTCCAAGTTGTTTGAATGTTGTTAAAAGTATGGAGGTTTTTTATAGACTAATAACGATTAAGCTGTCTTTGAAATTTGTTTTCTACATCACGTTCCAGGTTTTGTCTCCTTACTTCAAGAAATGTAATGGCAAATGATATAAGCAGAGGTACTGCTTTAGAGCACGAACTCTCCATCCAAAATTTCTCCATGCTGGGGTTTGCATTACTACAAAGGAATTTTGTTGTGAATACAGAACTGAGGTTTGATCTCGGGGAAAATAATTTACTTGATGGTCAAGTAAGGAAATTACATATAACTTTTGATACAGTCATGAACCTTGGTAAATATGTTAGAGTACTTTGTGAATTTCTGCATAAACTACTGGAAACAGTGCTGACATTATTGATTTGTTGTTGTTTGTTATTTGGTTTTTAGGAGCATTAGCAACTAAGGCCATACTGCTCCGCTCCGGGGATATGCGGTGGTCATTCCCTGACCTTTCTGCATCCTCCGTATTTGGTGGGTCACGGGCTTGAACCCTGGTCTAATCAAGAAGCGTGCGCTACGCACTGCTGTTCCTGCCCACCTGGCTACGGAGGTACCTGACATTACTGGTGTTCAAAGATTTACTTGTATGAATCTCTAAACACCAATGAAAGGCAGAGTTTAAGTGTCAGATTTTAATTTGTTTTGTTTGGTTGCTAAATGAATTATAGGTTATATTCAAAGTCATTCTATTATCTTTTGAGGAATGTTTACATATGTATGCATATATGTATGAATGTATGCATAAAACACCCATTTTCTTCACCATGTCCTCATCCTTCTGTCTACGTGGAACAACTCATTTTCAGTGATGGATATTCATGAAATTTTGTAATTAGGTCATTTAGAAAATTTTATCAGTCCATCTCAAATTTCATCAAAATCAGACAAATAGCAACTTTTTTTTTTTTTTTGACCCATAAATTTTCATGTTATCTCTGTATATAAATGGAAGTATATTTTGGGTGTTTGAGAATTACTAGATAATGAAAGTCAGATCAATGCCAAATTTTCCAAGTATGCTCTGTTACTCTCCTGGGAAGGTTTTAGGATCCATTAAAATTCTACCGTACCTCCAGAATTTGACAGCAGTTTTGAATGTTCAAGCATTACTCGGAAAGGATACTGGGATGGATATGCCACCTTTTCACTAACTATATCTTTTGTTGATCCCTGGAGTGGCTTTAGGTTCAATTCCAGTTCCATGGTCCCCAGTTCTGTCCCCACAGAAACATTGTAATAAATTTTGAACAGCAGCTTCAATCCTTTTCACAATTTTAGGACTTTTTTTTTTTTTTTATATCAAATATCATGTCAGTAGGTTAACTCATATCCTCCTATGTACCTATCCCTCCCTTCCTTCCAAAATTGGTGAATACTTTATAAATACTTCTCAAGTACAATATAAAAGGTTTTAGGCATTATTTGATAGCAAACATGCCTAAAAAATAATAAAATGTATATATTATAACCTAACTTGTAACATATTTTTTTTTGTTACCAAAAAATAAATAAATTTTGGTAACAAAAATACATTTTACTTGTTATTACAATAAAGAAAAAGGCAATCAAAAATAAAATGGTGCAGTGTTTAGTGCTTTTCTGCATAGGTTCTAAAAAGCATGATGTACCTATGACCAAATGTAAGAAATGCACTACTGCTTTTTAATACAATAAAATAGAAGATGCAAGCTGTTGGTTCACACCTAAACTGAAATGCACTCAATTACGAGTTGCATGCTCAAAAATGTGCACCAGACATTGTCATGAATACAACATTTACCAATTTATAATTACCAATTTCTCTTGATCAAGAAATTCGTAATTATAGTATGTTACTCAATTTGAGAAAGTTTCTCAAGCATCACATGCTAAGCCTTAAGTTAAAGAAAAAAAAAAAACATTTTAAATAACAACAGCTGCCGGTCACAATTAAAAACAACTCATCAACCTTTTGGAATTTGATTATCAAGGAACTGTTCAATCTATCACATCAGAACACAAGTGTGACTGCCACTGTGAAACATGCTACTTCTGGAAGCTAAGGTAAAGTTTACTATGATTATTTTTAATTTACAATTACAACTAGAGCAGTTTTTTCCTTTATATTATTATTTTTTTGAAATTAAGGCTTAAAATATGATGCGTGGGAAGGTTTCTAAAAGTGAGTGATATGTTATAATTGTGATGGTGGCAATGTTGCTTCTTTGCTCTGTTTGAAGGCTGCATAAGTTTTCCATAGTAGTCAAAGATCTGTGAACTATCAAATATCTGGTAATGGTTAAGGCCCAATAATAGCAGATTTCTGCAGTTCTATTGTATATAATAAATATTTAAAGGGTTCTTTCAAAAGTTCAAGTACAAAAGGACAAGATACTAATTTATCCATAGTATTTCTATTTTTTTTTTTTTTTTTTTTAATAAAAATATTATGTACATTCCACTACTCCAAAACAAAAAAAAACAAAAAAAGTACTGCTCATGCTTTGTTCCATTCCCACTTTCTTAATTAAAGTAACTTATACTCTCTTTATATGCTACCTATTTAAACATTTCAAAAAATCTAACTGTATCTCAAACTCATGTTAACTAAATAGCAGGTGTGGGTATGAAAAAAAAAATATATATATACCTGCAGAAGCATTGTTATATTGGCTGGTTACTAATTGGCTTTTTTTGGGAAAAAATACAAGAAATTTTTTAAAATGGCATGTTTTAAAGTTGTATTCTTTTATTCTTTTAAAATTTTATTCAACAAGACATAAATAGTTATTTATGTCTTGTTGTCCAAAAAAACAAATTTCCCAATATTATATACAAATCCTATACACCACAAAGCAGACAGAACTGAAGTAAAAATAAAAACTCTACGAAAATTAACATAGGTGTAGGTTGTGTGATGCATTTTTCACACAAACATGGAACCATAAAAATTTTTTTATAACTGTACTTCTGCAATTAAAAAACAATGAGGTGGAGCAAACTAAAGTCTATATTTAAAGAATACTAAACTTTGCACTCATGAAATTTTAATATATATTTTAATTTAAGTTTCTCATTTTTTGTTTTTTAAGTTTTTCATGCTATTATACTGTTATATGCCAATCTGCTCAACACGGGCAGAAAATAAAAGTAAAATAAAAAAAATACCTGCTCCAGCATCAATAAGAGTAGTATATACTGCTTTGCATACAAATATAATTATCATAAGTTCTTAGAGAAATCAGCAAAAAATCAAAATATTACTATGCAATATTCTTCAAAATATTTAGCCATATAAAAGGGAAATTACAAACCCTGCGAAAGAGCACACTGTGTAGAAGATATTATCCTTGTTAAAAATTCTAAAATATGCCTTTGTGATTGAACATTAATAGTGCTATTTTTCAAAGAGCTGAAAAAAATAAAATAATAAATTACAAAGATTATATAAACATTATACAATTAGAATATAGCACTAGAACCATTTGTTTTGTTGTTTAGTATTTGCAGTGAAGTAACTAAAGTCAGGAGGTGTCAGCGTGTGTGAATGCATTCTACAGTTTGCACATTGGCTGGATGAGGAGCATACAACCCTTGCTGAAGACCACCTAACTCAGATGGTCTTCAGCAAGGGTTGTAGGCTGAAGACTACCTAACTCAGATGTTTGTAAATGAGAATTTTTTTTTTTATGCCATGAAAAAAGTGCATAAAAAATTCTTTCCCAAATCCAGTTGTTTTCCATATTGTGTAGAAGGACAGCAATTAAAATTTTGTCGAGAAATGCTAACTCAAATGGACCAAGATGAAGACTTTATTTACAATCTATGATGAAGTTCACTTTCTCTAACCAGTTTTGCAAATAAACAAAACATTTGTTATTGGTCAGGAAAAAACTCTGACAATTCCACCAGCAAACATTGCATGGTGACCGGGTAATCATGTAGTTTGAAATTTCATTTCACAGCATTATCAGCCGATATTTTTTGAAGGTGATAGTGGAAGGTAGCAACAGTGACATCAGGCTGCTATGCTAACATGAATCACAACTTTTGACTGATGAACTAACTACTAGGTTTCCACAAATTAATGAGGCCAGTTGGTTTCAAAAGATATTGCAATATCCCATACCACCAGGATGTCAATGGATGGGCTGCTTTCTTTCACAACCACATCATTTCCAGAAATGGTGAATTTCTTGGGCTTAAGGTCCCCACACCTATCATCATGTGACTTTTTTTATGGGAGCACTTATAAAGCAAGGTACACTCTCTCATTACCCATATAATATTGAAGAGCTGAAAGAAAGAATTCTTTAAGAAATTAGCAGAATTCTTTAGAGATGCTATGCCACATCATGGGAAACATGTGGAAGATTAGAAGAATGCCTGTGCAGAGATGGAAGTCACTGTGAGGATATAAACTTCAAAAAAAAAAATAATAAATGGCATGCTAAGTACTTTAAGATAGCATATTTGTAATCTATGAAATAATCTAGAAATTCTTTATTTATTACTATTTTTTTAAATTTTCCAATTTTCTTGACCCACCCTGTATGGCTGGGGGTTTACAATCCCTAGACCACATATACCTGGCTATGGAAGGAATTTTGTCTACTGCACCTGAATGAGGCAGGGAAATGTGGTATATGGCCAAGGGTTTACAAACGTTTAGTAACTGGTAACTTAAACACTTACAGAATTTCTATATACAGTTTATATTACTGATTTCTACACATTCCTATTTATTTCTATACATATTCTTTAAAAATTAGATTTATGTTTTCTAACTACAATTTATTTTAGCTTAAATTCTAAATATAATCCAAAATAAATTCAAAATCATGTAATAATTTTATATACACAGGTTTGTCTTACTCATTTTTACATTTAGCTCATTTTAATTTTACATTAAATTATATTTTATTAATGCATAAAATGTCTCACCTTATTAATTTTTTCAAAATGTTTTTCATTTCTGGGTCATTACTTCCCTAAAAAAAAAAATTTATTTTTATTTCAAAAATCCAGGGTAGGAATATTTATAGAAAAAGATATAAGATAAACATGAAATCACAGGAAAAAAATTATCCTTGAGAATTCCTATTAAAACATATATTTCTTTTTTTTTTTTATTCAACTATGCTAAACTTACTTTGTTACTATTATTACATATAATAATAAACACACTCTTTGCTTTTAATAAAAACTAGTAATTAATGCACTAGGCATGACAAGATACTAATATAATTTAAAATTTTATGGCTACTAATGTAACAAATTCAAAAGTACCACATGCATTTCTTGTTACTCTTACTACTAGTTTTGTAAGTGGAATATTAAGAAAGCATTTGTTGCTTCTACAAGAATACAGGAAACAGAGACATTGTAAGAAATCAAGTCAAGGCTCACAAGGTTGTCTAAGCCCTTAGGCAACCAGGGTCGACTGTTCTATTGAATATTAAAGATCAAAAGCCTCTGTTTTACCAATATGCAGGGCCTATTGATTGTTCTGTTGAATGATGGTAAAATAGAAGTCTTTCATCTGTAACATTCTATGATACTATATCTGTGATACTCACTGATGCAACCTGGGCATTCTCAACACAGCATTCAACTCAGATATAGTGATAGAATCTATTCATCATACACTGGATACTTACAGTTCACAAATCTGATCCATGATGACTATTCCTAGAACTGATCCTCACCTTAACTATGGCCTAACGACTCCTTTGTGCAAAGGGATAATCACTTTTTGACCCTACTGGCAAACTCGTAAATTTATAAAACGTGTTACACCGTTGAGCGAATATTGTTTTGTTTTGAGATCAACTAAGTACATTAAAAAAAAAAAAAGAACAAATGCGTTCCTGCTAAAATCTCATCTCATTAAAAAAAAAAAAAAGGCAGATTAGTTTGAAAACCAAGCCAGGCTGTGTCTAAATAACTTGAATCATAAACAAAACAAAGAAACATAATATTTAATTAATCAAAGTGATGGGAATTATACTAATTCAAAACAGGAAATAACACTAAAAGACAAAAAGAGAATAAATTAAATTAAACATCTGTTCTGCAGACGTTTACTTGTGATCAATGGTATCAACTGCCAGGAAGGACCTCCCCTCCCTTGCCAGAACTAACCCCAGTTCCCTAGAAGCAGAAATAATCTTCTCACAAGATATAAACTGATTTTCTGAAAAGTTTTTGTTTCCTATATTGTTTTACAAGAAACAAATTCTCTGCTTAGTATTATGCTCACAAAACCAGCAGTACGGCTAGCAGAAACATGTCTGGTATTTCTGAATTTGTTTTATTAATTTCATTAATTAGTACTTATTCAGTTTTTAATATCACTAGTATTTTGTCATGCACAGTGAATTAATTCAAATTTATTCCTTACATAGAAAATGTGTTTGATTAAACATGAAAGAAAGAAAGAAAAGCAGCCAAGATTTCTAGCTATATGCTATCCTGGAGAAACCTTTTTAAAACTTTATTTAATAATCTGAATCACCTGCTAACAATTATTATTCATATGATATGGCTTAATGTTTCAAATAAAAAAGTCTTTCTTGAAAAGAACCCATGAAAAGCATCTGATTCCACCCACCTAATAACTTCTAGTGTGACTATTTAAAACTGTAGACTAAGTGTTTTGACAACGTTTCTAAAAATCAACAACAAATTCATATATAACAAGAAACACTCAATGCAGACTTAATCAGACATTTCTGGCATGTGTTTTAAAGTACAGTAAACCCTCACTAATCCAGTTACAGTTAATCTGGATGACGGATAATCAGATCGAAATACAAAAAATTCTGTTCACAGATGAGTCACTCACACTAGCAAGGCTTTTGTGGATTTATTGGATGATTGTTTTCTACATCAGCACGTTCGGGAGGTAACTAGAAGGAGTAATACTCTTGATCTGATTATCAGTAGTGATTCTTCATGCATTAAGAATCTGCAGATAAAGGAACCCTAGGTGGCAGTGATCACAGTGTGCTGAAGTGGGATTTACTCAAAGAGGTAACTACCATCAGGGGTTAAGGGAAGGGTTATTGCTTTCGTAAAGGTGACTACGATGGTCTGAGACAGTATTTAAATTCTATACAGTGGGACCAACCGATGATGTTACCAACAGCAAATTCAAAATGGGAAGCATTCAAAGAACTTATCTTGGAAGCTACTAGATTTTACATACCAACGAAGAAATACTGTTCAAGGTTTAGGTCTCAATGGAGGTCAAATGAACTAATGACACATGGCAGAAAAGAAAAATGCATGGGATACATATAAATTAATGGGTGACATGGAAGCCTATGATAGATATAAGCTAGTCTGTAACCAAGTCACAAAGAAGATTAGGCAGGCAAAGGCAGATTATGAGAAATCCTTGGCAAAGGATGCAAAGAAAAACAGAAAAGAGTTCTTTACCTATGTAAACTCTAGAAGGAAGTGGATGAATCAGATTGGTCAACTGGATATTGATGGTTCAACAGTTGAGGATCCTGCTCAGGTGGCTAACAAACTAATGAGTATTTTGCATCTACATTCACACATGAGGAGTTATTCAGGAAGAGGAATGCCAGAGGTGAAGTAAACTCTGGCAGTGAGCTAGATGATTTTGTAATAACTGAGAGGAAAGTGGAGGAGAAATTGTTTAAGATAAACATCAAAAAGGCACCAGGGGTGGATGGGATCTATCCAGTTATATTAAAGGAGGCAGCAAAGGAAATAAGCAAACTGTTAGCCATAATTATGAGAGCTTCTTTGGATTCAGGGGAGGTACCCATAGACTGGAGATGTGCAAATCTGACCCCAATTCACAAAGGAGGATCAAAGGCTGACACAAGTAATTAATAGACCTGTGAGTTTAACTTCTGTTCCAGGAAAATTAATGGAGGCACTGGTTAAAGCACTGCAGGATCATCTAGACAAGACTTCAGTTATAGCTGGGACACAGCATGGTTTTGTTAAGGGAAAGTCTTGCCTGACCAATCTGATTGGATACTATGATGCAGTCACAAAAGAACTGGATGCAGGGAATAACTTTGATATTATATATTTGGATCTTAGAAAGGCTTTTGATACTGTTGCACAGGGAAGACTGCTGCACAAATTGGAGCAGTGTGGCAGTGGAGGCAAATTGCTGCTATGGATAAAGGAATGGTTGAGGGGGAGAAGACAGAGAGTGGTAATCAATGGACACTGCTCATCGTGGACTAATGTTATTAGTGGAATTCCTCAGGGTTCAGTGTTGGGTCCATTGTTGTTTTCTGTATTTATAAATGATATTGATGATGGTATATCAAGCTTAATGTCCAAGTTTGCAGACGATACAAAGGTTGGCAGGGTTGTTAAGGATACTACTGATGCTATGCTGCTGCAACAGGATCTGGAAAGGTTGAGCAGATGGGCTGAGAGGTGGAAAATGAAGTTTAACATTGACAAATGTAAAGTACTACATATGGGAAACGGTAACCCCAGAGCAACGTATCAACTCTGTCGTACTGCACTGACAGTGGTAGAGAATGAAAAGGACCTGAGGGTAATTGTGCAGGCAGATATGAAGTTCTCTGAGTAGTGCAGATGGGCTGCAAGAGTAGCTCATGGTGTCTTGTCAATGATACACAGGAATTTTTCTAGCAGGGATAAGGAGGTGATTATTTCTTTGTATAAAGCAATGGTCAGACCACACCTTGAGTACTGTATACAGGTCTGGAGGCCTCATTTCAAGAAGGATGTAGAGCAGCTGGAATGAGTACAGAGAAGGGCAACAAGATTAGTGAATGGAACAAACGGTTGCTCTTACGAAGAAAGGCTTAAGTTTTGCAAGTTACAGTGTCTGGAGATTAGGCACCGGCGAGGTGATCTGATTGAGGTGTATAAAGCCTTGAATGATTTGAGCATGCTCAATGCTGATGGGATTCTTCCTCTTGCTCAGAATAATCACCTGAGAGGGCATAAATTCAAATTGAGGAAAGACAGATGTAGGATACATGTGCGGAAATTTGCCTTTAGCCAGCAGGTAGTTGGTTGGTGGAACAGACTTCCATCCCTTGTTGTGGAAGTTGATAACCTAAATAAATTTAAGGCTCAGATGGACAGGTATGTCGAACGAATGAAGGGGTGAAATGGGAGTGGTTTTTTTTTTTTTTTTGGGCTGATGCTGCATAAGCTTGCTTTCTTGCATCATACACCTCTACTAATGCTAATGCTAATAAGTACTTTGAAAGACACATGGGATTTAGGAAGGCAGATAAGGAACTCTGCACACTGATTGACAAGCTTAAAGTGATATACACAGCCTGTTGGTATTAGCCAACAGGCTGTGTCAGATATTAAAAAAACAAAAAGAATCTATAAAGACATTTCCTTTAAAATTAGATGTGGGGAGTGATAAAAGCAGGGTATCAAAGAGACAGACATTAAAAAAGCTAAAGGAAGTGTTGCTGGAAGAAGCTGTATTTAAGTGATATTCACAGTAAAGAAGATTAAGTGGCATTGGCGTGCAACATTTTTTTTTATGTTTATTTTCATCAGCATTACCTATATCATTAAATTTTCCATTTATTTTGTTCTAAGTTTTTTTTTTTTGTCTTTTAGGGCTACCTTTTGTTTCACTAATCCAGATTATCACTTAATCCGGATGACCTCTCCCCCAATTAATGTATTATTATGAGTTCCTTCTATCAGTTAATTCCTTTTCAACATTTTTTATCATTACCACTGAAAAAGAGTCATAGGAAGCATAACATATGGTTTGTAAATTATTTCTTCATTACAAGTTTAGCAAGAATGTCAAAAATGTCTCACCAGCAAGCATGTTATGTACAAAGTTCATCATTCTCACACACACAGTTTTTGTCATTTTTATAGTTATGGCTAAAAAAAAAAAAAAAAAAAAAAAATCGATTTTTTAAATATCTAGAAATTGCTAAAAAAAAGTAATATGGACTGTCACAGGACTGAGTTTAGAAAACTAAAATTATTCAAATTGTCTTTATAATTGCAAAATTTTTACATAAACTATTTTAAATGCTGTTATATTTTAGGAAATAATATGTGGTAAACTGAAATACGGTAGTTTATATCATCATCATTCCACTAGAGCTCTTAAAAATAGTCCAATATACAGGGCATTTCATAATGTGTGGGCCGTACTTTGAGGATGAATTTAGAACCTGAAAATAATGAAAAAAAAAGTTCATATAAACATGTTCAATTCTAAACAGAGATATCACTGTTTGGATTTTAAAAAAATGGCTATGGGGTTTTCAATGATAAAAAAAAAATAATAAAATAAAAATAAATAAGAATTAGCAAACATGCATCTAGCATGAATCAACATTTTATTATGTTGATTCATACTACGTACATGTATGAATATTTTATAGACAATATTTTATGTCTGCTTATTCTTATTTAGTATTTTATTATATTTAATTTTTATTATTGAAAATGCCAGTCATTTTTTAAAATTATTTTAATAGCCATCTAAATGAATGGCTGCTTGAATTTATATATATATAAACATTTTATATAAATAATTTATAATTATGTAAACATCTTTCACTGTTTTTAGGTACTGAATTGATTCTGCATGCAGACCCATAAAAAAAATTCACATAAAAATTAGTACTGACCAATCAGAAAGGAAACAAACTGGGTACTGCTACAGAATAGCAGATACCGATTCACAAAAATGCCCAGCAAATGATGATTTTTTTCATATAAGGGTATTTAAAATGGTCGAATAAGTACTAAAATCTACTTCATGAAAATGGTTCCTGACATTTAAATGCTTATATTACAATACTCCTAAGATACCCTGAGAACATGTAAGCAATTATCCATATCACATATATACTTACAACTATATATGTGATGTGGGTGTACAATGTTTATGTGTACTTGAAGAGGTGAAAAAAATCAGCTGGAAATAATTATTTTAATTCTGAGGGTCAAATAAATTGAGTGGAATTACAACCACAGCAAAAATTTGCTGGATAGTTAACAATAGCAAAACTAATATTTAGGGCTCTTCCACAAAATTTCTGAACAGCCCCCTGTGTTCTTTAACAATCAATTCAAACCAACCATTCAGGGACCCCTTACCCTTTGGACTCCTAGTGGTGGCAGACCTAGCTTATGGTAGTTTCTTTACTGATAGTTAATACTGTAATTAAACAAAATATAAACAATAGAGAAAATAATTAAATATCTCATAAATGAAATAACAGATAAAGAAACTTGAAAATCTAGTTAACGAGAGTTAGTGAAACTTGAAAATCTAGTTTTTTGTGAACCACAGTACTGCATTTAAAGTTTTTTGTTGTTAGTGTACTAAGTAAAATTGAATCTGCATTGCAGGAAGGCAATATTACACATAGTTTTGCTATATATATTATTTTAAAATACAGTACATTTTAGATATTCGATTCCAAAAAATCGGGAACCCACTTTCTTATAAATGTTGGCATAATTAGCTTGTTTGGCATGAAAGTCTAGACGTGAGAAAATTTCCTGTGTGTGTGTGCACGCACACGCACACACACACGTGAGAGAGAGAATGAATGAGTTATGAAAAAAAACATTATTATTAGCAGAACTTGCCTGTGATAAAAAGAGTGGAAGACAATAAACAAGTTGTTCCACACTACTCGAAGCTATCATTTCAACTAGACCATGCTGTGGTAAAATCTTCTGTAGAGTTACCATGGCAAAATATCGATCAAGTGGGGGAGTACTTGAATTCAGTATCATAACCAACAAAGAACTTGTCAGAGCATCACTATCTGCAATCCTGAAATTAATTACATATAATACAGACTCTTAATTAGTAAGAATGAAGTGTTTAATAAAATTTAAAACAATTTAACACCTCATGTGTTAAATTGTTAAATGCAAATAACCCATAAATATGGGTTATTTGCATTTAACTACATAAACTATATGTTAAAAAAAAACACCTATACATTTGAAGCTTTACTATAATGGCCTTTTTTTAGAGATTGGGAGTGAAATACAAACAATATTCTTGCCAACAATATAGTTCATATGTGAAACTTTTACATCTTCCTACCTTACATAGCATTTCTCGCACTTGCATGTCCGCTACAAATTGACCTTGGGAGAAGGAAGGGGAATCATTAGCAATGGTAATAAACATGGTGGTTACCCAACATTTGGAGAATAACTTGAGAATAATATCAGTATCAGTATAGCCATATAGTGCAAGGAAGCCCAGGCTTTTGCTTATCAGTCAAAATACATTACCATGTGCTTTCTTCCTCACATAGATACACATCCAGGTGACTTGAATTTCCTCAAATTGTCAGCCTCAATTAACCATGGAGGCAACATATTCTAATAATTAACACTGCTAAAAGAAAATTTCCTACAATCCAGTATAAACCTCTCCCCAATGTAATCTGAATTTACAGCCCTATTTCTGAAATCATTCATAAGTGAAAGTTTCACTTTCATTCATTTCACTATCTCATTTCACAGCCTTATAAACCTCTCAATAAGGTGCCTTTGATAAACCTCTCAATAAGGTGCTTTTGCAAGTCTTTGAATATGCTACAGCATAGGAAAGGTAGCCTACATTAGGAAAGACTGAATATGCTACAGCATATTCAAAGTCTTTCCTACTGTGAGCACCCTTTCACAGATCTCACTAGGTGAATTACCTGTTTCTGACCCTTTTAAAAATTTTTTGAGAGGGTCCAAAAATACAAAAATTTTTTTAAGTGCAGTTTCCATCTTTTGAGTATTCTGTGTGCAATCTTACATTGGATTTTATACTTATACTTCCATACAGTGGGAATTATACACTCAGGAGATCCTCGTTATCTGAGGATAATTGGTTCCAGAAAATTCCACTTAAAACGGGGACCAATTTTCGTAAAGTTTATAAAACTAAATGCAACTAGGCATAATATTTTAAGACTTTAAGATTCTATATCTATATAATATCGGTGTAGATACACCATAGACAACTCTTAATATGATAGTAGTGTGAAAAGCATCATTTCATCTGTATTTCATATTGCGCTCATCCTTGACGAGTTGACAATGTATTGCACTACCTCTAATAAGTGTACAGAGTACAGAGAAGGGCAACAAGGTTAGTGAATGGAACAAAGGGTTGCTCTTACGAAGAAAGGGTTAAGTTTTGCAAATTACAGTGTCTGGAGACTAGGCACCAGCGAGGTTATCTGATAGAGATGTATAAAGCCTTGAATGGTTTGAGCATGCTCAATGCTGATGGGATTCTGCCTCTTGCTTAGAATAATCACCTGAGAGGGCATAAATTCAAATTGAGGAAAGACAGATGTAGGATAGATGTGCAGAAATTTGCCTTTAGCCAGCAGGTGGTTGGTTGGTGGAACAGACTTCCATCCCTTGTTGTGGAAGTTGATAGCCTAGATAAATTTAAGGCTCAGCTGGATAGGTATTTCGAACGAACAGAGGAGTGAAGTGGAAGTTTTTTTTTTTTTTCTGGCTGATGCTGCATAAGCTTGCTTTCTTGCCAATGCTAAAGTAATGCTTCACTAATAGAGAAGACTATTGTTACTTTGAAACTGTGCCATCTGGGTGGTGGCACCCACTCAGTGGTGCCACCACCCAGATGGCACAGTTTCAAAGCTAGTTGGCTTTTCATAGGTGGTTGGGCAGGTACTCTGGTATCACAAGTGAAGCATTACTTATTCAATGTAGTGCAATACGTGGGCAACTCGTTGTGAAGGATGAGTAGATATTATATAGTAATGTTTATCATGTACTTGTACATAGTAAAAAATAGATGAAGGAACTGAAATATGAGAAAATTATTTTATTAGACATTTTTTATTATAATATGTTACACAATGTAAAGTTAAGTTTACTGAAGGTACACTATTTTTCAGTTGTACGAATAAAGAATGAATCCAGAGTTTGTGTTTTTTTTTTTTTTTTTGCCATTTTTTTCATATAAAATTGTATTGTAGCATTTAGTTATGTCTAACTTTGCGCTTAACATTTGTTGCACAATCATGAGGAAGATTGTACTCACAAAAAAAAAAAAAAGAAAAAAGTGCTTGGTCAATTTTCTAAAGCGAAAAAGCTTTAATTCTTTAATTTTCAAATTCTCGTAACTGCAGGAACTCAGATAATGAATACACAGATACCGGGGACCCCTTGTATATAGGGATAGAGTTTGAAGCTCCGTGTTAGGCTGCAAGTGCACCACCTTTGGATTTCAAAGTAATACACAATTTTTAATATTTTTGTTAATTTATTGCACCAAAATATTGCATGTATTCCAAAATTTAGTGAACAAAAAATTTATTCCCACATGCACTACCTTGCAAAATATCCTGGCGGGACCCATGGATACAGTGCTCTTTTATCTGACATCATGTGCATACTCCCGGTAAAATTCTAGTCCAGGAAGAGATTTTAACACAGCCTGTTTTCAGATCCATGTGGAGAAAGATGATCAGCTTTGTTAAAGGACTGTAGGGAAGCTTGATCACTAACATGTAAATATATCTTGCTCAATTAATTTTTTCATGTGTTAGTTAGTCTCCAACAAATATTTCAGGAATAAAAGAGAGGATAAAATATCCCCATCCTGAGGTAACCTTATATCAACCTGTCAAGTGAGTATGATGTATAATGAATATAGTGAAAAAGGATATATAATGAATTAAAATTAAGTGCTGAATACTGTGACAACATCAAGACAGGGTAGGGCAAGTTGATATTTTTCGTTTTATATATCCCTAATTTCCAGATCAATAGAGGACAAACTGGATTTATTTCTGTGTGCTCAATATGGATAATGCTTCAAAATTATTTGACTTATAAAAGTAAGCTTTAACAATTTTGTAATTATCCTTGATTACAACTATCGTGCCTCCTCCTTTATTCATAGAGATTAGAGAAGCTGTAATTAGCCAACATGATTTTTTTAGTAGTTGTTGGCGCATAGGCTTCTGTGGCCATAATGCACCTCCCAAGGTTTTTGCAGTACTTTGATCCAAGCCCAAGGCGGGAATCAAACCAGTGACCTTTGGGTTGCCAGGCAAGCACTTTACCCACTCGGCTAGCCAACATGAGAACAAGTCACTAAAGCAAAGGAAAATGGTTTAAACAAAGAAAATTTCATGTTTTGATGGTTTATAAAGATATCATGATCTTAATTTTTTTTTTTTTTTTTTTTTTGTTAGTTGTTGGGGCATTGGCTTCTATGGTCATAATGCACCTCCCAAGGTTTTTGCACTACTCTGATCCAAGCCTGGGGCAGGATTCAAACCTGCGACCTTTGGGTTGCCAGGTAGGCACTTTACCCACCTGGCTAACCCGGTCAGCCATGATCTTAAATTTATTAATTCTATCATGTTAACTTTATTCTAAGTATATATAACTTTCACTCCAGAAATTCTAACTATGTTGACACATCTTGCTTGATAGTAAATGCAAATAATTTATATTCATAACCACCAATTGCATTTACAAATTTCCAAGTGAATGAACAAGTGGGGTGAACTGACTTCATACTTGCAATATAAAATTAATCATATCAATCCGTTTAATTTCATTCTACACTCAATGAACCTGCCTTATTATTAAAAATAGGATGCCATACCTAAAGATATGGAGAAAATATATGAAATATACATATGTGAAAGATATATAAGACACATACACTGAGTGATCACTGAATTATGACCACCTTCCTAATACTTCGTAGGTCCTCCTTTTGCCCTTAGTACAGCAGCTATCCGATGTGGCATTGATTCAACAAGATGTTGGAAGCATTCGGGAGGTATAGCCAACCAAGCAGTGTGCAATGCAGTCAGTAATGCAGATATGGAGGTGGCTGGTGTATCCAGATGTCTGATATGCCTTTCCATAGTGTCCCACGAGTGCTCTATGGGATTGATATCAGGGGAGTTCAAGGCCAATCAATATGCTGGAAGTCGGAACTGTGTTCCTCAAACCATTCCTGCACAAGTGCCCGATGGCTCGGCGCATTGTTATCTTGGAAGACACCAATGGCATCCTCGAAAAAGTGCAACATAGCTAAGCAGGGTGTGTACACAGTCAGCAAGCAGTTGACAATAGTGGAGACCACTGATACATTGTTCCACATGCACCAGGGGTCAAAGTTCCTGCCAGTGAAACATGACCCACACCATACAACTGCCTCCACCAGCCTACACTTTTGATACCATGCATGATGGATCAAGAGTCTAATGCTGTTGATGCCAAATCCGTACACGACTATCCACTGTGTGGAGTAAATAACATGACTCATCTGACCAGCACACCTTCTTTCAGTCTTATAATGTTCAACTTGCATGCTCTTTGCACCAGGCGAGTATTTTATGCCGATGAACCTTGGTTAGGAGAGGATGCTGTAGGGGTCATCTACTGGTATAGCCCATACGTGCGATGCATGGTAATGCCAGATATTGTTCCGGGTTGGCCCATGCCATATTGGATAGTCAACTCTTCAACAGTGCTGCACCTGTTCGAGTCATCGGATCTGGCACTCTCACCTCTAACGTTAACCTTTTGCTGACCTTTGCAGTTTTTCCATTGGGTCATTGTTTGACTATTTTGACCCCAGTCCTGGTACACTTTAACTACGGTGGCTCTCGAATACCCCACCAATTCAGCTGTTTGGGAAATCGAGGCACCAGCTCGTCAAGCACCCACAATCTATCCTTTATCAAAGTCTGATAAATCCTTCTTTTTACCCATCACGCTCAGCATTTTACTACCTACTGAACCAATGACACCTTATCTATGCAATGTAGTTTGACTAACTCCGCACTCTCGTACCTCACGGGGTCAACGGGTCGCATTCAGTTTTCATAGGGGTGGTAATAATTCAGTGATCACTCAGTGTATAGAGAAAAAAGGCATATACACATTATACAGAGAAAGATATATGAAATTTGGGCATAATACACACAGGCGAAATAAATATTTTAAAAAAAAAAAGTCCTCCAACAGCCAAATAATTTAAACCTAAATTAATATTATGGTCCACAAATTATAATTATCCTTGACATCACAAAAACTGGAGTATAGACGAAGAAATGAGCAGGATACAAGCGTGGGAATTTCTATAGGAATGATCTGGAAAGGGAATATACCACTGAAGTGTAAGAAAACTATATATGAGACCTATAACATTCCAATTGTGATGTATACATCTGCAACTTGAACTATGAGGTAAAAGGATGAAAGCAGAATGCAGGGTGCAGAAATGAGATTTGTGAGGAGTATAGATGGAAAGAAAAGACTTGACAAAATCAGGAATTATGCAATTAGGGAGAAAATTGGTGAAAAACTCCAGAATAGGCTAGAAAGGTCCCGTTTTAAATGGTTCGAACATGTCAAGAGGATGAAAGAGAGTCATTTGCCAAGAAGAATGTTTGATTTACAATTAAAGGCCAAAAGACTGGGGGGGGGGGAGCAAAGAATAAAGTGGCAGGGCATGATAAAGGCCGATGTCACTAAGAGAGGAGGAAACTGGAGTGAAATCAATAATGAAGAGAAGTACACAAACAGGGCATGGTGTCGAGGCTTCTTACGTCAACCAGTGGAACGATGACAGATGATGATATACAAATAATTATTAAATTTTGAAAATTATAGGATATGTGGAACATTATAAACAAGAAATATAGGGCGGACATGTTTAAAATATATGAGAAATGGAGGGGGGTGGCAAATGGAAAACTTTAACAATGTATTGTGTTTGTTTGTTAAAACTAAGTGAAAAAAATTTCATAGGGGAGGGGAGAAGCGAGAGCAACCTAAAACATACGTTCAGTTAGGAACACGGCTAACAAACTATAAATGGATTTTTAAGAAAACAATAAAATAAAATTTACTCCTCTGGTTTCATACGGCTTAAAGCTGCGTGCAGTTTCCGTAAATAGTCCCTCGTTATTTGTTTTGGAATGGCATCTACTATCTTACTGAAAACTGTTTCACTTTCAGTAACTGTGGACGATGACATGTTTCAGAACCTCACAAATGATAAGAAAATTGAAAATCTGTTTGATGCTCAAGACAATAAACAAATATATACAGTTATTTCATTTGACATCCATTACAATCATTTATGCTGAATTTGTGAAACAGAGGAAGACTTAAAAAAAACACAAAAATAAGATAACACGTGTGATAAGCAAAACATCACTTTCAAAACCATGGTTGCCAACTCCTAGTACAAGACAAGTCACAGAGTAATATCTACTACTCTGTGTGAGAGAGGGTTAAAAAAAAAAAAAAAACAACCACAGATTTTTTTTAATGTAAAAGCAAATAATAAATTAATTGCTTAAATAAAATTAAAAATATAATAAATTAATAAACAAACAAACAACTTTATCTCCAGATTTATTTTTCTTCATTGTAGTGACATGATTGATTAGCATTAGCAGAGGCATATGATGCAAGAAAGCAAGCTTATTCAGCATCAGCCAAAAAAAAAAACCACACACCACTCCCATTTCATCCCTCCGTTCGTTCGAAATACCTGTCCAGTTGAGCTTTAAATTTGTTTAGGCTATCAATTTCAACAACAACTGATGGAAGTCGGTTCCACCAACCAACCACCCGCTGACCAAAGGCAAATTTCCGCACATCTATCAGACATCCGTCCTTCCTCAATTTGAATTTATGCCCTCTGAGGTGATTATTCTGAGCAAGATGAAGAATCCCATTGGCATTGAGCATGCTCAAACCATTCAAAGCCTTATACACCTCTATCAGATCACCTCGCCAGTGCCTAGTCTCCAGACTGTAATTTGCAAAACTTAAGCCTTTCTTCGTAAGAGCACCCCTTTGTCCCATTCACCAATCTAGTTGCCCTTCTCTGTACCCGTTCCAGCAGCTCTAAATACTTCTTGAAATAAGGCCTCCAGACCTGTATACAGTACTCAAGGTGTGGTCTGACCATTGCCTTATACAAGGGAATAATCACCTCCTTATCCCTGCTAGAAAAATTCCTGTATATCATTCACAAGACACCATGAGCTACTCTTGCAGCTCGTCTGCACTGCTCAGAGAACTTCATATCTGCCTGCACAATTACCCCCAGGTCCTTTTCATTCTCCACCACTGTCAGTGTAGTACCGCAGAGTTGATGCGTTGCTCTGGGGTTACTGTTTCCCATATGTAGTACTTTACATTTGTCAATGTTAAACTTCATTTGCCACCTCTCAGCCCATCTGTTCAACCTTTCCAGATCCTGTTGCAGCAGCACAGCGTCAGTAGTGTCCTTAACGACCCTGCCAACCTTTGTATCATCTGCAAACTTGGACATTAAACTTGATATCCCATCATCAATATCATTCATAAACACCGAAAACACCAACGGACCCAACACTGAACCTTGAGGAACTCCACTAATAACATTAGTCCACGTTGAGCAGTGTCCATTGATTACCACTCTGTCTTCTGCCACTGAACCAACCCCTTATCCATAGCAGCAATTTGCCTCCAATGCCACACTGCTCCAATTTGTGCAGCAGTCTTCCATGTGCAACAGTATCAAAAGCCTTTCTAAGATCCAAATATATAATATCAAAGTTATTCCCTGCATCCAGTTCTTTTGTGACTACATCATAGTATCCAATCAAATTGGTCAGGCAAGACCTGCCCTTAACAAAACCATGCTGCGTCTGAGCTATAACTGAATTCTTGTCTAGATGATCCTGCAGTGCTTCTTTAACCAGTGCCTCCATTAATTTACCTGGAACAGAAGTTAAACTAACAGGTCTATAATTACTTGTGTCAGCCTTTGATCCTCCTTTGTGAATTGGGGTTACATTTGCACATCTCCAGTCTATGGGTACCTCCCCTGAGTCCAGAGGAGCTCTCATAATTATGGCTAGGGGTTTGCATACTTCCTTTGCTGCCTCCTTTAATATAACTGGATAGATCCCATCCACCCCAGGTGCCTTTTTTATGTTTATCCTCAACAATCTCTCCTCCACTTTCCTCTCAGTTATTACAAAATCATCCAGCTCACTGCCAATGTTTACTTTACCTACATCATTCTCCTTCCTGAATAACTCCTCATGCGTGAATGTAGATGCAAAATACTCGTTTAGATTGTTAGCCACCTGAGCAGGATCCTCAACTGTTGAACCATCAATATCCAGTGGACCAATCTGATTCATCCCTTTCCTTCTCGAGTTCAAATATGTAAAGAACTCTTTTCTGTTTTTCTTTGCATCCTTTGCCAAGGATTTTTCGTAGTCTGCCTTTGCCTGTCTAATCTCCTTTGTGACTTGGTTACAGACCAACTTATATCTATCATAGGCTTCCATGTCACCCATTAATTTGTATGTATCCCATGCATTTTTCTTCTCTGCCACATGTCTCATTAGTTCATCTGACAACCATTTAGGCCTAAACCTTGAACAATATTTCTTAGTTGGTATGTAAAGCCTGGTAGCCTCCAAGATTAGTTCCTTGAATGCTTCCCATTTTGAGTTTGCTGTTGGTAACATCATCAGTTGGTCCCACTGTATAGAATTTAAATACTGTCTCAGACCATCATAGTCGCCTTTACGAAAACAAAAACCCTTCCCTTTACCTCTGATGGTAGTTACCTCCTTGAGTAAATCCCACTTCAACACACTGTGATCACTGCCACCTAGTGGTTCATTTATCTGCAGATTCTTAATGCATGAAGAAATTGATTAGTTGTGTATAAGGCACTCACAAAAGGACACACTGTGCTTTCACTTTATTAGGTACACCTACCTAGTAGCGTGTTGAGCCTCCTTTAGCTTTCAAAACAGCCTGAATTCGTATAGGCATGGATTGAAAAAGATGCTAAAAACGCTGTGCAGAAATGGAGTACCATGCAGACATGAGTGCGTCACGCAGTTCCTTGAGATTCAACGGAGGTGTAGGCGAGCACCGAACAGCCCTTTCCAGCTCATCCCAAAGATGTTCATTAGGATTGAGATCCGCGGACTCAGCGGGCCACTGCAGAAAAGAAAAGTCATTGTCATGTTCCTGAAACCATTCCATAGTGATTCGTGCACCGGCGCATTATCCTGCTGTAAGTAACCATCTGACTGAAGATAAACTTGGTTGCTGACCAAGTGCATCCGTTCATCAACATGAACGGATGCACTTGGTCAGCAACGATGTTTAGGTACGATGTGGCATTCAGATGTGAATCTATGGGTATCAAAGGACCAAACGTGTGCCAAGAAAACAAACATTCCCCACACCATAACACTGCCCCAACCACTTTGCACAGTAGTCGTCAGACATGACGGGTCCATGGATTCATGTTGTTTTCACCAAATTCTGAACCTTCCATCAACATGATGCACCAGAAACTTGGACTCGTCAGACCAAGCAACTGTTTTCCAATCTTCGATAGTCCAGTGCAGGTGTTGCTGTGCCCACAGGAGGCGTGCTCTCTTATTCTTCATTGATAACAAAGATACGCGATGTGGCCGTCGGCCGCTGTAGCTATTTCGCGACAAAGTGCATCTAGTGGTCCGTTGCGATATTTTGTTCTGCGCACTAAGGCTGTATTCTGACGTGATGTTTGACATTGTGGGCCGTATGTTTGCTTGAACAATTCTAGCTATCCTCCTCTGACTTCTCTCATCAACAAGCGATTTTCTTCCACAGGAGTGCCGTTTAGAGGATGTTTTCTCTTCGTTGCACCATTCTCGATACACCCTTGAAACTGTGGTGCGTGAAAAGTTTAGGAGAACTGCCGTTTCAGAGATGCTTTGTCCAGCACGTCTTGCAACTACTACTACCATGCCACGTTCGAAGTTCGTTTGGTCACTCCTTTTCCCCATTATTGGACTAATTTCCCCATTAGTTCAGGAAAGAGAAAAACTTTTCTGACAGTGCAGACAGTCTACAAGAGTAGCTCACGGCGTCTTGTGAATCATATACAGAAATTTTGCTAGCAGGGATAAGGAGGTGATTATCCCTTTGTATGAGGCAATGGTCAGGCCACACCTTGAGTACTGCATACAGGTCTGGAGGCCTCATTTTAGGAAGGATGTAGAGTCCTGGAACGAGTACAGAGAAGGGCAATGAGATTAGTGAACGGAACAAAGGGTCGCTGTTACCAAGGCTCAAGTTCTGCAAATTACAGCGTCTACAGACTAAGCAGCTGGGAAGGGATCTGATTGAGGCATATTAGGCCTTGTATAACTTGACCAAGCTCCATGCTCATGAGATTCCAACTCTTGCTCAGATTACTCACCTGAAGGGACATAAATTCAAATTGAGGAAAGACAGTTGTAGAATAGATGTGCTGAATTTGCCTTTAGCCCAGGGCTGGTGCAAGTGGGTAGGCAAAGTAAGAGTTGCTTACAGGGGGCAGTTCAGGAGGGCGCCGAAAATTTTTTTGTTACATACAAGTTGGACCTCTGTTTAACAACTCCTTAATAGCGAAATTTCTATTTAGCGATTTTTTTTAAAATTCCCTTTAATAATTATATTTAATAAATATTGACCCAATATGTTAGTATCAACTGATTGAGGTCATTGGCCAGAAAACCTGTCAATGAAACAACGCGATTATTTGATTGAAAATTATCCTACTAAAATTAAAAATAGAGAATATCCTTCCGATTAAAATCTAAGAAAATTTTAAGATGTTTATTATAGGGAAATTCTGATAAAATAGAGAAAAAGGTCGATGGTCAAATTCTTTATCGCCAAATTCTGTAGTTTGCTTTTGTTGCAAGATATTTTGGAGATTGTGAAAACCAATTAAGTGATCAATTTGAATTCAGTAATTGGAAAAAATTTATCTGCTATTATTATTATCATTAGCCATATGGTGCAAGGAAGCCTGAGGCTTATCCAGCCAAAAAAAATTCCTATTACCCTGAGAGAGAGAGAGAGAGAGAGAGAGAGAGAGAGAGAGAGAGAGAGAGAGAGAGAGAGAGAGAGAGAGAGAGAAGTAGAAAGGAATCACCAAGAAAGAGACTCAGGGCCCTGGGTGTGCCAAGCCCATACTCTCCAGATGTGAGCCCCGGGGGGTGTTTTAGGTAAGAATGATACAAGTGCAGTACATATTAAAAATCATAAAAAATGGTTAGATCTGGCACAGTCACTAAAGATAAACAGTACAATCTACGCTACAGAACAGCGATTATATGATAAAGAAAAAAAAGGTATTGTATTCGGTAATTGAAAGAATAATATATATGATACTATTTTTAGCAAGGCAGGTGTATACCGTTCGTGGGATTTTCAAAAGATTAATACGAAAATAACAATGGTAACTTTTTAAAACTTACTGAAACAATTGCTAAATTTGTTTCAGTTATGGCCGAACATATCAGCCGTATTCAGAAATCTAAATCGAAAAATATCAGCATTATTTGGGTGATCAAATACAAAATGAAATTATTGAAGTAATTTTCACAAAATGTTATAGATAAAATACTAGAAATTACTAGATATTTTGCTATAATTTTGGATACAACGTCCGATTTAATTCATATCCCAGGGGGCTCACGTCTGGTGAATATGGGCTTGGTACACCCAGGGTCCTGAGCTGGATATCATCACTATTTTCTTCTTTGGTGATACTCTTCTACTTCTGACTCTCTCTTTCTCTCTCTCAGGGTATATATATATATATATATATATATATATATATATATAATGTTGGAAAAGAAATATTACTTAAAAAATAAAAAGGAGGGTACAGCACACATCAGAGGCAGCAAAAAGCATGGACTCCTCTACATGACGCTTGAAATATAGTCATACAAATTAGAATAAGGTTTAAAATAATGCCAGCAGTACGGCAAGACAAGAGCGAAAAAACAAAATTAAACCTAAATTCAAATCTAACAGGGAGGGAAGAGAAAGGTAACGAAGAATAAAAATATTGCAACAGAAACTCTAAATTAATTTAGAAAATCAAATTATACGAATAATTCATAAAAATTTAAAGCCAATTAAATAGAAATTTAGCGGTGCCCCCTCTGATGGGCACCAGGTCCAAATTTATGTGAAATATCACCCAACAGAGATTTAAACCATTCACAATAAAACAAAACAAAACAAAAATAAAAAATAGACTGACCATTATGCCCCATCTCAACAGAGGACCACAAGGCCAATAATGGTCAGGGAATCGCTGCATTTCGAACACTGAACAAATCGCCGCAAAGGCGAAACGATCGCAAGATCAGTCCGCCACACCGATCCCCAGATCGAACCGCCAATGCAGAGAATTGAACAGCGGTGGTCCTGATGCAGCGAAAATAAAAAATAGGACAGACAAGAGCACTCCAGTGCAAAGCCACACTACTGACAAAAATAAACTTAACCCGTTTATATAGCCCCAAGGGGTTAATCTTGGGGACTTGACTAAGTGACTTATCTAAAGTATAATTAGTGAAGTTTGATTTAAATTTCTTATTGATTTGTTACGTTTCAAGTTTTCTGTTGCACGAAGTGCATAGATTAGCTGCCCTACGTTCTCGTCGTCTGGGGTGAGCGGTTAGGGGTTCACCCCCCTAACCGGCTAAACGGGCATTGATTAGGTGGGGTAGAGTGAATTTGGTTAAATTGTATTTGTATTGTAAAGTTAAAAGTTGTAAATAGTTGGCAATTACAGCCCTTTAATGTTCGGTAAAAAGTCGAGCGCTAGCTCTCTTTCCAAGAAGAAAGCACATACTGAGATGGATGTGGATAGTGATTCAGGAGATTCAGAGAGTGAAAACTCTGAAGTTCAGGAAGAAGTGGAAGAAATAGTTCCTGAAGGGACACCACAGGATACAGCTTCTAAAAAGGGAAGGAAGGAGGTATGGACACCAGAAAAGAAAGTTGAAATGATATGCAATATGAAGAAGTTGTTGAACTCTATGATTAAAAGTTCAGGACAAAGACCAGTGGAAACTAGTATGGAAAAAATAGTGAAGGCACGAGAGAGATTAAGGGCTCTCCTGTTACAAAGAGAACACCGAGTAACAGGTAATGTGGCAACGAAGATAATGGAAATATGGGATGACTTAGAAATGGTTATAGTAAAGTTGGAGATAGATCTACAAGTGAGCAAAGTTGAAAAGGAAGGTACTCAAGAACAAAATAAAAAGGAATATGCCACCGTATTAAAAGAAAAGTGTGTTGCAAAGCCTCGGGTAGCAATTATCACCACTAAGAACAAAAAACATAAATGTAGTGAAGACATTAAAAAAGACCTAATTAGAAATGTGAGACCTGAGCTACATAGTGACATAGTGTTTTTTGACAAGCGGCACCGGTGCTTTCGCACAACTCCGCATTTGAATCTCTTGTGAAGTAAGACAGTACAGTACTGTCAAGGCCAGATATCATATGTTAGTGTATGTTCATGTTTGCTTAGTGCGGGTTATGTTGTTCATCTGGCCGCTTAGCCTAGGGTCTGTGGAACACCACAGACTGCTAGTTACCGTCACTGGCACTGGGAGCCGGACCAGGTATGTGGAAAGAGAACTCTGGCTGGCCGACCCTGGGGTTAGCCTGAGCTTCCCAGGGAGGGCCGAGAAAAAAAAAAAAATAATAATAAAATAAAATAAAAAAGAATAATAATAAAATAAAATAAAAATAAAAATAATAAATAATATAAAAAAAATAAAAATAATAATAATAAAAAAAAAAAAAAAAAAAATTAATAAAAAAAAAAAAAATAATAATAATAAAAAATAATAAATAAATAAATAAAAATAAAATAAATAAATAAAATAAAATAAATAAAAATAAAAAAATAAATAAAAAAAAAAAAAAAATTTTTTTTTTTTTTTTTTTTGAAATAGGAGAAGGGGTGAGAGATTGAGGAGAAGAAAGAAGGTAAGCAAAAGAGAGAGGGTGAGGTAGGGTGGGCTCCCCCCTGGGGGGAGCCCACCCTACCTCAGGAAGAAGAGAAAAGGTTGTGAGGTCAAGTGACCCACAAAGTCAGATTGCCTAATAGCATGATCCTGCATTTGAAAGTCAAATGCCAGCCCCACTTCCAGAGGAGTATTTATATGAGTTCCTGCACAAGTAGGAAAATCAGATATTGTCATACACCTTGAAGAGAAGAGGTGCCAGCAAGTGAGTGGGTCCCACAATGGGCAAGGGGCCCAGGGTCAACAATTTAATCTTCTTCATCCAAGGGTGACTTGTAGGCAATGGGCAGTGTCCCACACTGGGACTTGGATAATCTTCTCTTAGGGGATGAGAGGAGGCACATGGATTCATGAAACTCAAGGATTGCTTGGAGTTCTTGTGGCTATTGTAGAAAAGTCCTTTTTGGGTTCGTGGGTTTGTCAGATAGCTTCCTTTGTGAACGTCGAGAGATTCCTGTTAGGTCATGACAAAGATCAATATTCTGTTTGTGTTTTCTTTGATTCCATTCAGGATATGTTCTGTGAATTGAGTTTTGGGTTCATTATAAGATGGGGGTGCGTTGAACAGTTTGCTGTAGGTGAATTTGACGCATTTCAAATACAGTCTGGGCAAAAGTAGTGAAGGCTTTGTAGTTGGTTTCGTCAATTATGTAGAGGTGTTCCTGCCCACTGGGTATATTTCCAGTTTTGGTAATTAGGAGACTTCTGGGTAAATCATAAAGAGGGCAATTATACATGAGGTGAATCCAGTCTTCATTGTCACCGCATGTGCAGAGAGGAGAATCGGTGAGACCCAGGGCATGCAGCTTGGCCCGAAACGATCCATGACCAGTGAGGAAGAACGAGACGTGAAGGCCTGGTGAGTACCACGGAGGAGGTTTTGGTGCGGTTATCATAACTTGTGGAAGAAATCTTTTAGTTGTTTCACCTTTGGTTGTTTGCTCCCAAGATCTTTGCCAATGCTGGAAGAGCTTAGTGTAAATCTGTTTCATTTCGTTTTTTGGATCATTAGCTAGATCGAGTGTTATATCCAGAATGGTGGTGGCAATTCCTCTCTTTATGCGGTATGCAAGGCCGCGACGAATAACCTCCAGGTCCAGAGGAAGAGTGCCTGCTAAGACCTGCAGGGCAGGATTACTGACTGTGCGGCATGCTCTAGTCACAGTGAGTAGGATATTGCGTTGAATTGTATGTAGCTTTGCTTTATTACGTGCAATGATGGCACGAGGGAACCATATGGCTGCACCATAGCACACAGCTGGTAAGAAGATGGTTTTATAAAGTAGCATGAGAGTCCTCCTCTTCAAACCCCAGTCTGCTCTGCTAATTCTTACGATCATGGCAGTATAACGACGTATTTTATTGGAGAGGTAATTAAGATGAGGTAAGAATGTTAATCGGGAGTCAAAGGTTACTCCTAGATATTTTAGTTCTGTTTTGAGTTGCAATGTCTGCCCAGAGATTTTAATTTGGGGTGGTCTTCTTATGTCCAAGGATCCTTTGAGGAGGATTGTCTTCGTTTTTTCCCCAGAGATGACTAACTTGTGGTTGTTTGCCCAATTTTGGAGGATCGTTAAGGCAGGGGAGGCAATTTGCTCAAGCTGAGTTCTAGAATCAGCTTTGATAAGGAGGATGAGGTCATCTGCATAGGCCATGCAGTCCACAGGACCCAAATCCATAAGAAGAAATTCATCTAGTATCAAGTTCCAGAAGTAGGGCCCAAGAACCGAGCCCTGTGGACACCCTCTAACAACTGGTCGGGAGGTTTTCTGAAAATTTGTTTGAACAGTGACTGAGCGGTTGAAGAGGTAGTTCTGGAGACAGCGGTAGAGGTTGAGTGGAATATTGATTTGACGTAATCTCCTGACAATGCTGGGCCACCAGATGGAATCGAAGGCACCAGCAAAGTCAATGGAAATAGCCAGTAGATATTTTTCTGTGGTTGAGTTTGCTGTGTTGAGCAGATTGTTCATAGCATCTTCAGTGGAGCATCCTGGCTTAAAGCCATACTGCTTTGGAGAGTCTAAGTTGGCTGTCTGGTAGTAGGTGGATAATCTGGATTGAAGCAGCCGCTCCATTACCTTTCCCAAGACCGGGAGAAGAGCAATGGGGCGGTAAGATTTGGGTAGAGTAGGATCTTTATCTGGACCTTTTAGGATGAGTCGAAGCACTGCCTGTTTCCAAGAATCAGGGAAAATTCCTTTCGCAAGGCATTTGTTGAATAGTGCTAATAGGTGGTTTGGGAGATGTGTTGCTGCTTTCTTGATGACCTCAACCTCAATATTATCATGACCAGGGCATTTATTCATTTTTGTTCTGTCAAGTGCTTTGTTCATTTCCTCAGAGGTGAAAGGAGGTTCTATTTTATTGTTGGAGAAGGCCTGGTTGTCTTGTTTAATTTGCTTTTGTTCATCATTGAGGGGACTCTCATCTGTCTGAAGTAGGGCATTCAGAATATTATTCATGGATTCAGCCCATGTGTGTGTTGGATTGCCATCAGGAGTCAGGGTTGCATTTAACATCTCTCCCCTGGGCAGCTTGTTCATAACAATGCGATAAACGACCCCCCAAGGATCTGCGTTACCAGTGGTTGTCACAAGGTTCTGCCAAAACACTTTCTTTTTCTGCCGAATGAGGCTTGTGTAGTCGTTACGATATCTTCTATATGCTTCCCGTAGAGCCTGGACCTCAGCAGGAGGCCAGGAGTGCCTCGCTCTCTGGAAGGCTTTTCGGGCAGTGTGGACTTGCCGCCTTAGGTTTTCTAGTTCCTTGCACCACCAAGGGACAGCCTTTAGGTGCTTCTGACGTTTTTTCATAGTTCTCTCACATGCTTGTTGGAGTGTGCTTGTTAGGAGGGAGAGGTGCTCCTGTGGATCAAGATGGTTTAGTTGGGATGTATCCATTTGTAGCTTTGATTTTATATTGTCCTTGAAGGCATTCCAGTCAGCTGTTTTGGTGGAGTATCTGATGATATCGTGGTAGGTGGGAGGAGTACTATCAAGTTGTCTAGATAGATGGAAGGAGATGGCCCTGTGGTCTGAGGTGGTCCAGGCCTCATGAACCATCCATGATGAGAACTTTTGTGCTATGGACCGTGTGGCGAGCGTAACGTCAATGTTGCTTTCCCACAGGGTATTGCTGAAGGTAGAAAGGTGATGTGGTTTGTTAAGGACTTCAAATGGGGAAGATGAAAGGAAATCTTCTAATTGCTGTCCATTCTGGGAAACTATGTGGCCATCCACACGGCTATGCCACAAGCGAGATCTACAATTGGCATCCATCGTTACTAGGATTTTGCTGGAAGGTAAGAGGGTTATGACTGACTGGAGATATTCAATATATGTTGCGATATCAGTTCGTGGTCGGCAGTACAACGAGACTACGTGCAGAGAGCCTTGTTGGCAGATAATGTGTGCACAAACACCAAAGGGGGTGCATAAGGAGTCGATCTTTGTGACTGTAATTGTTGTATTCCTAATAATGATGGCTGCCCATGGAGTATCTGTGGTTGTCTCAATGATCCTATAAGCGCGAGGGTAGCCCTGTACCCGTCCCTTGTGGGTGTAGGGCTCTTGAACACAAAGGATATCAATTTCTTCTTCATCCATTTTCATTCTAATTTGTTCGACAACATTTCTAGCTCTTTGGGCATTCAGTTGGAGAATTTTGAGGACGTTGGTGGAATGGCGATTATGGTGTACAGCCATAGTCGGTTTTGTTATGGATGGTTCTCAATACCCTTAAATAGATTGGACATTTGACATCCCGGACGGAGTGATTGGGATCCATTTTTGCTGCTTTGCAGTTGGCGCAGTTAGGGGCTCGATGTTTGTTTGGACAATTGTTGTAGGTGTGTCCGCGTTCAGCACAGTGGCCACAGGTGAAGTCTTGTCGGGCACAGACATGGGATGTGTGTCCAAATCGGAGACATTTAAAGCACTTGATGGTAGGTATGTGCTCCTTGAACCGGCAAGAGCTCCAGCCAATAAATATTCGTTGTTGTTGGAATAATATTTGCCATATCTTCGGGGAGAGTTCGACTACCCAGTTGCAACAAGTACCCGATCTGGATTTGGTGGAGTACTTGACTTTAAGTTCACTTTGAATTTCATGTCTAGTGATATGATCAGCAAGGTTCCTGTCATATATTTCCTCAAGGAGGTCATCTTTGGAAATTCCTTTTTCGACATCGAAGATTACAATTGATGGGCCTTTTGGTTTGGGTATCTCAGCGCTAAGACCCAGTTCATTTATCTGTGGGATTTGAATAATGTTTTCTGCATCTTTTTTGGAAGCAGTCTCAATGATGATTCCAGAATTACGGATTTTTCTGAGGCTTTTAATTTTTATGGTTTTCATTTGAGGTTTCAAGTTGGTAGTAACAACCTCCTTGACAGCCTCGCTTGAAGTAAAGCAACCCTCTTGGGTCGCACGAAGGATGACTAGGTTTTGTTCTCTATTCTGTCTGGTGTTGGGAGGGGCAAATAGCTTATCTGCCATTGGTTGGATCCTCTGCGCATCTGAATAGGACCGGGGGCGCTGTGGCATTTCACTTGGTTCCCGGTTCTTGGTCTGGTGATAATCATTAACTGTGATATTCGGTTCACTGTCCATAAGGTGGCAGTCAGTGTGATTGGGAGGATGGGCATTAATTTTTGGCCGCTGTACCATAGCAGCATAGGTTGATTCTGGGATAGGTGTAGGGAGAAGTGCTGGTCGTGTCTGGCGGTTTGATTGTGCTGTCAGATCTGGGAGGAAAGAGTTCTGAGTGCTATGGCTGGTCCAAGCTGGACTGCTGAGGGCCTTTGTCAAAGTATAATTTGTTTCCCTCAGTTGTTCATTGATTGCAATTAGTTGTTCATTCTGTAGTATTAGGTCATGTAACATTTTCTCGAGGGTACCCCAGCAGCCTGTAACTTTTTGGGCAGCTGGCTTGGTTACTCTACTTCCTTCAAAGCGAAGGCAGCATTCCATCATGGACCTGAGGATCATAATTTTCTCCAAGTGAGAGCAATCCTTATCTAGTGAGGACTGCATGGAGTTCAGTTCTTCTTCTAGGTTCTCCCAGAGAGTAGCTGAAGGAGAACAGGTTTTAGTGGATTTCTTGACCTTTTTTTTGGGTTTTAGCCGTTTTCGCTCAGCTGGAGGGGTGGGGTTATTCATATTGGTGTCCACACCCGCGACCTCCTCATCAATAATAATATTGCTATTATTTGGATCCCGTTGCGAGGAAACATCAGTGCCTAACTTAGCTGGTTGTTTGTTGAGCTGTTTAATCAGAGCTGAGTTTGGGCAGGTGTTTTCAAGTAGTTCCTGGTTGCTTGAGGTGTGCCGTGCTCTGCATGAAGGGCGCAATAGCACAACTACGGGAGTACTGTTTCCCGTTTGGGATTCGATTTTTGACATATTTTCTTTAATTTTATTTTTGTTTATTATTACTATTTTATTTATTATCAATTATTTATTATTATTCACCTATTATTATTTATCCATGTATTATAATTATTACTCATTTATTTATTATTATTATTTTTTGAAGTTGTTCAAAACAGCTAGAATTTATAGCCAATTAGCAGGAAGCTTCTTAATGCCAACTCGAAAAACGTAGGTTCGCTAAGTGAAACAATATGGTGGCGAACAAAGGAGACTGGCGATAAACATGGTAAAAGGTAAAATAAACTGCTAGGATCTAAAATAAAGACGTTGTATGTGAGGTGACCAGTTTAAAAGTTTCCTGGGAGAACTCCGTTCCCAGTCAGTTTCACAGTTTACAGGTTTCACTGCCTCAGTGACACTATCTCTACGGCGACCACGTGGGTTTCCATAGGGAAGATACGACGATATATTTCACTTGCTTGTAAAATGGCCTTCCCACATCAAATAAAAGATAAAATTTTACCTGCAGGTAGAGAAAGCGATGCTGCATCCACTGAAATGGTCGTCACAGTCCAGGGAATTGATAATCCAAAGTAGAATCCGTATTTTATGGGAACACTCTAAACATCGTTGCAACACAGGGAATGAACAGTAGCGCCACCGACCTGAGCTACAACATGTTAAAGTCCAAAATCTAAGAACTGTTCTGGATAATAAGATCGTCCTCGAAGTAGAAACAGAAAAAGATATAGATATGCTCGCAGAATGTCCAAAGTTCAAAGAACTAAAATTATGTGTAGAAAAGGTACCAAAGAGAAATCCTAAAGTTTTGATTTACGATGTAGATCTAGATGTGAATGAAGATGAGTTAAAAGAACAATTATGGATCAAGAACTTAAAAGACTATGGTGTAAACCAAGAAGTGTACCAAGAAGGGTTCAATGTGGTATCCGTGAACAAAGCAAAGAGCAAGAAGTTAAATAACTGGATAGTGCAGATAACAGGTCCTGTCCACAAACAGTTGATCAGAAAAGGAAAAGTGTTCATCAATTGGTCCGCTTGTCGGGTCCGTGACATTGTCACGGTAACCCAGTGTTACAGATGTATGAATTATGGCCATATTGCGAAGACCTGCAAAATGAAAGCGTTCTGCGGACATTGTTCAACCGAAGGTCATTCATATAAAGATTGTGAGAACAAGGAAAAGTCACCGTGCTGTATAAATTGCAACCGTAAAAAACAGACAGCTGAACATAGTGCCATAGACCATGCCTGTCCTGAATATGAAAAGGCTATAGCCTTAAATCGAAGAAGAACAGATTATGATTAGAGATAGTGCTGTGCTTGGAGAGAGACCTAGTGTGAGACTACAATTTTATTATGAAAAATTTTTTAGCCGCCTTACGAGTAGAGGTCTTCCTCCACGAGGAAGGGGCGGTAACTGTGGTCACACGGGATATTTGCTTATCTCTGTGTGACCACAGGCTGAAGACCGAGAAAAAATAATAAACTGTTTAATCAACAGAAACGTTAGAACAATTTTGGCCTAATAACCATAGTAGTGATGATAATTCACACAAATAATAATTGTAATAAAACTAAAAAGATTAAGACTTTTGCGCAGATAGGCTATTGCCTGGGTGGCGCACTGAAGGTTATGTTGCTTAAATGGAACCCGTTTATATAAACGAACAATAAACTATAGATGGCAGTACAGGCGCAGCGCTAACAATTCGCCCAATACTATCATGTGACATAATTATATTTAAATAATGTTGGAAAAGAAATATTACTTAAAAAATAAAAAGGAGGGTACAGCACACATCAGAGGCAGCAAAAAGCATGGACTCCTCTACATGACGCTTGAAATATAGTCATACAAATTAGAATAAGGGTTAAAATAATGCCAGCAGTACGGCAAGACAAGAGCGAAAAAACAAAATTAAACCTAAATTCAAATCTAACAGGGAGGGAAGAGAAAGGTAACGAAGAATAAAAATATTGCAACAGAAACTCTAAATTAATTTAGAAAATCAAATTATACGAATAATTCATTAAAATTTAAAGCCAATTAAATAGAAATTTAGCGGTGCCCCCTCTGATGGGCACCAGGTCCAAATTTATGTGAAATATCACCCAACAGAGATTTAAACCATTCACAATAAAACAAAACAAAACAAAAATAAAAAAATAGACTGACCATTATGCCCCATCTCAACAGAGGACCACAAGGCCAATAATGGTTAGGGAATCGCTGCATTTCGAACACTGAACAAATCGCCGCAAAGGCGAAACGATCGCAAGATCAGTCCGCCACACCGATCCCCAGATCGAACCGCCAATGCAGGGAATTGAACAGCGGTGGTCCTGATGCAGCGAAAATAAAAAATAGGACAGACAAGAGCACTCCAGTGCAAAGCCACACTACTGACAAAAATAAACTTAACCCGTTTATATACCTGGTGCCCATCAGAGGGGGCACCGCTAAATTTCTATTTAATTGGCTTTAAATTTTAATGAATTATTCGTATAATTTGATTTTCTAAATTAATTTAGAGTTTCTGTTGCAATATTTTTATTCTTCGTTACCTTTCTCTTCCCTCCCTGTTATATTTGAATTTAGGTTTAATTTTGTTTTTTTCGCTCTTGTCTTGCCGTACTGCTGGCATTATTTTAAACCTTATTCTAATTTGTATGACTATATTTCAAGCGTCATGTAGAGGAGTCCATGCTTTTTCCTGCCTCTGATGTGTGCTGTACCCTCCTTTTTATTTTTTAAGTAATATTTCTTTTCCAACATTATTTAAATATAATTATGTCACATGATAGTATTGGGCGAATTGCTAGCGCTGCGCCTGTACTGCCATCTATAGTTTATTGTTCGTTTATATAAACGGGTTAAGTTTATTTTTGTCAGTAGTGTGGCTTTGCACTGGAGTGCTCTTGTCTGTCCTATTTTTTTTATTTTCGCTGCATCAGGACCATCGCTGTTCAATTCTCTGCATTGGCGGTTCGATCTGGGGATCGGTGTGGCGGACTGATCTTGCGATCGTTTCGCCTTTGTGGCGATTTGTTCAGTGTTCGAAATGCAGCGATTCCCTGACCATTATTGGCCTTGTGGTCCTCTGTTGAGATGGGGCACAATGGTCAGTCTATTTTTTATTTTTGTTTTGTTTTGTTTTATTGTGAATGGTTTAAATCTCTGTTGGGTGATATTTCACATAAATTTGGACCTGGTGCCCATCAGAGGGGGCACCGCTAAATTTCTATTTAATTGGCTTTAAATTTTAATGAATTATTCGTATAATTTGATTTTCTAAATTAATTTAGAGTTTCTGTTGCAATATTTTTATTCTTCGTTACCTTTCTCTTCCCTCCCTGTTAGATTTGAATTTAGGTTTAATTTTGTTTTTTCGCTCTTGTCTTGCCGTACTGCTGGCATTATTTTAAACCTTATTCTAATTTGTATGACTATATATATATTATGTAAGGTAAAAGTTAGGCAAAAGTAACAAAAATAAATAAATATGGCTATGTAGCTATCATTAGAGGCAGCAAATGTATATATATGTGTGTATATATATATATTTGGCTGGTGCAGGATAAGCCTCAGGCTTCTTTGAACCATATGACTAATAATAATGCTCAATAGATGACAGTAAAACTTAGATTTATATTTAGAGACATAACCACTATGAAAGTTGAAATAAACGAACATTTTCTTGGATTTTGTCCTGCGCATGATTCTTGAGCAGGACACCTTCTACCAGAGAGGGATTGTTTGAATGTATACCAAATTTAATTATTGAATAAATGCAAATATTCAGAGTTTACGTGGCTAGGGTTCGAATGTGCACGGAAAACGCAAAGGTTTACAAAAAAAAAATTACTTGAAGTTTATCCTAGACCACTTTTCATTCCGTGTGCCACCACACCTAAATCTTGTTGAAAACGACGCCACTGAGACTCCTTTGAAATGCAGTAGTTGATTATTTTTTTCAGATTTGTCCAGGAATTATATGTTTTTTTTTTTCTCATCATCAACCCATCGTTGGAAAGTACTTCAGAAATATATATCTAATTAACACTTAAATCTTTGTCTGACACTCAGTTGGAAAGTAGAACAGAGGCCAAAACTGCTGAGAAACCAAATAGAAGAAATTTACGATGCTTTGCTTGAAATCACTGAAAATAAAAATAGATATGGATACAAGGAATCATGCTAAATCAATAGCTTACAAATAACATCTTATGTTTCTTTATTCAATTATAATTTGGCATGATATTTTAAATAAAATTAATCCGGTAAGTAAAATGCTCCAAAAAAGGAATTTTGATATAAATGTAACTTTTGAATGCCTAAAAATTATTACGGAATATTAAAAAAAAAAAAAAAAAATAGAACACAGGAAGCATTCCAAAAAATTCTCGATTCGTCTAATAATATGGCTACTATCATTAGCATCGATGCCAAACAGAATTTCAACATTAATTTTTTTCTTTCAAATTATGGACCAAACAATTTTCTCGTTAACTACAAACATGATTACATTACAAATATGTTAACTACAAATAGGATTACAAATACGAAGGAGCATGTGGAAATATTTACATATTAAATTAAGTGACATCGATTGTAATTATTATTATTATTAGCTATATGGTGTAAGGAAGCCTGAGGCTTATACTGCACCAGCCAAAAAAAGAGAGAGAGAGAGAGTCAGAAGTAAAAGGGAATCACCAATATTATTCCATTTGAAGCATTACAATACATTTTTAAAAACCATTTTACAGATACTTTTCCAAATGTAGCAGTTGTAAGAATTTTTCTAACTTTACCAGTTTCAGTTGCCTCAGTTGAACGGAGTTTTTCAAAGTTAAAAATTAATCAAGAATTATTTAAGATCGATAATGTGTCAACAACAAATCTCTAATTTGACAATAATTTCAATAGAAAATGATCATTTGGAACAAATAAACATAAATGGAATAATTAATAAATTCGCATTTCTTAAAGTAACAAAACATAAATTTGTATATATATATTTTTTCAATTCATAATTTTCCTTTAATTTTATTATTGTGATACTTTTACGTGTGTACGATTACTATGATTTAGAATTTAAAGTTTATTTCCAGAATTTCAGAATGATTTTGTTATTTTTGTTTGTTACTTCATTATATTATATTATATTATATTATATTATACTTTTTAAATAAAATAATAATTATTATTTATGCCTTATTTTATTTTTTAATTTAAATATTTCGGGATGACAAATTTGATTTCGCTTACTCGCGGCACAAAAGTCATCAGTCGTACTGCATGATGGAAGAGATGGGGTAGGGTTGACAGGAACTTAGCTCTGGAGACTAAACATGGATTCCACCACTTCAAGGCTCCAATAAGCAAAGTGGTGGTATTGTCAAACTAATAGAGTAAGCTTATCTGCGAAAAGATCTAAACCTCCCAAACACTTCCTAGTTCATTTCGCAAATATACGTGGTCTCAATTCTAATCTCAAAGACGTCCATTTCCACTTGCAGTCTGCCAAACCTCATGTACTTTTTCTGACAGAATCTCAGTTATCGGTTGATTCAACTACAACACCTACAAGATTTCTACATGAATTCTTGTCCATTCCTAAAAGAATAATTTCATTGACACGATCTGAGTGAACATTGACATCAGAAGTTTTGAAAGAGTAGTCCGACCAATGGTTGCATATGGTTTCAGCGGCCTGCTTTAGCCAGCTGGTGGTTAATTGTTGGAACAAACTTCCACCTATCGTAGTCTGCGCGGGTAGCAAAGTGGTATTGTCACCTTCCTCCCCACACCAGGTGGAAAAGGCCAGGGTTCGAATCCCGTCGATAACGCGAGGAACTTTAGTGGGCTTTTTTCACTCCGTGGCTGAGTTAGTCGGTCTGAGGCGTAGATAGCAAGGTTTTTCCCCCAGAACCTGGAGTTTTTTCGTCCAGCAAACAGGCAAATCGACCAGAGAACACACGCAATTCACAGACAAAATAAATATATGGGTAGAGGTAATCATTTAAGGTTGACTCTCACATCATAAAATTCCACCGGTCATAGTGGAGGTCGAGAAGTTAAAGGAAGAACTAGACAAACATGGATACTTACCTGGCGCTGGGGGTCTCTTTGATCAAAATAGACAAACATGGATGAGTGAAATGGAACAACGATCGACGGCCATACCCTCCTTCATGTTTTTTGTAGGGGTACCCTAACTGCGCAAAGGTACCGAGAAGAGATCACGAACCCAATGTGCGACTTCATAGAGGTGCAGTTGACCTAGATTTTCTTTTCGCTCACGGTAACGTCACAGTACATAGGGCTCAAGTGGTGGAAGAAACTGAGGGACCCATCAAGCTCTCAGCTGCCCACATCAATGCCAGAGCTTGTACTTGAACATCACGCAACACAGCGGCAACCCACAAGGCAGAATGCGCTGATCCCAAAGGAACTAGTTGTTGTACGTGACTCTCTTGTCAGGGAAACGGGAAGCATATTGTGCAGAAAGGATAGATGGAACAGGACCAGGGTATGTCCGCCAGGGGCAAAGGTTGACGAAGTTGTAGGGCAGATATCATCCTTCAAGAGCACAAAGGGTGATATTCCCGTACACGATAGCACTAATGATATTAAGATTAGGAGACCGGCGGAATTACTTACAAAGTACAAATCATTGTTGAAAAAAAGCTGTGAGTTAGGGTTGAATTTGAAAGTGTCTGCAATTCTGCCCAGACTCGATAGGAGGGAGTATATGATGAGAGCCTTATCGATCAATTCGGCCCTGGACAGATTATGCAAGGCTCAAGGGGTAGAATTTTTCTCAATCTGGTCTGTGCTTGTTAACAGGAGAGACTGCTTCTACAGGGATGGGATACACTTAAATAAAAAGGGTGCAAAAATATTTGCTGATGCTATCGAGGCAGAGTTAGGTGGGTCGGAAAACTGCTAGCTTGGGGGGGAATACACGGACTAATAGATTAACAGTAGCCGCTGGGAGATCTAAAAGTGATTCTTGCACTACTTCTGTTGAAATGCAATTGAGCAGCAGCCTGGATAGCAAGGCAATGGGGATTTCCAGGACTGCTGGTAGTCATTGTGGAACAAGTCAAAGTGAAACATGGACAGTGTTAGGGTAACTAAGAGTAGAAACAGGAGCATGTATACTTGCATGCACACCAATGCTAGGAATATAGTTAATAAATTCGATGAGCTTGAAGTGCTAGTCAAGACATCAAAGGCAGATCTTGTTGGGATATCAGAGACATGGTGTCACACAGACATAAGAAGTGCACAACTCGAATTTGGGGAGTACAATGTGTATAGAAAGGATAGATAGGACAGGAAAGGAGAGATTATGCTATTAGTTAAGAAACACATAAAATCTAAGGAAGTGCATCCAACTGATGTTGGTGGACAACGCAATGTTGAGTCTGTTTGGTGTGACATAAGCATTGGGAAAGGAAAAATGAGAATAGGTATGTGCTATAGGCCTAATGAACCTGATGAGTATAATGAGAACTTGTGCAGAGAAATAGAGTAGGCCAGTAAATTAAAGTGCCTTATAATGGGGGATTTTAATTTCCCGCATATTGACTGGAATTTGTGGGTTGGTCACTCGGCTTTAACAAGGCTTTTGTGGATTTATTGTATGATCGTTTTCTACATCAGCATGTTGGGGAGGCAACTAAAGGGAGTAATACTCTTGATCTGATTATCAATAGTGATAATCAGATCAAGTATGATAATCAGATTCTTCATGTATCAAGAATCTGCAGATAAAGGAACCACTACGTGGCAGTGCTCACAGTGTGCTGAAGTGGGATTTACTCAAAGGGGTAACTACCATCAAGGGGAAAGGGAAGGGTTTTTGCTTTCGTTAAGGTGACTACGGTGGTCTGAGACAGTATTTAAATTCTATACGGTGGAACCAACTGATGATGTTACCAACAGCAAATTAAAAATGGGAAGCAGTCAAAGAATTAGTCTTGGAAGCCACTAGGCTTTTCATACCAATAAAGAAATATTGTTCAAGATTTAGGCCTAAATGGATGTCATATGAACTAATTAGACATGACAGAGAAGAAAAGTGCATGGGATACATATAAATTAACATGTGATACAGAAGCCTATGATAGATATAAGCTGTTCTGTAACCAAATTACAAAGGAGGCTAGTCAGGCGAAGGCAGATTATGGGAAATCTTCGGCAAAGGATGCAAAGAAAAACAGCAAAGAGTTCTTTACTTATGAAACTCTAGAGGGAAGGGGATGAATCAGATTGGTCCACTTGATATTGATGGTTCAACTGTTGATGATTCTGTTCAGGTAGCTAACAAACTGAATGAATATTTTGTATCGACATTCACACATGAGGAGTTATTTAGGGAGCGGAAAGCCGGAGATATATTCAACTCTGGCAATAAGCTATATAATCTTGTGATAACTGAGAGTAAAGTGGAGGAGAAATTGTTGAAGATAAACACAAGAAACAAAAGAGACGGCAAAGGAAGTAAGCAAACCCTTAGCCATAATTATGAGAGTTCCCTGGACTCAGAGGAGGTACCTATGGACTGGAGAAGTGCAAATGTGACCCCAATCCACAAAGGAGGATCAAAGGGAGACACATGCAATTACAGACTTATCAGGTTAACTTCTGTTCCAGGGAAATTAATGGACGCACTGGTTAAAGAAGCATTGCAGGATCATCTAGACAAGACTTCAGTTATAGATCGGACACAGCATGGGTTTGTTAAAGGGAAGTCTTGTCTGACTAATTTGATTGGATACTATGATGTAGTCACAAAGGAACTGGATGCAAAGAATAACTTTGATATCATAGATTTGGATCTTAGAAAAGACTTTGATACTGTTGCACATGGAAGACTGCCGCACAAATTGGAGCCGTGTGGCATTGGAGGCCAAATTGCTGCTATGGATAAAGGGATGGTTGAGTGGGAGGAGACAGAGAGTGGTAATCAATGGACACTGCTCTTCGTGGACTAATGTAATTAGTGGAGTCCCTCTGGGTTCAGTGTTGTGTCCATTATTGTTTTAGTTATTTATAAATGATATTGATGATGATGGTATATCAGGTTTATGATGTTGATTGTATATGAAGTTTTCTGACAGTGCCAACGGTCTGCTAGAGTAGCTCATGGTGTCTTGTCAATGATATACAGGAATTTTTCTAGCAGGGATAAGGATATGATTATGCCCTTGTATAAGGCAATGGTCAGGCCACATTTTGAGTACTGTATACAGGTCTTAAGCCTCATTTTAAGAAGGATGTAGAGCTCTTGGAGCGAGTACAGAGAAGGGCATCAAGATTAGTGAGTGGAACAAAGGGTTGCTCTTACGAAGAAATGCTTAATTTTGCAAATTACAGTGTCTGGAGACTAGGCACATGCGTGGTGATCGGAATGAGGTGTATAAAGCCTAGTTTGTGCTGCTTTGAGTAATTGTTTGAGCTGCTTTTTTGTGAAAAACCATTTTGTGCAATGGCTTGAGCTGCTCAATGCTGATGGGATTCTTCCTCTTGCTCAGAATAATCACCTGAGAAGGCATAAATTCAAATTGAGGAAAGACGGTTTTAGGATAGATCTGCGGAAGTTTGCTTTTAACCAGCGGGTGGTTGATTGCCGGAACAAACTTCCATCTGTCGTTGTAGAAGTTGATAGCTTAAATATAATACTAATGCTAAGAATATCTTGAAACTAAAGATATCCAATGGCTGCCATAGCCAGCGCGATCACAGACTTAAATCCGATAAACATGTGTGGAACGCCCTTCGTCGTCGCATTACACGGCGACAGCCAATCTCTTGGTCACTTGGGGATTTGTTTCACAGGATCTTACAGATACCCTTATATACTCTCATCCGTGTTTTCGGCAATTGTAATCTTTTTCTTGCACCCTCACAAAAAACATGCAAAGAGAAAAAGGCACATTTTGTGAAGGGACAACAACAAGATTACAACGACTGAAGAAAATATAAGCAGAATACGTTAGTTTTATATTTTATTTAATAATAAATATATTCTAATACCTCATGTAGGTGAAGCCCTTTCATTTTCGGCATTTAGATGAAAGATAATCTAAGCATGCCATTCAAATGTTAAAGCAGGTAGGTTAGTAAGTTTTTGCAGTTGCAAGATTTAAAATTTCTTTTAATTATTTAATTATCGAAAATGTTGTTCAATATTTTTATTCAAAAGTTCCCTTCTTGCCACGTTTTTCCCTGTGTCTGCATACCTGCGTAGTTTCCACATTGCAGTTCGGCCTTTTTTTTTCTCTTTTTTTTTTTATCTAGTATGGACGGACGTAAATAACTTTACTAGTTAAGAAGCAAGGAAATTAAGAAATACAATTTTTTTTTTGGTTTCACCAAAAAGTTAATTCTTAATAAGTTTAAAACATCATTACAAGAAATTTTAGGTTCAAAATAATTTAGAAGTTATGCACAGCATCCATTAAAACGAGTTTTCAGAATCAACAATATATATATATATATATATAGAAGAGGAACATACCACTGAAGTGTAAGATGACTATATATCAAACCTATTACGTACTAATTGTGTATGCATCTGAAACTTGGACTATGAGGTAAAAAGCTGAAAGCAGAAAGCAAGGGGTAGAAATGAGATTCGTGAGGAGCATAGCCGTAAAGACAAGATGTGACAAAATCAGAGATGATGTGATTAGGGAGAGAATTCAGGTTGAAAAACTCCAGAATAGGACTGAGAGGTCCCGTTAGAAATGGTTTGGACATATCAAGAGGATGAACGAGATGCGTTTGCAAAGAAGAATGTTTTATTTACAAAAGCCCAAGGATGAGGTGGCAGGACACGATAAAGACCGACGTCATTAAGAAAGGAGGAAACTGGGGTGAAATCAATGATGTATAGAAGTACACGGTCAGCGCTTGGTTGCAAGGCTTCATACGTCGACTCGTGGAATAGTGGAACGATGATAGATGATGATATATTCCAAAACCTGATAATAACGCTTAAGGATTGTAAATTAATCACAAATTTCATAATCGTGAAATGATCACAAATTTCATAATCGTGAAATGATGGAGAATATTAATTATAATAGTTAATATATATTTTTATTATATATATATATATATATATATATATATATATCTTCTTCCAGTCACATAGTTCCCTGAGGAGCTGTTGTGGTCACCAACAAAATCCTCCAACTGCATCGATCATATGCTATACGAGCGGCATCGCAAAATGTCACGCCCAAAAGTTCACTGATCCCGTCCTTCTACCTTGTTGCAGGTCTTCCTTTAACAGCAGTTTTTGGAGTTGGTTTTGTTATGGTCTCTGTGGCATCAGATAATGTGGTGGTATGCCATTTCCTACCACATGGCCGATTTTGAAAGGGGCCGGGGCTTTACTCATAGGAAGAGTCATCATGCATCCCACGAGATGCTCTTGAAGAGGAAAGGTGACTACAGCAGAGCCCCACTTAGTGCAGGAGGCTGATTACAACTGGTTTTCGCCTGATTTCCAGAGGTCGTCTGACTGTATTATATCAAAGCCTCTTTCCCTTCAATATTTCTTCTGCTGAAATCTGTTGTTTGTTCATCTTTTGATGCCGTCTCGTATTGGAGGTTGGTGATCACCACGCTGTACTTCTCTCTGTCTTGAGCGAAATGAAAAGAACCCTCAGCTGATCTTCTAGTCCACTACTAGCCATGGTGATTATTCTTGGGAAGCATAATGCAGTAGATTCCCCTTACTTACTGCACCGCAATAATTCAGCTGTGTCCGCTGGTTCAACTACGCCCGAAGTAATCTGAAAACGATTCGGAATATATATACATATGTATTATTCAATTAGTTTTGCACTATTTATTTTATTATTATTATTTTAATCTTCAGTGAAGTGGCACATTATCCCTCTTCCCCTCTCAATCTCTAGCTAATAATGTCCAATATTATATATATATATATACAGGGTGTTTCAGTTAAACGTTTCAGAACTTCTAAGAGGGGTAGGGTACATCCTGACAACTCGAAATCATATAGCAATGTGGGGTCGGAAATGCTTTCCTGAAGCGGTGTTGTACACAGAAGCACCATAAAGAAAAGAGACCGTAAGTGAGAAATCGTTTTAATAATACATGAAAAGAAGCAAAAGGTACATGGATTAAAGTAAGTGTTCGAAGTTTCTTCCACAGGCTACAATGCACGCCTCACATCTCCGACGCATGGACATCCGAACATTCTGGAATACTCCAGGCAGCGTGTCCAGACACAGCAACCGGAGGATTATGCACCTCGTTTTGCTTTCGCACAGTGGTACCTTGGAAAATGTGCTACAAATCCCCTTTTTCCTGCTGAAGTGTTGTTTTCCGATGAGGCATCCTTCACAAGGGAAGGAATTTTCAACACGCATAACGACCATATCTGGGCGGTCGAGAACCCGCATGCAATACGACGTCGTGCAGCACAGATTCGATTTTCGGTCAATGTATGGGCCGGTATTATGGGAGATCACCTCATCGGACCTTACCTGTTACCGTGTCGTCTAACCGGACCTATCTACTTGATCTTTCTGCAGCAAGTATTGCCACAACTTTTGAGAGATGAACAGATTTCTGCATCGACGCAACAGACAATGTGGTTCCAACACGATGGAGCCCCTGCCCATTATAGCGGAGATGTTCGTAACTACCTGGATGTCACATTTGGTCAACAGTGGATCGGACGTGGTGGTCCCGTGCGTTGGCCTGCTCGGTCACCTGACCTATCATGTCTTGATTTTTATTTCTGGGGTCATATGAAATCGCTAGTTTATGACACCCCTGTTGACAATGCTGAGGAGCTGGTTGCAAGAATCGCAGTAGCTGCCGAAGAAATTCGAAATTCGCCTGGAGTATTCCAGAATGTTCGGATGTCCATGCGTCGGAGATGTGAGGCGTGCATTGTAGCCCGTGGAAGAAACTTCGAACACTTACTTTAATCCATGTACCTTTTGCTTCTTTTCATGTATTATTAAAACGATTTCTCACTTACGGTCTCTTTTCTTTATGGTGCTTCTGTGTACAACACCGCTTCAGGAAAGCATTTCCGACCCCACATTGCTATATGATTTCGAGTTGTCAGGATGTACCCTACCCCTCTTAGAAGTTCTGAAACGTTTAACTGAAACACCCTGTATATATATATTTTTTTTCATAGTTTCTTATAATTATTATATTTATATAATTTTTATATAATATTTATAATAAAGCACAAGTTTTACTTTTCTGTTATCCTGGCGGTTAATTATTTTTATTAGTGAAGTTTTAAATTCAGACGATATATTTGACCAGCGTTCTATGCAACATTTGAAAGCGTGCAGCCATGGTGAATAATAATTAGTGTTATAATTTACTTCCGTTACTTTTTTTTTTTTTTAATTCAAGGGATATGATAGTTAATAATTAATTTATTTGTTTTCAGTAGCGGAATTATGTTACTAAGTAAGTAGTGAAATTATGTTACTAAATAAGCTTGACAGCCAGTATGATGTTGACATCTCTGAAACAAGCGAGGATGATCTAGACATTTGCAGTTTACCTGGAGAACTTTGGGACTCTCACGAAGATAATACTTTTATTAAAGAAATAAGATACACAAGCAGTGTATCAGATATATCCCGTTATATAAGGTACTACAATCATATTGACGAGCAGTACAAACGTTACGGAAAGCGCTTTACTTGGGCAGAATATGTTTCATCACATCTTAAACTTTTTGATTACTACGATAATTTTAATTCTGTTAAGCCAAAATTTGTTTCACTAAATCGCTCTGACAACAGTGTGTCTAGTAATTCTACAGAAGGCCTCAGTGAAGTTAATTTTGCAACAGATGAACAAAGAGAGGAAACTTATAACAGACAAAAATCTCCGATACGGTTTTCGTTGAAGAAGGATTTCATTAAGAATGAAAAAGCGGATTTTTCGAAACCCGAACTCGACCTCACAAATGTAACTCTTTTGGATTGTGACTCAGAAGACACGAACTCTTTCGCTACAGCAGCAACTACTTTGCACGGTTCATCGTCTTCTTCGTCATCTTCTTCCTCCAGCTTCTCCAGCTTGTACTTATCGGACAGATCAAATGAATTAGCGCCTCATAAAATGGGACATGTAGGAGGAGTAGGATTACTTGGTGGCAGGCATATCTCAGAAATAATTAAATGTCCTCACTGCGGATTAGACATCGAAAACGAAAGAAAAAATCACCATCGCACCACAAAGTATCGGCATAGCAGGGTAAGGGACATTGTAAAATCTCTTACGTTTCCATTTCAACGGATTTCTGCACTGAGAGGTAAAGGGAAAAAAAACTCTGGTATGATAATCTGCATTTAGAAATAGTAATTTATTGTCTATTCTTTTAACGTTCTTTATTCTAAAGTCACAATAAGAAAAGATGCTGTAGTTAAAATTAAAAAAAAAAAAAAAAAAAAAAAACTTTAATACAAGTTTTCGTTTATTTGATGATAATATAGCATGGCTTCCCAAAGTCCCAGCATTCCCAGCGAGCGTGAACCTGTGATTGCACTGCAAACTGGCTGTGACAAGAACTTGTTATTCTGAGCTGAATTGCTCAATGTGGTGCATAAGAGATTTTGTTGCATTTTCAGTAATTCATGATTTGCCATATTTTCAGTCATTTTGACTCGTTCACAAATAGGTAAAGCGCCTAATGCCCATCTATCCGCATGGATTTTCATATTTTATATTTAGGTTCTTTAGATAGATTTATTGGAACCATGCGAAATTTCATTAAAATAGTACCAATCGGCTCTTTTTTTTTTTAATTTCCAGTTCAAATCTATGTACATAAATGGAAAATATGTTTCGGATGTTTGAACCATTACTTCCTTAGCAAAAATCAGGTCGCCCCCCCCCCCCCCCAAAGAAATGCTGAAAATTAGGTGTCGATCTGACATTTCTTCTAGGATTATTTTAGTAAGAAAAGTCAAGAGCCATACAATTTTCAGAATGTTTTACTAGTCTCCGGAATGCCCTTAAGCCAATTACCATTCAATGTCTTCCCATTCTCCCCCCCCCCCCTTCCCCAAGGAAATGTCTATGTATATGTGAAGCTTTCGGGAACTATTTGGGAGGGGAAAATAACGAAAATCGTAAATTACTTAGCTTATTAATGGATTATCATTAAGAAATAAATTTCTTACTAGAATATCATCGAATCATGTATCAGAATAATATTTTTTACACAACTGGCAATAGCTTCAGTTGGTTATCGTTAGTGTTTTTTTTTTTTTTTTTTTATATAATTCATCCATGCTGGATTCTATTTATCGATATTCATTTTTTTTTTTTTTAAGTATTATCTGTTATCAGCTTAATATCTGATACGAGGTCCAATGGGCCCTGAGATATTAAACTGATTTTTGGAACCTGGCGAAGAGACCGGGGCTTACACCACCTTTGCCACGAGTTGACTTGGTATGGCACTACTTCCAGTGTCAGCTCTAAACATTAATTCAAGAATAAGTAATTATTTGGGTTATTGTAGTCAAATAATTTATTATGGCCGGCTATTGTTTATATATTACAACATATATATAATTTCGACCCATAACATTTATGCCTTGTGCATTTAGTCTAAATACAACAGACTCTCGATTTACCGGGATCGGATTAACCGGGACCTTCAAGACTCCAAATTTTTTAACCTGAGGGCAGCCCCTAGTTACATATCTTGTGACAGAACAAAATCCTGAAGTGACTGTGATGCTGCGAGAATTAAAATATTTCGAAAGAAGGTGGTAAATGGGAGCAGAGACCCCAGCCTCTCTGGACCTCTCAGGACACAGCCACCAAACAGCATTGAAATTCCCCTTTGAAGTCAACAAAGAGACTCAGGACATATTTAGAAGTGGAATTTTGAACAGTATTCAGAACCTGACGAATAGCATCAACAGAAGACCTTCCATGGGTAAACCCGAATTGAAGTGGAGAACTTAGATTTCTATCTAAATAGTAATTTAGAAAACGAGAAACAATTAATTTTTCTAGGACTTTGCCAAGGATGGGCAGCAGAACGATGGGCCTGTAAGAGGACAGATCATTGGAGAGTTTGTCAAAGGACATAAGCAGAAGTTTAAGTCTGGCCTGTTTCTAAGGCAACGCGAAAAACCCCGAAGACAGACAAGCATTCATAAGATTTAATATTATTAATGGGCAATTTTTCTAGAATCTCTTAAGAACAGAAACCTCAAGGAGGTCCAGGACACTTTCCATCCTTTAAGGTTGAGATAGCAGATTCCAGCTTAATATCCGAAAACGGAGCCTCGGCACGGGGCCCTTGGTATGATAAATGATCTAATCTCATTGTAATTTGGATAGTGTTTTCACAGGGGGCAGTGTGCTCATGGAGCAACCCGTCCAAAATGGCATTAATTAACAAGCTCCAGTCCAGGGTTTCATTACATTCACAATAATAGATGAGAAAACATCACCGGGATGAATCTTGTTTGTAGGGTAATCCCCATGGATCTTTTATGTTGCGCTGGACAAACCTTGCCCAGGCGAGTTTTTTCTCGTGGTATATGGTATTGAAGTAACTCCTTCTGTTGGATTTATACAACTCACCAAATCTGTCAATCTCAGCCCTGAGCCTGTTAGCTCCCTGAAAAATACGACAAGCATTTTATAAGTTCCTTTTGAGAATAGTGAGATTTGGGGTCCACCATGGAACACAGTTCATTTTTCGTTTTTTTCTTTTTTAGAGTGGTCTCACAGACCGTGTTTAGAATCTCTTGGACCCTGGTAACCTGCATATCTGCAGGAAGAGAGCCAAGTTGGACGATTATTTTTTCAGAAATAAGCTCACTAATCTTTACATCTAAGCTATTCCAATCAACATGTTTTGTTTTAAACCATGGGAAGTCAAAACAGCACCTGATAGCCCTAGGACTGTTGCTGTGACAGATCGTAAAGGTGATGACATTGTGGTCACTCGAGCACCATGATGTATGGCTAAGCCAGCTGGAAATGCCCTTACCAAAAGCAGAGTTTGAATGGGTAATGTCAATATAGGATTGACCAAGAGACGAAACGAAAGTTGGCGGATGTCCTGGGGTATTCCACAGAGTGAGGTTATTGGACTGGATAAGCTCTTCCAATACCTCCCCCTTTTAATCTGTAGTATCCCAAAGCTGATCTTTTTTTTTATTATTATTAGTTTTGCTTTGTTTGCTGGCATCAGTAGAATTTACTGAAGCGGAATTATTCCCTGCTGGCTGGTTAAAGAGAGGTGGGGATTTGCGGAGAATAAATTTTTATTTATTTATTTATTTTTTATTATTATTTTATTATATATACTGTATATATATATTTGTTTGCTCTTAGGTTTGGGCAGCCTAGAAGTGGGAGACGCTGGCACCCATCAGACTTGCACAACTGCTGGTGGGTGCGGGATTTTTGTGTTACTTACACATACAATATAGTAGACCCGTGTGCGGGGACGGACCGGGATGTACTTGCCTGTGTGTTGCCTACTTCCTGGTGGATAAGTGGTCTGCCTACTGTTTTTAATATATACAGGGTGTCTCAAAAATATTGGTACAAACTTTTAGGGGAGATAGGTAACATCTAAAGGAATTTGTATCGTATAGGAACCCATAACCTGAAACGTAACCGTAAGTCGATAGACAGCACTGTTCATCAGTTCGCGAGAGGGAAAATTTCTGGTTTACTCATTCAAGCAGTAGTCGCCGCACGAGGAGCATGCATCGATATATGAACTGTGAGCTGGCAGACATGCACCTAGTGTATGAATTAGCAGAGGGCAATGGACGAGCCGCTCAACGAATTTATGGAGAACGCTTCCCAGACAGACATGTATCGGACCACCATTTGTTTGCGCATGTGCATCAAAATTTGTGCGATTATGGGTAATTTAGAGGTAACAGGAGTAGTGCAGGCAGCCACATTCGACGTAAACTCCCGCCATGGAAGAAAGTGTGTTGAATGCCGTCCAGAATAATCCTACTACCAGCACACGTGCCGTTGCCTCTGCCTTAGGAGAGTCTCGTTGCAGTGTACAGCGTGTCTAGCACGACGATTCCTTACACTCCTTTCATCTCCAAAGGGTTCAGTTACTGCTCCCCCAAGATCATCCTGCACGTGTGGCTTTTGCGCAGTGGTTTATCCAAGAAAGTGTTCAAGACTTGAATTTTCCAGCCTATGTTTTGTTCACGGATGAGGCTTATTTCACTCGGGAAGGCTTATTCAATCAGCACAATGCTCGTGTGGGCTCACTACAACCCACACGGTGTGCGCCCCCATGCGGCACAACATCGCTTCGCAATAAATGTGTGGGCAGGTATGGTCGGTGACTGCTTAGTCGGTCCATACCTGTTACCATCCCGCATGAACTCTGCTAAATATCGTCTCTTTCTTGAACAAGTTCGATCAGGGTTACTTGACGATGTTCCAGCAAATGTGAGACGCAACATTTGGTTTCAACATGATGGGGCGCCCGCCCATTATGGAAGGTGTGTTTGTGACCATTTGAACAGGCGTTTTGGGCGTCAGTGGATTGGCTGTGGTGGACCCGTTGTCTGGCCCCCACGCTCACCTGTTTTATCGAGCCTTGATTTTTCTGTGGGGGGGGACCCTCAATTCTATCGTATATGAATCACCTGTGGAGACGGAAATGGATCTCGTGGCGAGACTCGTCTGCGCTGCTGCTACTGTCAAAGAAACTCCAGGTGTGTTCGACCATGTCTGCCAATCCATGCATCGCATCTCATGGTGGAACCTTGGCGCATCTGTTGTAACATCATGAAATACATCCATGTCGTACTCCATTGTTAATATTATGTCAAATAAATGTTTGCCACTAATTACTGTCGTGTCATTTTTGCTTCTTGTGCGTCTGCTACTACTTTCCCGTGACGTTTACGGTTATGGGTTCCTATGCGATTCACATTCCTTTAGCTGTTACCTACCTCCCCGAAACGTTTGTACCAGTATTTTTGAGACACCCTGTATATATGGGGTTAGCGTTTTTATTGTTTTGGCATGAAACGTTTACAGCCGGATGCTCTTCCTGACACTAACCCTCACCCTTCATCCGGGTTGGGGATATGCGGTGGTCATTCGCTGACCTTCCGCATCCTCCGTATTTGATGGTCACGGGCTGGAACCCCGGTTTAATCAAGAAGCGTGCTACGTACTACTGCCTAAAAACAATGATTTCTACTGGTAATAGTCCAATAATGGTTTATTTCAAAGTGGAGAGTTGGTGTTATAAACCAATTTATTTATCGTAGTTTTGTAGGTGAGATGTACATGACTTGTATTCTGTAGGCAGTGAAGAACTCGCTGTGCTTATTGATTAATTTTGTCTGCTCTGTATTCTGTTAAGTCTCGACTTATAAATTCACAAATAAGTCCTTATAAAATTAACCTTAATTAGATTATCTGAAATGTGGAAAAACAGTTTACCCTGTTAACGTTTGCATTTTGGAGTACACACTGATATTACTAAAATAAGTAATTTAAAGGATTTTTTAAAATACTTTTTTTTTCTGATAAAGATATTTTTTCTGATATTTCTCACTAAATATACTGATTTAGTGAGACCCCTCTGATCATGCACCACCATTACAGAAGTCAATGTGTTATTTTGGCTACTAAATCTATAACTGCAATTTCAGAATCACTTGCATCTAAACAGAGACATTCTGAACTTCTCTTGCTTGTGAATGTGAAATTTACATTTTCTTCCATACGCACGTCTATTGTGGGGTATAAAGTCCCATCCGCATATCCCCGGAGCAATATGGCCTTAGTTGCTAATGTTCCTAAAAACCAAAAAAATAACAACAGCCTCTCCTGTGCCGTAAACTCTTTCACAAATTGTAATTACAATGTTTTTTTTTTAATGAGAATTCACTTTGGTTTTATGAAGAAGGCCTACACTAATTACCAGCATTTTGGATGAAATATCAACCGATTTTGAGAAGTGCCCATTACGTGAAAATTTCATCTGGGTTTATTCTGTAGGGGTTTGTATACGGATATTTCTCCTTAAGTAGGAGGAGCAAAGCCGGGATTGACACGGCATCAAAGGCTGCGCTTATGTCTAGATACGTGGTTGCTAGCTCAGCTCTTTGTTCGAATGCTGAGAGAATGCGTTCAGTGGTGGCTGCCAAGTTAGTGATTGATGATTTTCCTGCGATGGCATAGTGGATTTCAGGTGGTTTCGTCTGGAGGATTTGTTGAGTGATTGTGGGTAGCAAAGCCTTTTCAAGAGTTTTTAACAGACAAGAGGCAACTGATATGGGTCTGAACTGGCTGACGTTTGTGGCAAATTGGTTTTTAGGGATGGGGTACACTCTGTACTTATTCCACTGGGGTGGGAAATAATGCTCCTCGAGGCATCTGTTGTAGATCGAGAGAAGAGGGTCTATGATGAATGTGCTTAAGCATTTGATCATAAATTGCAGAATTCCATCCTCCCCAACAGTGGCTGTTGTGGGAAGGGAATTGATGGCACGTATGAGCTCCTGTTTCGTGATCTGGATAGTCCCTAGGACATCTGAAGGGTTTTCATAGTCGGGCTGGACAACTGTAGATGGGACTGTGGTTATATTTGAAAACCTGGCGATGTATTTGAGCCATTCTTGAGGATCAAGCATGTGATTGAATCCACCATGTGGGGCAGCATAGAATGGCTTTCCTTTCCTCAGAGTGCGGTTAAGATTTACTTGGATTGCAGCAGCTTTCTTTCGATTAAAGTGGGCCCTGGCGCGGGAAAAGGCGATTCTGTCTTGACTGCCATTCGTTTGCTTCCATTTCTTATGTAAGACTTGTTTCATTTTGAAGCTGTTGTTGAGGTCAGCGGTCCACCACGATCTGGAATGGGGAGTTACTGTTACTCGTTTGGTGGCAGCATAGTCGGTGACGGATTTAATCCAGTTAGACAAGAGTGTCACTGCGAGGCTGAGGTCACAGTCAATGAGGACATCCCAAGGAATGCAAGATGCTGCTTCTACACAGAGTTGAGGATTAAGGTATTTAGGTGCTGAAACGTATTTGACTATTTTGTTGTCGGGGATGTTGAAGTTTGGCACCTGCAATGACCATGTCAAAACTATGGGCTGGTGATCAGACAGGAAGAATGCGATGGGATCATCCTCAGCTGTGCATGGTGTTGAAGCAAAAGCGAGATCCAGTAGGTTCAATCCCCTGGTGGGGTTCTCATTGACCCGTGTCATGTTGATAGATTTGAAGAACTCGCAGAGCCTGATAAAGAGGTGATGTCGGTTTGGAGGCAGGTTAAAATCACCACAAACAAGGCGTTGTGCAGACGGACGAAGATGATTTAAGAGCCAGTTCCCTAGATCTTCAATAATTTCAATTGTAGGCCCTGGGGGAATATACACAGATGCGATATCAATGCGGCTGGAGTGGAAGCATAGCGAGACTATGATCGCTTCGAAAGCTTGAGTTGTAGTTGAGGTCGAATTCTCATATGAGAATAGGGAGGTGTTGTACAGTATGGCTACTCCATCGCCTCTAGATTGCTCCCTGGAGGCAGACAGCATGTGGTAACCAGCAATAGCTGAGCAGAAGAGTGTGTCTTGATTAGGTTGAAGCCCTTTTTCTGTGAGGCAGACCACGTCAGCGACCTGGGAGAGGAAGATCTGTTCTGCTGAGTCTAGTTTGTTCCTGATGGACCTGATATTTTGGAAGTAAACCCTGATGACAGGTGTTCGACGAACTTCCGTCCTGATTGGAGGTGTTCTGATTTGGCCTGTTCGCAAGCGAACGCCACGACTTCCTAACGAAATATGGACTGGTATTTTATGCGGTCCATCACATAGGGGACTCACGATACTCTTATCATGGCGGGATGGTGCTTTAACTGTGGGGCTTGGCAGAGCAGTGGTATGAAAGGAGGACTGTTGAGATCTTTGAAAGTTGTCCGGGAATGAGTCCAGTCAGCTGTCGGTGGTGATGTTGCAGACTTGGTTTTGGTGCAGAGGTGGAGGTTGGTGAAGGTGACTGGTTCTCCTATTATAGAAGGGTCAGATAATGGTGCCAATAGGCCAGATAGATTCGGTTCCAATTAAATTGAACAGGTCCTGTGCGCATTCAACCCTGAACGATGCGCAGCAGGGGTTCCTGGTGTGAAGTTGCTGCACCTTTAGTCGAAGGTTTAGTTGATCACGTAGAGCCTCAGAAACATGATTTGCTGTGGTATTTGGGGCTAAGCGAGATATGAAAAGTCCACTAGAGGATCTGGACTTCTGCCGTCTGGGAGGTGTGTGGGAAGGCTGCAGTTTGGAGTTGGTCGATGTGCCAATTCGAAGCCATTCACGTGAAGCCGTACTTGTTCGTTGGCTCACTCTGAAGTTCATACTTGTTCTTTCCTCTGGTTGCATGGGGTAGGATGGATTTGCAGTGGGGTGAGCTGGGAGTGGAAATTGTAATGTGGAAGAATCCGCTGGTTCGAATATTGAATTCGCTCCGACACTGAGTCCCAGGCCTTGTGAAGATGAGAAGTGCGAGTGAGGCATGACAGGACAGGCATTGCGAGAAGTTGGGTGTGAAGGTGGAAATAATGACTTTTGCCTCATTGGCATAGAGGTAGAGAATTCGTTATTGCAAGTAAGAGAGTTTATACATGCGGTGCCATTGACCGTTGGTGGAGCCTGCTTCTGTAATTGTGGAAACCTCTGTTTCGTTGAGTGGTGATTAACATCAGTTGCCCTTTTCAGGTTCTTCTTGAGGGTACGTGAGTGATGAGCTTTTGTGGGTGGTTTTTGCCCTTTCCCATCTGTTTTTAGAGGCTGGCTGGGACGAGGAGATGGCGCTCGACGATGTCCAGTGTTTGGCCGTTTTTCAGATTCGTTCCTGCCTGGAGCTTCTGATGGAGGACTGGGGATCGATTTTTTGCTACATTCGGGGAAGACTGATACTGTAATGGCCTTTTGGTAATTTTTTATAATCTACGAAGATCGTCTGAGTTCAGAAGGTTAGTGAGTTTGCTCGGATCTGCTAGCTTACTCATTTCGATCTTATTATAGATATCAAGGAGTATAAATTTCATTTCCTTGTTTCTTTGTGTAGCACTATGATGTCGTCTTGTAGCTCTGCCAGTTGTGCTTTTGAGATTTCATTTCCATGATCTATTTTTGCTATTGCTTCTGATGGTGTCCTGAAGTTTAATAATTCATTTTCAAGCTGATTAATTCTGGAGATCAACCGCTCGGTACCCTCAACAACTGCGTACGTGGTTCCTGAACATGACACACCTGGTTCAGGTATCGTCAGTTCTAGAAGTTCATCAGGTTTAGCACCTGTGATGTCGGTTCTCTGTTGCCCTGAGTCCTTTAACTTTGTAAACTCAGCAGAAAGTTGAGAGATTGCGATCTGAATTTCGTTGACAGAATCCCTTAGCTGAATAAAATCATGGCGGGATACGCACTCCGGATCAGTTTGTAAATTAGGTGAAGTGTCATCGACATTCCTCGAGTCATTTTCTGCTTGTTTGCAAAGTTGACATTTCCAAGAATTTTTGATTTTCTTTGCGAGTCTTTTCAGTTCAGCGTATGGGCTACATGGCCCACAGAGGCGAACGGCTTTGAACGAAGTGCACACGAGGACATAGTCAACTTGATAACCACACCCTGTGCAGGTAGTAGGTTCGCTCATGGCTGCAGAAACCGTAGGTATTTGCGATTTAAAGGATTAGCAGCGTCCTTGAAGACAGCGAAAAACTGAACGGCAAATACAGAATACGTGGAAAGTCGCTGAAGGCAACGTGAGTGAGTGAGGAGTGGGTCAATGAGCCCTGAGGCGTAAATTCCAGGAATGTTACGGACAAGCTTAGTGTCGGCAGCTCGTGCAGGCAGGGAGTTCTGTATGTCGTCATACAATCCGGAAAAGCAACGGACAATTGCCTTTATCACTGAGACCAAAGTAATATTCAAAATTCCTAAGTTAACCCGAATCGAATTAAGAGCTGCTTGTAGTTACAGGTATAAGTGCGCTTTACTCTCACAGAAAGTTACGGCTCTCTTTCAGCCTGGATTTAGCATTGATGGGGCACCCTCCCCAGTCAAGTGCAGGGTATTTACGTGGCAACTGCGAGATAGCGACGCCTCTCTATATCCCTGCTGCCAGCCACATGGTGACCACTGCAGTCTGGCAAACAAAGGATACAGATATTAACGCAAATAAACTGCGAATTTCCCAACAGAAATTTCAAATTTTCTTACCGGAGAAGTCCACTAGCTGACATCATTGAGTGAGAACACATTTTGAGACAAGAACTGAAGTTAAAGCACATTTTTTTAAACAAATTTCTACGGAGCGTTAAACTGCACGTCTTCACTATACGTTAACAAGAGAGACTGCTTCTGCAGGAATGGGATACATTTAAATATAAAGAGTGCAAGAATATTTGCTGATGCAGTTAGGTGGGTCGGAAAACTGCTAGCTTGGGGGGGGGGGATACAGACTAATAGATTAACAGTAGCCGCTGGCAGAGGTAAAAGTGATTCTTGCACTACTTCTATTGCAATGCAATTGAGCAGCAGCCAGAAAAGCAAGGCAATGGGAATTTCCAGGACTGCTGGGAGTCATAGGGGAACAAGTAAATACATGGGCTGTGTTAGGGTAACTAAGAGTAGAAAAAGGTGCATGTATACCAATGCTAGGGGTATAGTTAATAAATTCGCTGAGCTTGAAGTGCTAGTCAAGACAACAAAGGCAGATATTGTTTGGATATCACAGACATGATGTCACACAGACATAAATGCAGAACTGGAATTTGTGGAGTACAACGTGTACAGAAAGGATAGACGGGACAGGAAGGAAGGAGGGGCTATGCTGTTAGTTAAGAAACAAAATCTAAGGAAGTGCATCCAATTGATGTTGGTGGACAATGCAATGTTGAGTCTGTTTGGTGTGACATAAGCATTGGGAAAGGAAAAATGAGAGTAGGTGTGTGTGTGTTATAGGCCTAATGAATCTCATGAGTATAATGAGCAATTGTGCAGAGAAATAGAGTGGGCCAGTAAATTAGTGTGTCTTATAATGGGAGATTTTAATTTCCCGGAATTTGTGGGTTGGTCACTCACACACTAGCAAGGGTTTTGTGGATTTATTGGATGATCGTTTTCTACAGCAGCATGTTTGGGAGGCAACTAGAGGAAGTAATACTCTTGATTTGATTATCAGCAGTGATTCTTCATGCATTAAGAATCTGCAGATAAAGGAACCACTATGTGGCACTGATAAGTGTGCTGAAGTGGGATTTACTCAAAGAGGTAACTACCATCAAGGGTAAAGGGAAGGGTTTTTGCTTTTGTAAAGGTGACTACGGTGGTCTGAGACAGTATTTAAATTCTATACGGTGGAACCAACTGATGATGTTACCAACAGCCAATTCAAAATGGGAAGCATTCAAAGAATTAATCTTTGAAGCCATTAGGCTTTTCATACAACCAAGAAATATTGTTCAAGATTTAGGCCTAAATGGATGTCAGATGAGCTAATTAAACATGTGACAGAGAAGAAAAATGCATGGGATACATATAAATTAACATGTGACACAGAAGCCTATGATAGATATAAGCTGGTCTGTAACCAAGTTAAAAAGGTTAGGCAGGCGAAGGAAGATTACGAGAAATCTTTGGCATCAAGAATCTGCAGATAAAGGAACCACTAGTTGGCACTAGGCAGATTACGTGAAATCTTTGGCAAAGAAAAACAGCAAAGAATTCTTTACTTATGTAAACTCTAGAAGGAAGGGGATGAATCAGATTGGTTCACTTGATGTTGATGGTTCAACTGTTGATGTTCCTGCTCTGGTAGCTAACAAACTGAATGAATATTTTGCATAGACATTCACACGAGTCGTTATTCAGGGAGGGGAATGCCAGAGGTGTATTCAACTCTGGCAGCAAGCTAGATAATCTTGTAATAACTGAGAGTAAAGTGGAGGAGAAACACAAGAAATGCACCTGGGGTGGACGGAATCTATCCAGTTATATTAAAGGACGTGGCAAAGAAAGTAAGCAAACCATTAGCCATAATTATGAGAGCTTCCCTGGACTCAGGGAAGGGACCCATGGATTGGAGATGTGCAAATGTAACCCTAATCCACAAAGAAGGATCAAAGGGAGAAACAGATAATTACAGACCTGTTAGTTTAACTTCTGTTCCAGGGAAATTAATGGAGGCACTGGTTAAAGAAGCATTGCAGGATCATCTAGATAAGATTTCAATTATAGCTCGGACACAGCATGGTTTTATTAAGGGGAAGTCTTGCCTGACCAATCTGATTGGATACTATGATGCAGTCACAAAACAACTGGATGCAGGGAATAGTAGTAGTAGTAGTGGCACATGATGCAAGAAAGCAAGTGTAGGAGCTTATGCAGCATCAGCCAAAAAAAAAAAAAAAAAACACACCATTCCCTCCAAATGCCTGTCCAGTTCCTCCTTAAATTTATTTAACCTATCAACTTCCACAACGACAGATGGAAGTTTGTTCCAGCAATTAACCACCCGCTGGCTAAAGGCAAATTTCCGCACATCTATTCTACATCTGTCCTTTCTTAATTTGAACTTATGTTCCCGTAGGTTCGTAATCTGAACAAGTGGAAGGATCCCATCAGAATTCAGCGTGCTCAACCCATTCAAGGCCTTATAGACCTCAATCAGATCACCGCACAGGTGCCTAGTCTCCAGCCACTGCAATTTGCAGAACTTAAGCCTCTCTTGGTAAGAGAATCCCTTCATTCCCCTCACCAATCGTGTTGCTCTTCTCTGTACACGCTCAAGCAAATCTACATCCTTCCTAAAATGAGGCCTCCAGATCTGTACGCAGTACTCAAGGCGTGGCCTGACCATTGCCTTATACAGAGGGACAATCACCTCCTTTTCCTTGCTAGCAAAATTCCTATATACCATTGACAAAACCCCATGACCTGCCCTAGCAGCCTGTCTGCATTGCTCAGAAAACTTCATATCTGACTGCACAATTACTCCCAGGTCTTTTTCATTTTCTACTACCTTAAGTGTAGTACCACACAGTTGGTACGTTTCTCTGGGGTTACTTCTACCCATATGCAGTACTTTGCATTTGTCAAGGTTGAACTTCAGTTGCCACTTCTTAGCCCATCTGCCCAAATTATCTAGATCCTGTTGCAGTAGCACACTGCCATTAACAACCCTGCCAACCTTTGTGTCATCTGCAAACTTCGACATTAAGCCTGATATACCTTCATCAATATCATTGATAAATACACAAAACAACAGTGGACCCAACACCGAACCCTGTGGGACTCCACTAATAACATTAGTCCACGAAGAGCAGCACCCATTGATTACCACCCTCTGTCTTCTCCCACTTAACCATCCTTTTATCCATTGTAGCAACTTACCCTTAATACCATTCTGCTCCAATTTGTACAGTAGTCTTCCATGCGCAACAGTGTCAACTTTGATATTATATACTTGGATCTTAGAAAGGCTTTTGATACTGTTGCACATGGAAGACTGCTGCACAAATTGGAGCAGTGTGGCATTGGAGGCAAATTGCTGCTGTGGATAAAGGGGTGGCTGAGGGGGAGAAGACAGAGTGGTAATCAATGGACACTGCTCTTCGTGGACTAATGTTATTAGTGGAGTCCCTCAGGGTTCAGTGTTGTTTTCTGTATTTATAAATGATATTGATGATCGTATATCAGGCTTAATGTCAAAGTTTGCAGACGATACGAAGGTTGGCAGGGTTGTTAATGACAGTACACTACTGCAACAGGATCTAGAAAAGTTGAGCAGATGGGCTGAGAGGTGGCAAATGAAGTTTAACATTGACAAATGTAAAGTACTACATATGGGAAGCAGTAATCCCAGAGTGACGTATCAACTCTGTGGTACCACACTGACAGTGGTAGAGAATGAAAAGGACCTCGGGGTATTTGTGCAGGCAGATATGAAGTTTTCTGAGCAGTGCAGACAGTCTGCAAGAGTAGCTATGGTGTCTTGTCAATGATATACAGGAATTTTTCTAGCAGGGATAAGATGATTATCCCCTTGTATAAGGCAATGGTCAGGCCACACCGTGAATACTGTATATAGGCCTAGAGGCCTCATTTCATGAAGGATGTAAAGCTGTTTGGAAGAGTACAGAGAAAGGCAACAAGATTAGTGAATGGAACAGAGAGTCGCTCTTATGAAGAAAGGCTTAAGTTTTGCAAATTACAGCGTCTGGAGACTAGGCACCTGTGAGGTGATCTGATTGAAGTGTACAAAGCCTTGAATGGTTTGAGCATGCTCAATGCTGATGGGATTCTTCCTCTTGCTCAGAATAATCACCTGAGAGGGCATAAATTCAAATTGAGGAAAGATGGTTGTAGGATAGATGTGTCGAAGTTTTCCTTTAGCTAGCAGGTGGTTGATTGCTGGAACAAACTTCCACGTGTAATTGAAGTTGATAGCTTAAATAGATTCAAGGCAGAACTTGACTAACATTTGGAGCGAGTGGATGGGTGAAATAAGGGTTTTTTTTTTTTTTTTTGGCTGATGCTATGTAAGCTTGCTTTCTTGCATCATGTGACTTTGCTAATGTAAGATAGTACAGTAAGATATGCTGAGAAGGAACATTTACCTAGTAACTTTAAATGAGAGAAATTATTTTGGTAATATATATTGAAGTTGTACAAATGCATGTTAAGATGACATTCATTTTACAATCAGGGCAGCCGTATGACCAGAGTTTGTATTAATCAGTTGCCAAGCAAAATTATTTACAAACTCCAGAAATTGCAATTTTAGCACTAACATGACATTCTTTTCTTGAATGCTACCATTGGAATCATCTTTGATTTTAATTTTATCTGTTATAGATATATAATAAATATGTTCTAAAGTTCATTTCATCTGAAACATATTTCTAAAGACATGTAATGAGTACCATAAACAAGAAATCATGTGAAAAGGAATATGTTTTAACTATTTTATTTTGTAAATGGAGTCTGTACAAAATTTTACATTTATATCTTGCTCATAGAGGTTGCAGCCTTTGGATGAAGAGTTTCCACCTTCCTTCGCTTAGGTGCAACATAATTACCAATCCCAGCAGCAGCTTCCGCTTCTTTTTGGCTATAAGGTTCCAATTCTAATGCTTTTAACCTGTTTAAAAGTATTCAGATATATGATAAAGGTTTAGTTATACGTATTACAGTATACAAAATTCATTATTTCTGTTAATATGAAATTCAAAAAAAAATACTTAATTTTCAATCATCTTATCAAGCAAAAAATTCAAAAATTGAATTTTTTGAATTGAACTGAATACAATTAAGACTAGCATTTCACAACTTTTTAAACCACAATGACCCATTGCCTAAACTTTGATAAATTTCTTTGTCTACCTACAAATCATATCACAACCCAAAATTATTTTAATGCATTAAAGATTATTACTGTAGGGGGAAGACGTACATCATAAACAACCTAAATATTATTTTTAATTATTAAGGTACAGTGTACAATGAAATTGTACTGAAGAATAATAAAACCTTTTGGGAACTCACCTCATTATCAAAATAATATACCGTATTATGGCAATAATGAAATCAACAAAAAACTTAGTTGATACTACAGCACAATATACAAGTATACTGCACTCTACTTTTACTGTAATGTAGTATTGATGTATTTTATTTCAACTAAGGGTAGTAAATTTCACCCCAACAACCTCACTACTCTCACTGAAAAAGATTTTGATATGCTGTTTAACTGTTTGACACCACTGCTCTTAAATTTCTCTGTGGCTATTTCAACCCTTCATTTCTCAACATCAACATGGATTAAGGCAAATCAGTTATTACCAATTTAATGCCCTACTGTCAATTTATCTCGCAACCTCTGGATCCACAAGCCAAAGTCTATGTTATCTACACCAATATCTCCAAAGCTTTAGTGTTCCTCAAAATCCTATATAAATTTAAGGTCTATGAATTGCATGGTCCCATTCTTTCCTAGCTTCTAAGTAACATCAAAAATCATGCCCTGACATTTATTATTAATCACTATTCAATGTGGAGTCCTCGAGTGGATCTTCTCTGGGCCTGCTTCTCTTCAAATTTATGCTTAAATAAAAAACAAAGAGGATGCTTCAAAGCATCAATTTTTCCTCAATAAGTTCTGTCACTGGTCTAGTTTGAACGGAATGACCATAAATTCTTCCAAATGCCAGTTTATCTCTATTTCAGCAAGTGGCTCATTCTTTATCAATAATACTTACTTCACTAACTTCCAGTCTATCTGCAGGTGTGATCATGTGAAGGACCTGTGCATTACTTTCTCCTACAATGGCTATTTAATCAACATATTAGTGAAATTACAACCAAGACTTTAAAAACTACAATTATACTGTTATTTTATACAAATCCCTTTGATTTGTACAAAACATCCTCAATAACAAAACTGAAGCTGTCCAAAAGAATTTTGGGCTAAGGTAAGGAAAGCCAATGCTAGAACTACCGCAAATTTCGAGAAACTTTCTCAGAGAAACTGGTTTGCTGCTACTGCAGTCTCGGTAAACAGACGGTGTATGTTATCGGTAGTGGCAGCAGAAGTCGATAACGATGTATCAATTAGTTTTTTCTCATTATTAAAAGCAGATTATTGGAGTTCATGAGTGTTTTCGTGGCTGAAATGTACTTACAGGTACACCCTCCAGACTGCTCCAGTCTTAGGATGTTTATCACCCCCTTCACTGTTTTAAAATAGGAAAAAATGACTTCTACTGACAATGCGCACTGTCTGTTTGCCGAGAATGCAGGCAGAAATTGTGGTAGTGGCAAACCAGTTTTTCTGGGTAACTTTCCCGAAGATTGCGGTAGTTCTCGTGTTAGCTTTCTTTACCTTCACTGAATTTTGTATGCTGCTTAATCTTCTGGAATCCCCCACTATTACCACAACATTTATTATGAATTCCTCTGTGTATATTTCAATCTCCAGCCACTTCACTCAATATTTCCCATCAGGAATATGTCACCTGATATCTTGCAAAGTATAAACACTGATGCTCCACCTAGAACCAACAGGAACCACAACTCTTCACGCCTCCAAGTCAAATATGGATGTTATAAAATATTCTCCGCTAAACAGGCTCTTCCACCTTGCAAATGAAACAGATTGGAAAAGAAGTCAACATCAAAGATATACTGACCTCCATCCAGAAATACACCTGTTCTCACTCTCACTCTCTCTCAGATTCAAAGATATAGGGCATATATTCGTAATAGTCTTTTTTTTTTATTCTAATTTATTTTTCTCAGTATCCTAATTATCCCTATTGCCCTATATTACTTATTGTATTCCATAATTTTTATTGTCAGACCACTGCATATATTTTTGTTATCATACACTATGATTGGTTTTGATATTGTGTATCTTTGTTTTCAATAAAAACATATATAAAATAATTTTTTTTATTTAATGCAATACATCCATTAAATAAAAAATGCATCATTTGTCCATTTTAACACTACCAATATGTAATAAAGTTGCAAAAAGATTTTCCTCTCTTACTACACCATTCTATGTATGGGAAATTCCTCTCAATTTAAAAACTATTTTTCAGGAATTCATAGATTTTGCAAATTGTGTTCTCCCTATAACACTTATCAACCATGTCTGAGATTTCAGATAAATGTTTTAAGATTTTAAAAATTAATTCCATTTATTCACTGATCAAAATGCAGTATGTACAAGGATAGTTCAAATGAAAATAAACAGCTGCTTGATAAGCCACAATAGCAGCAGGCTCTGTTGTAAAAAAAACTTCATTACTTTTGTTTGTTGGAGGGGCTTAATTAAAGTTACATTATGGCACCAGATTGTTAGGGGGGGGTGAAGAGTTATGTCACCAAATGTTGGGGAGAGAAGTTAAAAACTCTTCAGGAATACCCCAGTGTTTTTTTTTTTTTTTTTTTTTTGGGGGGGGGGGGGAGAAGAAATCCCTGAAACTCAATCCTGGGTATGTTTTGGAAAAAGGACATGATTCCAGAAAATGACCTCTTCCTTTACATTATCAAATTATTTAAGTAACATTGTTGAGTTATTAAAGTTTAGCATTATCATATTAAATTAGCTATTAGACCAATACGACAAAATATATTAAAGTTATTACTTTCTTTAGTTCACTGTCCTTAACCACATTTGGATCCAATAAAAAAGTCTATTTATCCCACTTGCTTCAGCCTTGATTCTGTGTTAGTGTTTGTTCTGTGTTATACTAGTCCATGGGCATACATCTTTGGTTTCACAAATCACTTTCATTGTCTTCCAATTGACTCAGAATGTACAGTTCGTGTAAAAAAAAACAAACATTAGTATATGTTCTTTCAGCACATATATAAGCAATGAATCATAGAATTACAAAATCCATTTAATGCTAAATAACAGTAACTACTAAATACTCAGCTTAAATTTCACAAGGTTAATACATCTCCACACACTACTTTACTTTTCTAAGTCTTTTGATCTAACATAGGTTTCATTAATCTAAATAAATTTTCATATTACTAACAAGTCTTCCTAGGCGGTCCAAAGTTCTAAATATGGTAATTCATTTGAACATTTCTTCTTTTTCCTGTGGCGATGAAGTTTAACATCGACAAACTTTTCATCCTTCACATAACCAAAGTCGAAGAAAACACATCACGACTGGCGAAACATCCGATGATTCTGGTAGATCAGAATTGAAGATCTTTGTAGCATAAGGCACGTAGCATAACACTGTGTTATGAGTATTATGTGGGTACACAAAGAAAAACACCAGACCATGCCTTATTAGTAGGACCAGTGACTAAGATCAAGATACTCACAGAATCAAAATGATTACTGATGAAGTGGCAGTCCATTCTGTCCAAAATGAACACTCCCTGTCACAATATAAGGTTCCTCTTCTTCTATTCTAAGCTATTGATGCTTTCTTTGTCAATGTCGTTTCCATTATAATATATTTGGTATGTGTTGTGTGTTTGACTTGGGTCTTCTGTGTTGACATAGATAAATGCAGTTTCCATAACACAACTCCTAAGGTTATAATGATCAACAATATGGATGGGATTCCTAATGTGAAGTAGACTGCTTCCTTTGACCAGTCTCTTTCTAACTGTATGGTCAGTTTCACATAACCCCATGGGTTTCACGCATGACACTGATAATAGCTAAAATCTTTAACTCGCACTGATTCAATCATAAGAGAACTATTGAGATCTCTTAGTCCTTGTACTTCTATATGTGTTGTCAAATTAATCATAGTTGGTCCTTTCCAAGTTAAATTTCCTATAGGAGGAACATTCTTGAAAATGCACTGGAGTCAAACATCGTCTCCTAGGCTTGCTAGCTGTGTTTTGCAATTACCCTCTGGTGGTCCTTTCACATAAATCAATGCCTCATCCTTCACAAACAGATAACCCAGAATTGTTCCTACACAAGTATGATGTCTGCGGTGACATCTTAGGGATTGTTAAAGTGGAGATAATGCCATCTTGAATAAGCTTATCTTCAAAATACTATTTCACTGTAGGTAGTGGAAAACCTCTGACATCGCACTGTAGCAAACCTGGGTTTCCAATCGTTGTTGCAAACTCACTAAGTTCAGTTTTCAAGGAAGGACCATAAGATACTGTCATTAAAAAAGAAGCTTGGGCTGATCCCAATTCATTTTGTACCATACATGTGAAGTTGTTGTTATGGTTTTCCCTTCAAACATTTTTAATTACAAGCGGCGTTTCTTTCCTTCATTAACTGTTCTCCTCCCTTAAACCGCTGATATATGAAAACGTCTGGATTTGCTATCGCCTCACACTTCAATTTAAATTCATCATACTCACGTGCAATTTTTGAAGTTGCTTTCGTGGTAACTCTTGGTTTGTATTTCATAATAACTGTTACTGAAATCATCATGGGATGAGAATAAGTTACATGATTAGCAATATGTGTGAATGCCTTTTTGTCATATTCAGGTATCAAAGTACCCATTTTAAATATGAATTTATCCTAATTCTGTCTGACCATAATTCTTGGCTAGATTGAATTAACCCTTTTATAGTACAACCATCATAACTAATCCAGCCCAATAAAGCAGGTGGTTTCCCTGCTAGAGATCTGCATATAAGAGTAGCTTGATCTCCTTCATTTCCGCTGAGAAATGAACCTTCTCCTATCAGAGGCGGTAGGGGTGTGACATAGACTGTCAGCTTAGCTGTATTGGACCGGAACTGATGTTCATCCTCTGTACAGACCTGACAACAATATTCACCCTGATCCGTTAACTGCAACTGAGTAATCTGTAACAAAAAATCATTCTCTCTAGGGGAACCAACAACTTTATAGTCAGGAAGCCCCCGGGGTCTGAAGTAACTGTCTATGTTCTTTCCATTGAAAAACCATACTACATAAACGAGTCTGCATGGGAAAATCACAGTCTGCCCTGCTATGGCCTCTCTATCAAGTGGCTGAAGAAATATGGCCTCTCTATCAAGTGGAAAGAGAATCTTCCAGTCAGAAGCTGGTTTCTCTTTGGGCAACCCAAATCATCCAGGTTTACTATAGTTTTGTTAGGCAACCAATATTTTTGCCAATTCGTCTTCTCCGATCCCTTTACAAAAATGTAAAAATATGGCCAGGTAAGGGGCCTTATTTATTACTATTAATGCCATTAAGCACATTGTACACTAGCAGAGAGTTAAGCTAGATGCATAGCTTGACTTTGAATCTCATCTATCAAAGCATTTGCCAATTACAACACTTAATTAATAATTAAAATGCTTAATGAAACCATACCTTATTTAGGGCTATCATGTAGCCATAACAGCATAAAAGAAATTGCAATAAGTATGATAACATGCTTTTATTTGGGGAAATTTTATAAAAACAGTTTGAATAATAAATAAATAATACCTATTAAACTAGTTTTGTCTAATTTATTATACTCTTGTAACTTAATGCCAAATTAGCACTTATGATGCCATTATTTAAAAGCATCACTGGGGAACGAGAACCGTAACGCTTCTCTAGTAGAGAAGACTGCTGTTCCTATCACTTAATTCAATTTCCTCAACTTCTGGATCAGAATTTGAGAAATTAAAAAAAAATTTTTTTTTATTTTCAGTTTTTTGGAAGTAAAAATTGGACAACAATGGCTGACAGGGTATAATATCAATCTCTTGATTTTAGAGAGAACTTTACTGTTGCTGCCTAAACTGTGTACACTATTAGAAATATAAGTAAGAGATAACAGCAAGTACAGGTCGAGTATCCCTAATCTGAAATGCTTGAGGCCAGAAATGTTTTGGATTTTGGAATACACGGTATGGTGGAGTTGAAGCAAGGTGGAAATAAAATTTAGATTTCGTGCAAAAAATTCATTTAACAAAAAAAAAAACTGCTTCCAAAAGAATATAAATGCAACAAACAAAAAATATAAATGCAACAATTACTAATTCAAAATTCATATTTCATCCATAAAAAAAATTCATTTTTATCTACCATCTTGAGGCGGAACATCACAAGCGGTTGAGGGACCAGGAACTGGGTCCTTCAGGGATGAGGAGACATTGTGCTGAATGGCCTTTTTAAACGTTTCTTCCAGGTCATTTGCCTCATTAACAAAGATTTTTGTTGTAGAAGTCTTTCTTATATTTTATAAACTGACATTATTTCTTGTTCTGTTATAAAAGCATGCTGCTCTAGTCCTTCAATGAGTTCATCACACTTTTTCACCATATCATCTATAGGCATTTTTACTGCAGTTCTAACAATGTCATCTTCGTCACTTATCATGACCGTCTTGATTTGGCATTTGGCAAATTAACCATTTGATTTGGCATTAACCATTTCAGCAATTTCACCATCAGTCATTAAATGGATAACTGGAGCCTCATTATCAATGTTAAAGTCTTCTTCAATATCCACTTTTTCCAGCTTACTGACAGACTCTGAAGGCACTGTTTTTGCATATGTAAGGAGTTCAGACATATTTTTCTCGAAACCATAAGCTTCTTCATAATCATCACTCAGCATAGTCACTGAGGTCCAAACTTTTGCAACAGCATATATGGTATCCTTCAGGTTAAACTCCTGGAAATCTTCTACATCCATGCCTCTGTTCACTGCTGCCAGCATGCTGTTCAAGAAAGTGTTTTTATATTTACACTTCATTGATCTAAGGATATCCTGGTCACATGGCTGAATTAATGAAGTCAAGTTTGGGGGAAAGTACATGGCATAAACATTATTTTTGATGAGCATTTCAGCTGGATGATGAGCAGAACAGTTGTCAAGAAATGACAAAATCTTGCAGTCATCATCCAGTCCGGCTTCCCTGCAGTGAGCACGAGCTGCTGGTACAAAATGTTTGTGAAACCAATGAGAAAAGATGTACTTGATGATCCATTTCTTTTTGTTAGCATAATAATGGATTGGTAAGAAATCTACTCCTTTAAAACAGCGAGGATGCAAGCTTTGGCCTATCAAAGCAAGTTTACATGTGTGCCTGCTGAATTAGTACATCCCAGCACAGTTAATCTGTCCTTGGCATCGTTAATTCCTGTTGTGACTGTCTCATCAGTTAAAGTTAGTGTCTTCTTAGGGCAATAATGCCAAAACAATGTTTCATCAGCATTATAGACTTGTTCTGCCATCAGATTTTCATCAACAATGACCTTGGCAAACTTGTCAATGAATTTCTCCACTGCCTCGTGATCAGCAGATGCTTTATCAACACAAATCTTTAAAAATTTAATGCCATGTCTTTTCTTGAATTTCTATAACCAGCCTGTTGAATATTCACAGTTCACTTCAATTTTCAGTTCTTTATGATAGATCTTTGCTTGTTCCATGATCAGCTGACCAGTAAGTGACATGTGTTAACCGTGATGCTGATGGATCCACTCTTTTAAAACACAATCGAGATCTTCATTTTTAGCTTTATGCAGTGTTTTTCATTAACTTGTGTTCATCACTTTCCCGCTGGGGCTCCCGGTTTCCAGAACTTTTGAGTATTTTTCAAAAAGTTTCAGTTTTTGGAATTTCGGATCGGAGATACCTGTATTGCACAATTTGAGTCATTTGTATATGAAAAACTTGAACAGTTTATCCTTCTCTTTCTTCAGATCACAGACGGCTATCACTCCAACACCAGACTCTTCTGTAAGATGTCTCACACTTACACTGCTGCCAAGTTTCTTCAAACAAATTCACTTTCTGTTCTATAGATAAATTTAGATACCCGGGGTATCAGGTTTTTTTTTTTCCTTTTTTTTTTTGACACCGCAGAGCAAAGAATAAACTAAACAAACAGTGAGTAATGGACATAGACATCTTGCGCTGATGATAACTGGTTCTTTACTGACGTCAGCACACCACTTCACAGCTTTCTTGCCAGGGCTCCCAGTTTCCAGAACTTTTGGGTATTTTTCAAAAAAAAAAGTTTCGGTTTTTGGAATTTCAGATTGGGGATACTCAACCTGTATTGCACAAATTTCAAGTCAACTTATATATGAAAAGATGTTATTTTGAAATATACCTGAAAAAATAATATCTATGTACATTGGAAACCCATATATGAAAAATTTAGATTTACACATGCACTCTAAATATATTTCTTGACTAAATGTCAAAGAGTCCGATAAGGCTGTTTATGCATTTCCATCATTTCTACTACCCAGGTAGTATACATGCATCGTTTCATTATAATCTCATATTGCAATACCTAGGCAACTTGTTGTGAATACCTTCACAACAAGTTGCCTAGGTATTGCACTACTTTGAATAAGTAACGCTTCTCTAGTAGAAGACTACTGTTACTTATTCTCAGATGGGCACCACCACCTAGATGGCAACATTTCAAAGGGTGGCTTCATCATCGGTGGGTGGGCAGGTACTCTGTTGCTATATTGACAACCCAGTTATGAAGTATATAACTTCGATTAAACCATGCTCCTAAAACTCTAACCCTACTACTACTACTACAGAAACTTATGGACCAATGTAAGCTCAAGGCAATTTTGAAGGGGATAACTTGTAAAGTACAAAATATTCCATTATATTGCAACAGTCTCATTATTTAATAGCCACACCTTGTACATTAACACTAACCTTATTTTTTTACAACTGATTGAACAATTTTTAATTTTAATAAAGTTAACCCTATAAAATAAATTCTCATAATTTTTGGCTGTCAATAAAAGCTAATCTGGATTATTTGCTCTAAAAGTTTAATATAAATTAAAAGCATACTTGCTCAAATGCTCTGAAATTAAACTTACCTCCTTTTATGAACTTTACTCTTGAAGTGATCACTCAAAGCTTGGTTATCAACAAAATGCCTCCTAAAAGGAAAAATATCTTTGGTGAAAATTCAAAATAACAAAATTATAATAGAGTAAGGCTCTGATAAAAGTTGCAGAAATATTAACAGCTGCTATTTTTAATAACTGAATAACTGGTGCACTTGCCTCATTATTAACTATTTGCACATATCGTAGCATACTTGCTAATAAATGGATTACTATTTCGATTTTCCAAAGTTATGGTTCAGAAGGTTTCAAATTATCCAAACACTAATAAGAAATATGTTTAGAAACTTCTTTTTAAACATATTTCTATCCCATTTTCTAAATTATAGCCAGTATTGACTATAATGTTCTAATAATAGATAATTATATGGTAGCAATATCTTAAGTGGTCAGGACAGACACCTCACATTTTAAAACAACCTCTTCAGAGCATTTTCTCGGGTTAAATATAATATGCACTAGACTAAACCGAGAGATAGATGCTTGTCTTGAGGTATGCATTTTTTTCTAGAATGCTACATTTAGCTAATCTCCAAATCAAAATGTCTGACAAGATATCATTAAATTCCTAAGGCTGAGGAACTATCAATATTCCCAAAAATATATTCCACTCAGTCTCAAACATTGATGTACAGTTTTTCACTTTTCAGCTCAACCAAAAAGTTGCCATTTTCAGTGGGGCACATGATGTTGGCCCTTCTGGATATCTGATATTTCCACGCAAATACAAAATGTAAAAATCTGAACCTATATCGTTCTGTGAAATTTTATGATGAGTATCCCTTCGCATATTTCTTCAGGTAATAGAAACCTAGCCTTTTCAACTTTTCTTTACGGAAGTTTAGGAATCATTTATCATTCTATAGTATTTATTAAGTAAAACGTACAGTACATATAGAAAGTGATTATAAAATAACTTCCAGGATTTGAGGCCTTACATCACATAAGAATGGTACATTTCCCAAGGTACTAGGGTTGAAATTTTGGAATATTCCTATATTAAGCCAGGTTTACACCAGAAAGACAAAACAAGAATGCTGTCTTTTCTAACAAAACTGACAAAATGCAGTGACATTAAGAGACATTTGGAGACACAAACGTTGGCACCAACAGTTGCTAATAATCTTGTACCTTCAAACTTTCTCTCACTAAATAGTGATGTTGCACCTTCTTTGCCATGGAAACAGCAATAACAATCTGCTCAGAACCATTAAAAAAAAGTATTGTCACTAGAACTAATTTCAGTACTTGTGCTTCAACTACAAAATGCAACTGTCTTTTTAGTACAAACAGAAAAACAAAATGACAAATCTGGGACCTTAGTGCAAACTAGTCTCCCTTTTGTTGGCTATTGAAATTGTCAAGTGGTTTCAGTTTTTGGAGACAAAAAAAGTCAGTCATGTCTCTCTGGTGTAAACCTGGCTTTCGGATTATGTTGGAGAAGTATCCTATCCTAAACTTGCATTATTACATACTTTTGAATTTGTGCTACCAGGTACACAATGACTATTATTAGAAAAAATAAACAAAAAAGAACAAAACTGTCAGAAAAGTTTACAATACTCCTCCATTATGGCTGCCACCACTAACACCCACAACACTGCTAATGAAACTATTTCATCTGGAATGTTTGTTATATCTTTAAAGCTGTTTTCAGTTCTCATACTGGGCACACCTAAAACTGTGTTTTAGGGATCCTATAACCAGAAATCTTCTGGTATTAGGTCTGGCTAACTTAGAGTTATATGTATGGAGAAGGCCAGGATATTACCCTACCAGGGAAATATTAATTAAGAATTTTCCTGAGTCGTCAGCCAACGTGTGGTGGAGCACAAAGACAGCTTGTGATACCATGCTTGTGATGTACATGTTTCTATTTCCTTGCAGTGTTAATTCCACAATAAAGCATGGACAAGAATGAAACAAAAAAACTTAAGCCGAACTTACTTCCATTTCATGGTGAAAAACTTTTATGAATGAAATTTGGGTTTTATTTTGATCAAATGACAAAATTATGTGTCCACTTGATAGAGTAGAGTAAAAGCAATGTTTAGGAAAATGGCAAATCCTGGAAACCACTGGAAAATCAGCAAATTTAATTCTTGGATTGAGATTTCACCTCAGTATTTGATATCTACACTCTCCTAGGATATCAAAAAATTTGTGGATCAGGGTTGCCTATTTGTGAACAAGATTAGCAAATCATTGATAATAGATGAAGCTTTACTCATTTTCTGAGTTTCATGATTCATATATGAAGCATGAGACTGAGAAAATGATTCACTAAACATGTTTACAGTTTCATCAATGCTTTTAGACATTCTGTACTCTTCTCTGAGGCAAAAAAAAAATCGCTTGCATGAACGGCACCATGAAGCAGAACCCAGACCCCTCCTTTCTACTATAATATGACAACCAAAATCTGGAAAATTTCAAGATTCAGTAAGAATCACGTCCTCAGGTTGCCGGATTTGGGAGATTCCACCATATACTTCATTCATCCACATAATGTGGCTATCCTTCGATCTTTTCCAACATGTGAAGACATTATAGCAAAGTCAAGGGCCATGCTACAATCATCTGCTTGAACCTAGGAAATCTTTATAAAAAAATAAATTTCAGGCTACATGTTTCACAAAGAGCTTTCATACCATGAATAGATGTGCCTCCAGTTTATTAATTTTTTCTTGCTCTTATATAGCAGACTTTGGCAACAGTTTCTAAAGGTTATCCTTCACGTGCCGGTTGTGCCCCCAAATTTCTTTATGAAATTAACTGCTCACAGCATTACTGGAATATGTATCACAATGGAATTATGCCTACATCAATATCCCTACAGTGCAGCCTCAACACCATATACCTGTATGTACCAATACCATCTTTACTCTTTGAAGATATTAACAAAGAGTCATACTACACTCATATAATGCTGCATACAGACTGTAATAGTATTTGTCATATGGGGGGGGAAAACCCAAGTAGCTAAAAAATACAAATTATATGCTTCTCTTCTTGTATAGGTAACTATACAGCTGATCTGAATTTATTCAAACTGAAAACCTCAACTACCTGTGAGGACAACTTGTTCCAACAATCAGTGACACTCTGGCTAAAAGAAAACTTCCTACAATCTAATCTAAATCTCAACCACTGTAATGAGAATTTACCCCAGAGTTCTAAAATTTTCTATAACAGTGAAAATGCTACCATTCATTTTACTAACCCCTCTCAGAAGCCTTACAAACCTCAATAAAGTCACTTCTAAGGTGGCCTGATTGCCAAGCACTGTAATTCACATAATTGGAGTTTTTCTCGTATGTTCATTCTTTATGTGTGTGTGTAACTAACATTAGCATTAGTAAAGGCATGATGCAAGAAAGCAAACTTATATAGCTTCAGCCAAAAAAAAAAAAAAAAAATCTAATTTCACCCATCCACTCGCTCCAAATGTTTGCCTAGTTCTGCCTTGAATCTATTTAAGCTATCAACTTCTACAATGACAGATGGAAGTTTGTTCCAGCAATCAACCACACACTGGCTAAAGGCAAACTTCTGCACATCTATCTTACAACTGTCTTTCCTCAATTTGAATTTATGCCCTCTCAGGTGATTAGTCTGAGCAAGAGGAAAAATTCCATCAGCATTGAGCATGCTCAAACCATTCAAGGCTTTACACACCTCAATCAGATCACATCGCAGGTGCCTAGTCTCAAGACACTGTAATTTGCAAAACTTAAGCCCTTTCTTCGTAAGGGCAACCCTTTGTTCCATTCACTAATCTTGTTGCCCTTTTCTGCACTCGCTCCAGAGCTCTACACCCTTCCTAAAATGAGGCCTCCAGACCTGTATACGGTACTCAAGGTGTGGCCTGACCATTGCCTTATACAAGAGAATAATCACCTTTTTATCCCTGCTAGAAAAATTCCTGTATATCGTTGACAAGACACCATGAGCTACTCTTACAGATTGCCTGCACTGCTCAGAAAACTTCATATCTGCCTGCACAATTACCCCCAGGTCCTTTTCACTCTCAGTATAGTACCACACTTTTGATACATTACTCTGGGGTTACTGCTTCCCATATGCAGTACTTTACATTTGGCAATGTTAAACTTCAGTTGCCACCTCTCAGCCCATCTACTCAACTTTTCTAGATCCTGTTGTAGCAGCATACTGTCAGTAGTGTCATTAACAACCCTGCCAACCTTCGTATCATCTGCAAACTTGGATATTAAGAATGACATACCATCATCAATATCATTTATAAATACAGAAAACAACAATGGACCCAACACTGAACCCTGATGGATCCACTAATAACATTAGCCCACGACGAGCAGTGTCCACTGATTACCACTCTCTGTATTCTCCCACTCAACCATCCCTTTATCCATAGCAGCAATTTGCCTCCAATGCCACACTGCTCCAATTTGTGCAGCAGTCTTCCATGTGTAACAGTATCGAAAGCCTTACTAAGGTCCAAATATATGATATCTGTGTTATTCCCTGCATCCAGCTCCTTTGCAACCACATCATAGTATCCAATCAAATTGGTCAGACAAGACTTCCCCTTAATAAAACCATGCTGTGTCTGATCTATAACTGAAGTGTTGTCTAGATGATCATGCAGTGTTTCTTTAACCATGCCTCCATTAATTTCCCTGAAACAGAAGTTAAACTGACAGATCTGTAATTACTTGTACCGCCCTTTGATCCTCCTTTGTGAATTGGGGTCACATTTGGACATCTCCAGTCCATGGGTACTTCCAGTGAGTACAAGGAAGCTCTCATAATTGTGTCTAAGGGTTTGCTTACTTCCTTTGCTGTCTCCTTTAATATAGCTGGATAGATCCCATCCACCTCAGGTGCCTTTCTTATGTTTATCTTCAACAATTTCTCCTCGACTTTGCTCTTAGTTATTACAAAATTCATCTAGCTCACTGCTAGAGTTTAATTTACTGCTGGTATTCCCCTCCCTGAATAACTCCTCATGTGTGATGAGTGCTTACTAAGAGTGCATGCATTAAGTTTGAAATTAATTGTGCAAAATTCTGTCATTCTTTTACCATTATCGATAAACTTACTGTTCTCCCAAACTAAAAATCTCTGTAATTTCCTAATTTACTATTTAAATCTCGAACCAATACTAATCTTTCTTTGTCATTAGTTTCTACTACTCTTAAGTAAATTAAAGGCTTCTTCTATTTCATATTTTTTTGTGAGTTCAGTTTAGCCATAACTGGAATATCATCAGCCAACTTTCTATCTTAAATAGAAGAATTGCACAAAATATGCAATGAATGCATTAAAACATCAAAGCAACTAAGGCTATGGCCATCAGCATGTTTATACTCCAGAATGATCACATAGAATCAGAGCAATACTGGAAAGTCATGTAAAAATTTCCAAATTTTGGGAATTTTGCAGTCACTTGCAGAATGATTAAAAAAAAAACAAAGAATAAGTGACGGCAGTAGAGCAAAATATCTGATTGTGATGACTAAACAATGCAAATGATAATTTGGTATTTACCACTAAAATCAGAAGCGAATTTGCATCCAATCAAACAATCAGAAAGGCAAATTATGCATTCACAGTAATCATTCAAAAAGAGAATTTGACCGGACGATCATTCCGTTCTTTGGCCACGCTAGCAAAGCAATGACAAGGTGTCCCTGTAATCTGGAGTTCAGCCCTATTTTTATTATTATTAGCTATATGGTGCAAGGAAGCCTGAGGCTTATGCTGCACCAGCCAAACAAAAAAATTCTGAATTACCGAGATAGAGAGGTCAGAAGCAGAAAGGAATTACCAAGAAAGAAAGAAGAACGATGATATCCAGCTCGGGACCCTGGGTGTGCCAAGCCCATACTCACCAGATGCGAGCCCCTATTTTTATCTGGAATATACCGAAAAACAAGAAGTACAAAAGTTCAGGAAATTTACCAACAAATTTTAGATCCATCTCTAAATCCTACCTTTTGTTTCTAAAACGTGTTTTGCAGCAATTCAGCAAGTTTATTGCTTTGTTTAAAGATAAATATTTTAATTTATTGCCTAAAAACTGAGTATCAAGAACTTTTTAAGGAAGTTTCTGGTAACTACCTGCAAGCAAACATTTTGAATGGAGAGCTCTCAAAGATAAATCTCTATAATTCATCTTTTCTCTTTTTTTTTTTTTTTTTTTTTTTTCTTGCCTTTGAGAAACATACATACTGGTCCAGAGAGCCAACAGTGTCTTTTGTCATTAGATCAACATGTATCAATTGAGATAAGAAAAACAATCCAAGATGTATGGAGATGCAGCAAAAACTTTCCATCACACTTGGGGTTTTAGCAGAGACATCATTTCATTTCTTGATCCACTGTTGGCTCTAAATGCATCTGTACCCACTGGAGAAAAGGAGATAAAAAAAAAGCTGTGGTCTACTTTTTTTCTAACAAGGTGGCGCCTGCATTTAGAATTAGAATGAAGAAATTAAAAATTTATGAATTTTGGTGTGAGTTTATTAGCATTAGCATTAGTAGAGGCATTTGATGCAAGAAAGCAAGCTTATGCAGCATCAGCCAAAAAAAAAAAAAAAAAAAAAAAAAAAAGTAACATAAATAAATAAAAATAACCACTTCCACTTCACCCCTCTGTTCGTTCGAAATACCTGTCCAGCTGAGCCTTAAACTTATTTAGGCTATCAACTTCCACGACAAGGGATGGAAGTCTGTTCCACCCACCAACCACCCGCTGGCTAAAGGCAAATTTCCGCACATCTATCCTACATCTGTCTTTCCTCAATTTGAATTTATGCCCTCTCAGGTGATTTTTCTGAGCTAGAGGAAGAATCCCATCAGCATTGAGCATGCTCAAACCATTCAAGGCTTTGTACACCTCTATCAGATCACCCCACTGGTGCCTAGTTTCCAGACACTGTAATTTGCAAAACTTAAGCCTTTCTTCGTAAGAGAACCCCTTTGTCCCATTCACCAATCTAGTTGCCCTTCTCTGTACTCGTTCCAGCAGCTCTACATCCTTCCTGAAATGAGGCCTCCAGGCCTGTATACAGTACTCTAGGTGTGGCCTGACCATTGCCTTATACAAGGGAATAATCACCTCCTTATCCCTGCTAGAAAAATTCCTATATATCATTGACAATACACCATGAGCTACTCTTGCAGCTCGTCTGCACTGCACAGAGAACTTCATATCTGCCTGCACCACCACCCCCAGGTCCCTTTCATTCTCTACCACTGTCAGTGTAGTACCACAGAGTTGATACGTTGCTCTGGGGTTGCTGTTTCCCATATGTAGTACTTTACATTTGTCAATGTTAAACTTCATTTGCCACCTCGAAGCCCATCTGCTCAACCTTTCCAAATCCTGTTGCAGCAGCATAGTGTCAGTAGTGTCCTTGACAACCCTGCCAACCTTCGTATCGTCTGCAAACTTGGACATTTAGCCTGATATACCATCATCAATATCATTTATAAATACAGAAAACAATAAAGGGCCCCAATACTGAACCCTGAGGGACTCCACTAATAACATTAGTCCACGATGAGCAGTGTCCATTGATTACCACTCTCTGTCTTCTCCCCCTCAACCACCCCTTTATCCATAGCAGCAACTTGCCTCCAATGCCACACTGCTCCAATTTGTGCAGCAGTCTTCCATGTGCAACAGTATCAAAAGCCTTTCTAAGATCCAAGTATATAATATCAAAGTTATTCCCTGCATCCAGTTCTTTTGTGACTGCATCATAGTATCCAATCAAATTGGTCAGGCAAGACTTCCCCTTAACAAAACCATGCTGTGTCCTAGCTATAACTGAAGTCTTGTCTAGATGATCCTGCAGTGCTTCTTTCACCAGTGCCTCCATTAATTTTCCGGGAACAGAAGTTAAACTCACAGGTCTATAATTACTTGTGTCAGCCTTTGATCCCCCTTTGTGAATTGAGGTCACATTTGCACATCTCCAGTCAATGGGTACCTCCCCTGAGTCCAAGGAAGCTCTCATAATTATGGCTAAGGGTTTGCTTACCTCCTTAGCTGCCTCCTTTAATATAACTGGATAGATCCCATCCACCCCAGGTGCCTTTCTTGTGTTTATCTTCAACAATTTCTCCTCCACTTTGCTCTCAGTTATTACAAGATTCTCTAGCTTACTGCTAGAGTTGAATACACCTCTGGCATTCCCCTCGCTGAATAACTCCTCATGTGTGAATGTCGATGCAAAATATTCATTTAGTTTGTTAGCTACCCGAGCAGGGTCATCAACAGTTGACCCATCGATCTCAAGTGGACCAATCTGATTCATCCCCTTCCTTCTAGAGTTTACATAAGTAAAGAACTCTTTGCTGTTTTTCTTCGCATCCCTTGCCAAGGATCTCTCGTAATCTGCCTTCGCCTGCCTAACCTCCTTTGCAACTTGGTTACAGATCAACTTGTATCTATCATAGGCGTCCGTATCACGTGTTAATTTGTATGTATCCCATGCATTTTTCTTCTCTGCGATATGCCTCATTAGTTCATCTGACAACCATTTAGGCCTAAACCTTGAACAATATTTCTTAGTTGGTATGTAAAGCCTAGTAGCTTCCACGATAAGTTCTTTGAATGCTTCCCATTTTGAATTGGCTGTTGGCAATATCATCAGTTGATCCCACTGTATAGAATTTAAATACTGTCTCAGTCCATTGTAGTCGCCTTTACGAAAGCAATACCCCTTCCCTTTACCCCTAATGGTAGTTACCTCTTTGAGTAACTCCCACTTCAGCACACTGTGATCACTGCCACCAAGTGGTTCATTTATCTGCAGATTCTTAATGCATAAAGAATCACTACTGATAATCAAATCAAGAGTATTACTCCCTCTAGTTGCCTCCCGAACATGCTGATGTAGAAAACAATCATCCAATAAATCCACAAAAGCCTTGCTACTGTGTGAGTGACCAGCCCCCAAATTCCAGTCAATATCTGGGAAATTAAAATCCCCCATTATAAGACCCCCATTATCAAAGTTAAGGACTTCAATAGACAAGAATTCAACTTAGCCAGATGAGAAATGTTTCCCAAACATTATATTTTTATATCATACAAACACATTTGAACTCAGACTAGCAAAATGACGGAAAAAATACTTACGCACAGTGAACGCAATAAAACTGAGCACTTCCAGGAAGGTCATAATCGATAGGTTGGTTTAAGAGTTTCTCGGCATTTTCTGGTTTCAGATCTTCACTAATCTCATCTAAATCCCGTTTTCTTTTTTTGGTTTTAAGCTGTTTACTACGTGCGGTATTGCCAGAATTCTGCCCTTTCTTTCTTGAGTATCGAGTCATTTCTTATACAGTATTTTCAATCAGCAACAGTACAAATCGACCACACGTGCACGTCTCTGATTTAAAAGACGTGAATCGACACTAGGTGGCATTAGATAGAAACAAAAAGCTAACAAAAATCTAAGAAATTAATGCAATATAAAAAATTGCTCGGACAAATCTCTTTGAAATAAGATTTCATTACTTTACCAAACCAAACAGTACACAGATTTAATAACCTTACACAAATAGTAATTAAAGAGAAAACAAATTTCAGCAACCATCTTTTCACACTTCTAAACCAATTTTACTCTCACACCCATATGCTCTATTTTAAGGAAGACATCGTTCTCCCTATTTTTAAAACCATCTGACTACTTCTATTGAAATGCAATTGAGCAGCAGCCTGGAAAGCAAGGCAATGGGAATTTTCAGGACTGCTGGGAGTCATAGTGAAACAAGTAAATACATGGGCTGTGTTAGGGTAACAAAGAGTAGAAACAGGTGCATGTACACATGCTAGGAGTATAGTTAATAAATTCGATGAGCTTGAAGTGCTAGTCCAGACATCAAAGGCAGATATTGTTGGGATATCAGAGACATGGTGTCACACAGACATAAGCAGGGCAGAACTGGAATTTGGGAAGTGCAATGTGTACAGAAAGGATAGACAGGACAGAATGGGAGGAGGGGTTACACTGTTAGTTAAGAAACATATAAAATCTAAAGAAGTGCATCTAGTTGACATTGGTGGACAGTGCGGTGTTGAGTCTAGTATGACGTGAGCACTGGGAGGGGGAGAGTAGGTGTGTGTTATAGGCCAAATGAATCTGATGAGTATAATGAGCAATTGTGCAGAGAAATAGAGTGGGCCAGTAAATCAGTGTCTTATAATGGGGGATTTTAATTTCCCAGAGATTGACTTGAATTTGAGGGTTGGTCACACACACACTACCTAGGCTTTTGTAGATTTATTAGATGATTGTATTTTACAGCAGCATGTTTGGAAGGCAACTAGAGGGAGTAATACTCTTGATCTGATTATCAGTAGTGATTCTTCATGCATCAAGAATCTGCAGATAAAGGAACCACTAGGTGGCAGTATCACAGTGTGCTGAAGTGGGATTTACTCGAAGAGGTAACTACCATCAGGGGTAAAAGGAAGGGTTTTTGCTTTTGCAAAGGTGACTACGTTGGCCTGAGACTGTATTTAAATTCTATACAGTGGGACCAACTGATGATGTTACCAACAGCAAATTCAAAATGGGAAGCATTCAAAGAATTAATCTTGGAAGCCACTAGGCTTCCAAGATTAATTCTTTGAATGCTTCCCATTTTGAAGAAATATTGTTCAAGATTTAGGTATTGTTCAATATTTCTTCAAAATGCTTCCCATTTTGAAGAAATATTGTTCAAGATTTAGGCTTAAATGGATGTCAGATGAACTAATTAGACATGTGACAAGGAAGAAAAATGCGGGGGATACTTATAAATTGACATGTGACACAGAAGCCTATGATAGATATAAGCTGGTCTGTAAACAAGTTACAAAGGAGGTTAGGCAAGCAAAGGCAGATCATGAGAAATCTTTGGCAAAGGATGCAAAGAAAAACAGCAAAGAGTTCTTTACTTATGTAAATTCTAGAAGGAAGGGAATGAATCAGATTGGTCCACTTGATATTGATGGTTCGACTGTTGATGATCCTGCTCAGGTAGCTAATAAACTAAATGAATATTTGGCATCTACATTCATACATGAGGACTTATTCAGGGAGGGGAATGCCAGAGGTGTATTCAACTCTGGCAGTAAGTTAGATAATCTTGTAATAACTGAGAGTAAAGTGGAGGAGAAATTGTTGAAGATAAACATAAGGAAGGCACCTGGGGTGGATGGAATCTATCCAGTTATATATCAAAGGAGGTGGCAAAGGAAGTAAGCAAACCCTTAGCCATAATTATGAGAGCTTCCCTGGACTCAGGGGAGATACCCATGGACTGGAAATGTGCAAATGTGACCCCTATCCACAAAGGGGGAAAAAAGGGAGACAGGTAATTACAGACCTGTTAGTTTAACTTCCGTTCTAGGGAAATTAATGGAGGCACTGGTTAAAGAAGCATTGTAGGATCATCTAGACAAGACTTCAGTTATAGCTCGAACACAGCATGGGTTTGTTAAGGGAAAGTCTTGTCTGACCAATTTGATTGGATACTCTGATGTAGTCACAAAGGAACTGGATGCAAAGAATAACTTTGATAACATATATTTGGATCTTAGAAAAGTCATAGATACTGTTGCACATGGAAGACTGCTGCACAAATTGGAGCAGTGTGGCATTGGAGGCAAATTGCTGCTATGGATAAAGGGATGGTTGAGTGGGAGAAGACAGAGAGTGGTAATCAATGGACACTACTCTTCGTGGACTAATGTTAGTAGTGGAGTCCCTCAGGGTTCAGTGTTGGGACAATTGTTGTTTTCTGTATTTATAAATGATATTCATGATGGTATATCAAGCTTAATATCCAAGTTTGCAGACTATACAAAGGTTGGCAGGGTTGTTAAGGACACTACTGATGCTATGCCACTGCAACAGGATCTGAAAAGGTTGAGCAGATGGGCTGAGAGGTGGCAACTGAAGTTTAACATTGACAAACGTAAAGTACTGCATATGGGAAGCAGTAACCCCAGAGCAACGTATCAACTCTGTGGTACTACACTGACAGTGGTAGAGAATGAAAAGGACCTGGGGGTAATTGTGCAGGCAGATATGAAGTTTTCTGAGAGTGCAGATGGGCTGCATGAGTAGCTCATGGTGTCTTGTCAATGATATACAGGAATTTTTCTAGCAGGGATAAGAAGGTGATAATTCCCTTGTATAAGGCAATGGTCAGGCCACACCTTGAGTCTGGAGGTCTCATTTCAAGATTAGTGAATGGAATAAAGGGTTGCTCTTACGAAGAAAGGCTTAATTTTGCAAATTACAGTGTGTGGAGACTAGGCACTGGCGAGGTGATCTGATAGAGGTGTATAAAGCCTTGAATGGTTTGAGTATGCTCAATGACGATGGGATTCTTCCTCTTGCTCAGAATAATCATCTGAGAGGGCATAAATTCAAATAGAGGAAAGACAGATTTAGGATAGATGTGCAGAAATTTGCCATTAGCCAGTGGGTAGTTGGTTGGTAGAACAGACATCCATCCCTTGTTGTGGAAGTTGATAGCCTAAATAAATTTAAGGCTCAGCCGGACAGGTATTTCGAATGAACGGAGGAGTGAAATTGGAGTGGATTTTCTTTTTTTGGCTGATGCTGCATAAGCTTGCTTTCTTGCATCATATACCTCTACTAATGCTAATGCTAACAGAGAGTGGTAATCAATGGACACTGCTCTTCGTGGGCAAATGTTATTAGTGGAGTTCCTCAGGGTTTGGTGCGGGGCCCGTTGTTGTTTTGTGAATTCATCAATGATACTGATGAAGGTATATCAGGATTAATGTCCAAGTTTCCAGATGATCCAAAGGTTGGCAGGGTTGTTAACAACAGTAAAAACAGTATGCTGCTCAACTGGATCTACACAAGTTGAGCAAATGGGCTGAGAAGTGGCAACTGAAGTTTTTTATATTGACAAATGCAAATTACTGCATATTTGTAGCAATAACCAAAGAGAAACGTACCAACTGGGTGGTACTACACTCAGGGAAGTGGAAAAGACCTGTAGGTAATTGTGCAGTCAAATATCAAGTTCGCCCTACAGTGTAGATGGGCTTCTAGGGCAGGTCATGGAGTCTTTTCAATGATATATAGGAATTTTGCTAGCAGGGTCAAGGAAGTGATTATCCTGTTATACAAGGCAATGTGGAACATTGGATAAAGGAATGGTTGAGTGGGAGACAACAACTGTTGTCTCCCACTCAACCATCCCTTTATCCAATGTAACAACTTACCTTTAATGTCATACCTCTCCAATTTTTACAGTAGTCTTCCATGTGCAGTAGTATCAAAAGCTTTCCTGAAATTGAAGTATATGATATCAAAATTATTTTTGACATTCAGTTCCTTTGTGACCACATCATAGTATCCAACCAAATTGGTTAGACAAGACCTCCCTTTAACAAACCCATGCTGTGTCTTATCTATTACTGCAGTCTTGTCTAGATGATCCTGTAATGCTTCTTTAACCAGTGACTCTATTATTTTTCCCGGAACACAAGTTAAACTAACAGTTCTATAGTTACTTGTGTCACCTTTTGAACCCCCTTTGTGAATTGGTGATACAATTGCACACCTCCAGTCCATGGGGACCTCCCCTGAGTCCAAGGAAGCTCTCATAATTATGGCTAAGGGTTTGCTTACTTCTTTTGCTGCCACTTTTAATATAACTGGATAGATCTCATCCACCCCAGGTGCCTTCCTTATGTTTAACTTCAGCAATTTCTCCTCCACTTTGCTCTCAGTTATTACAAAATCACTTAGCTCCCTGTTAGAGTTTGATAAACTTCTGGCATTCCCCTCATTGAATAACTCCTCATGTGTGAATGTAAATGCAAAATACTCATTCAGTTTATCAGCTATCTGAGCATGATCATCAATAGTCAACCCATCTATGTTAAGTGGTCCAATCTGATTTATCCCTTTCCTTCTAGAGTTTACATAAGTAAAGAACTCTTTGCTGTTTTTCTTTGGATCCTTTGCCTAAGATTTCTTGTAATCTGCCTTCACCTGCCCAAACTCCTTTATGACTTGATTACAGATAAGCTTATGTCTGCCATAGGCTTACATATGATAGACATGCATCCTATACATTTTTCTTCTCTGCAATTAATTCATCTGACATCCATTTACATTTTTCTTCTCTGCAATTAATTCATCTGACATCCATTTACATTTTTCTTCTCTGCAATTAATTCATCTGACATCCATTTAGGCCTGAACATTGAACAGTATTTCTTAGTTGGAATGAAAAGCTTAGTAGCTTTCAAGATTAAGTCCCTGAAGGCTTCCCATTTAGAATTCAATGTTGGTAACATAATCAGTTGACCCCACTGGTCAGAATTGAAAAACTGTCTGAGACCCCTGTAGTCACCTTTACAAAAGCCCTACCCTTTAGCCTTGATGGTAGTTATATCTTTAAGTAATTCCCATATCAGTACATTGTGGTCACTGTCACCCAGTGGTTTCTTTATCTGCAAATTCTTAATTCATGAATAATCACTGCTGATAATCAGATAAAGAGTATTACTCCGTCTGGTTGCCTCTCGAACATGCTGCTGTAGAAAACAGTCATCCAATAAATCCCAAAAATTCTTGCTAGTGTGCAAGTGACTAACCACAAGTTCCAGCCAATATCTGGAAATTTAAAATCCCTCCATTATAAGACATTCTGATTTACTGGCTCTTTTCTCTGCACAATTGCTCATCAGATTCAATTGTCCTATAACACATACCTACTCTCATTTTCCCTTTCCTAGTGCTTATTTCACACCAAACAGACTCAACATTGCATTGTCCACCATCAATTGAAAGCACTTCCTTACATTTTATGTGTTTCTTAACTAACAGCATAACCTCTCCTCCCTTCCTGTCTTGTCTATCCTTTCTATACACATTGTACTCCCTAAATTCCAGTTCTGCACTTCTTATCTCTGTGTGACACCATGTACTCCCCAATCCCAACTCTGATAATCTCTGATATCCCAACAATATCTGCATTTGATATCTTGACTAGCACTTCAAGCTCATCAAATTTATTAACTATACTCCTAGCATTGGTGTACACGCACCTGTTTTTATTCTTAGTTATCTTAACACAGCCCATGTATTTATTTGATTAGTTCAACTGTATTACTTCAACTCTATCATACACTTGTTCATTCTAAACTAGATTATGCATCCCTGGTGTCCGCATCGACTAGAAACTGCATGCTTGATAGCTTGACCCAGTCAATATCAGGCTATTCGTATTACTACTGGAGTATTTTGAATATTTCCTGTCCAGACTCTATACATCGAATGGACGTATAGACTATGTGGGAAGCAACCAAACCATTTTTGCAATTTTTATTACGGTACACGTTTAAACTAAAATCCCTGCCAGGATGACCCTGTTCCACATGGACATCCATTTTTCAGCAACATAAGGAAAACTGCTATAATAGATATAAGATTGCCAACTGTCCCTTTAGTATTCATGTCCAAGAGCTATTAAAAGATTTGAACATCATGGTAGACAGTGTTTTGGAGTCAAGGCAACCTCTTCTGCCATGGCATGCTTGAGTACCATCATTCAACTTCTGTATTAAAAATTGGGGAAAGGTCACAATCCACCTTCTGTCTACTTACAACTTTATGCTACCTGTCGAGCTGAATACTCTGACCTTGACCTTACCTCTGAGAAGAGGCAAGATCAAGCAGCAGAGTTGTATGCTGTGTGATTAGTCTTGGACCATATTAAAACCCACAATTACTACACAAAAACCCACAATTACAAAGGTGTACAATGTACACCTTCGTAATTGTGGGTTTGATTATGATTATAGGACTTATTAAGGATGAGATGTAATCCTCATTCCATTGTGACCTAGATACAGTAGATGGGACATTGTTTCTGAACATTCATTCAACGTCCATTTCTATTGGATTACGAGCCATTTTGAGATGAGGGTGGAAGGGATAATGAATTGTCAGACACTGCAGCCAGACCAACACAACCCCAGAATAATTGCAGCCCATAAGTCTCCTATGTGGACTACAGGAAATATTTGCAGTAGATTACTCTCCCAGTGGCAACAACCATGATAGGGATAGGTCACAAACAAGCCATATCAGATAAAGCTTGTAATCAAATGCTGGTGGTCTAGAGAGGAAGTTGTTCTTCCTTGCCTCCATGTAGGACATTATTATTATTATTATTAATGGCCATATGGTACAAGGAAGCCTGAGGCTTATGCTGCACCATCCAAAAAAATATAGTCATCTTACACATTAATTTCTGCTGAGAGAAGATGACTCCCCTATGTGAGAGAATTATGATAGCTTTTTAACCATTCAACATACTTTATATATATAATATGACCACTCAACATATTTGAGTGGTCATATTATAGACACAAATGTGCTTTATATGAGGGCTGTTCAAAAGTTGATGACGCTGTAGAGTAGATATCTTTTAAGGACACAAAAGATGTTCTACACGTTGGCACTAATGAGTAAGAGATCTGCAGATTTAGTTAACAAATACCAGTCAATGTTGAAAAAAAGTCGCAAGTTAGAATTAAGAATGATCATAATTTTTTTTTAAAAACACACATTTATTAATCATCCATATTTTGATGGTCCTTTTCAAAGTAGTCCCTCCCCATTTGATGAAATGCACTTACTCCAATGTTTCTGTCATTCTTCAAAAACATGGTAGAAGCCATTTTTTGATATGCATTTGAGAATTGCCTCTGATGTCTTTATAACTCGTTCTGATGACTAGAAACTTTCCTCACAGCTCCTTCTTTACCTTTGGAAATAAAAAAAAAATTGCAAGGTCAGAGCTGTAGGGTAGATGAGAGACACATTTGACTTTAATGCTATCTAGGTACTTGTTGACAGTATGAGCAATGTGAGGTCTTGCATTGTTGTGATGCAGCAATCACTCTTCTGTGTACAGTTGTGGTCGTTTTCTATGAATGTGATACTGCAAAGTGAGCAGTACAGTTTTGTAGTAAGGTCCCGTAACAGTTGTATGATGCAGCACAACATGCTGGTAAATCATTTCTTGATGTCAAAAAAAAAAGAGATGATGTAATGTTTCTTGAAGAAGCCACAACTTTTGCTTTTTTGGCGTTGCCGATGACATAGACTTACAGAGTTTTGTTGCTTACTCTCTGGGTTGAAATGATGAAGGCATGTCTCATTCGCCATTATCACCTAGTGCAGAACCTCACTATCTTCAGTAACCATCCATTACAGCTCCTGATAAACTGGCCTGCAAAATTGCTGTGGCTGTGAGTAGGCTTGGAACACAGCATGCACAAATGTGTCATATGCAAATGGTCATGGAGAATGCTGTGTGTGTGCTTCCTACTGATATTCTCAACATCTCTGCCAGTTGCCTTACTGTTATACAGCAATCTTCTCTCACAATTATAGATGCAGTGTTTATGGTTTCTGTGGTGACAGCAGTGGTTGGAACTCCAGTCCATCTTTAAAGCACCTGTGAGCTGTACTATATAGAAGCATAGATTCATCATAAGCCTCTTTTAACATTTCGTACACTGCAGCTGATGTTTTTTTGAGATAGAAACAAAATTTGAGAGCAGCATACTGTTCCTTGCATGTCACATCCATTGTTATGTAGGTGAAACTGAACAGGCATAAACTTGACTGACTGCCAGGGTAACATCATGCACACAAGTCAACTGTTCAGTTGCTATGTGATGTAGCTTGGTTTGGTCTTAAATTCTGCAGCTCACCTAGAAATAGCAAACAGTATGGTCATTCATGAAAAATTATGATCATTCTTTATTGAACAGCCCTTGTATTTTACTGCTTTTAGTCATCTGAGCTTTATACACTTAGATTTTATCTAACAGAGACAAAGTGTCAGCTGTTCTTTGTTATTTAAAAACACTAAATCTTTTCACTCTTATTTCAAATGTACCTTTTTTAAAGTATTTTTATCGTTATACATTTTTGTGTGACTTAATTCATTTGGTCACGGAAACGTTTTCACTGTTGACCTGGCTTTTGCACATCAGCCTTAGTTGGGAATTTGTCAACAAAACTCAAATCAGATATTCAAATGAGTGACAGTGGTGAAACCTCCATACAGTCATTAATAAAGCAACTTTCAGAAAAATATATTTAGAATCAGCTGATAGGGGAGTGAAATGATGTCTTCTTCCTACAGTTAGTAGTTCGTCGAAGATACCTCCTTTTATACCTATTCGTGACATGAGAATGATTTCATTTTTCTGAGTTTCCCCGGCATGTTTTTTGTAGGACTTTGTGCTAGGCAGTGTAACTTGCCTAGCACAAAGTCCAACAAAACTCAACCCACTTGTAAACATGTAAAATTGATATTATTTTACACTTGAAAAATATTTGTTTTGAAGTAAATGACACAAATAAGGATAAATAAATAAATGAAACTGTGGTGGTTGGTATTATTTTGTTCCCCCCCACTAGTTCTAAATATATGTGTGGCATCAATGGTGGAGTGGTGAGCAAGAATACTTTTTGAGACAGATCAGCAAGGCTGTCTTTGGTGAGAAGAGTGGAGCAATTGCAGCAGTGCCCTAAAACTTTTCAGGGTTCCAGAAAAATCAAATTGTTCATTAAATTAAATATACCTTTTGTTTTTGAGTGTTGGCAAAAAATGTGTACCAGATTGTATGGGACCTTAACCTGGAATTTTCCATGTAGTATAAAAATACACAATTATACACACTATCCTCCAAAAAGTATCTGGACATATTTTGGTTTCACTTTGATGTCATTGCCATGCACTTTAATAGCATGTACTCCTCTTTGACTACTACGGCATACTCATGCTTTATGCTTTTCATCAATGAATGATAGATTGCAGCAAGAACAGTCCTCCATTCCTTCTGGAGAACAGGGACCAGTTGAATTACTTATGTGGGAAGTGTTAATCTGGCCCTCACCCAACAGTACAAAATTACTATATCTAAGCCATATTGTGTCTTAGATATGGTAATTTAGGAACCCTTATAATCTTAAAACCCTTAAATTAGATTTTAGAGTTCGTGAGTTCATTGAAAGTCAACAATCTCAGATTGACTTTCAATGGATGAAATTTAATGACTTTCAATAGCCATGATAGATTGCTGTGAGGTTGTTCACATCCACTTCCCCAGACAAAATCATCACTACAATTCCCTTCTGTTATGTGTGTACTTTTAATTTTGTGTTCCTGTTTTATTTCAAGAGTCTGTGGTTATTTTTGTTAAGAAGTATATGCATATTTCTATCTCACTATCTGATTACTATTAAAGTAGTTATAGCCTTTCAGTTATACAGAGAGTAAGGGAAGCCCTAAATTTTTTTCCAGAAACTGGTACTTGAGGCAAACCATGAAATTGATACCCAGGGGAAACTATGGAACTTGCTGTTGTTATGGGGGTTTGATGGCGCATAAGCTATGTTGGCTATAATGTGCCACTATGGAACTGGAATTCCCCCCAAACCATAAGGACATATATAGGCTGAGGTTTTTTATAAACCAGGAAACATTTCGCTGAGTGGCGATTCATTATGACTGAGTTATTGCTTATAAAAATTGTGGAGTGGGTCTCCTTGACTTCATTTCACCAATTAAAAATGAATCTTGCTAAAATCATTTATCTTTGCAGTAAATAAAAGAACTGAAATATTTATAAATTCTAAGAAATGTAGAGAAATGAATCAAGTCATATTCCCTCCACTGATGATTAGGAATTGAAATAAGGACATCTTTATTTTATTTGTATTTTTTTATTTAAATTTTTTTAAAAAACCAACATCCCATAGTGGTTAAACAGAATCCCATAGTGGTTTAAAACCAACCACTATGGCAGTGGTTTTCAACCTTTTATTAATAACGGCACCCCTAAATAATTTATTTTATTTTGCGGCACCCTTGCTCAATCTACTCAATACTCAATAATCTGTCTGTTAGACTCTCTCTCTCTCTCTCTATATATATATATATATATATATATATAAAATATTAAAAAAATATATGTTATATGATAGTTATTACAATAACATAATTATAAAAATTACATTTCATAATACAAATTATATATATACAGTATATAATAATTTTATTCTTTTTATAGAGGTACTAAGTAAACATCAATTATAGATCACCACAAAATTAAAACGATACTGTACAACTTTTTATAATGAAATAAACATATAAATTTTAAAAAATAATAAGTTTAAGTAATTTAAACCCAAATTACATGGCACCCCTGGAATGTTGTTGCAGCACCCTAAGGTGCCGCGACACTGAAAACCATTGCACTATGGGATTCTGCAAACAAGAACATAAAAGTCAGCTGGAAACAGTCTCCTTTTATTCAGAAACACCTGTAAATAAATATTTATGTATTCATGGCAATTGCAAACATCTGAATTAATTATTAAGGTCAGCCAGTTAAAAAAAAGAAATGTTCTTGTTTATACTCCGACATGACCACCAGGTCAGTGGAGTTTACAATAAATCAAATGTTAATCGTATTTAGTAGTTACAGGCTTGAACCCCAGCCTACTCAAAGAGCATATGCTACTGCACTCGTGCTGCTGACAAAACACCACAGTTCACAATGGGTCATACATTTTCCATGGCAGCCCCTTTACTTGTGGCCATGCTCATTGAACCATGACTGGCCAGTATTCAACATACTTAGCATTAGCATTAGCATTAGTAGAGGCATATGATGCAAGAAAGCAAGCTTATTCAGCATCACCCAAAAAAAAAAAAAAAAAAAAACCCCACTCCCATTTCACCCCTCCGTTCGTTCGAAATACCTGTCCGGTTGAGCCTTAAATTTGTTTAGGCTATCAACTTCAACAACAAGTGATGGAAGTCGGTTCCACCAACCAACCACCCGCTGGCCAAAGGCAAATTTCCGCACATCTATCCGACATCCGTCCTTCCTCAATTTGAATTTATGCCCTCTGAGGTGATTATTCTGAGCAAGATGAAGAATCCCATTGGCATTGAGCATGCTCAAACCATTCAAAACCTTATACACCTCTATCAGATCACCTCGCCGGTGCCTAGTCTCCAGACTCTGTAATTTGCAAAACTTAAGCCTTTCTTCGTAAGAGCAACCCTTTGTTCCATTCACTAATCTTGTTGCCCTTCTCTGTACCCGTTCCAGCAGCTCTACATCCTTCTTGAAATGAGGCCTCCAGACCTGTATACAGTACTCAACATATGGCCTAACCATTGCCTTATACAAGGGAATAATCACCTCCTTATCCCTGCTAGAAAAATTCCTGTATATCATTGACAAGACACCATGAGCTACTCTTGCAGCTCATATCTGCACTGCTCAGAGAACTTCATATCTGCCTGCACAATTACCCCCAGGTCCTTTTCATTCTCCACCACTGTCAGTGTAGTACCGCAGAGTTGATACGTTGCTCTGGGGTTACTGTTTCCCATATGTAGTACTTTACATTTCTCAATGTTAAACTTCATTTGCCACCTCTCAGCCCATCTGTTCAACCTTTCCAGATCCTGTTGCAGCAGCATAGCGTCAGTAGTGTCCTTAACAACCCTGCCAACCTTTGTATCATCTGCAAACTTGGACATTAAACTTGATATCCCATCATCAATATCATTCATAAACACCGAAAACAACAACGGACCCAACACTGAACCCTGAGGAACTCCACTAATAATAACATTAGTCCACGTTGAGCAGTGTCCATTGATTACCACTCTCTGTCTTCTGCCACTCAACCATCCCCTTATCCATAGCAGCAATTTGCCTCCAATGCCACACTGCTCCAATTTGTGCAGCAGTCTTCCATGTGCAACAGTATCAAAAGCCTTTCTAAGATCCAAATATATAATATCAAAGTTATTCCCTGCATCCAGTTCTTTTGTGACTACATCATAGTATCCAATCAAATTGGTCAGGCAAGACCTGCCCTTAACAAAACCATGCTGCGTCTGAGCTATAACTGAATTATTGTCTAGATGATCCTGCAGTGCTTCTTTAACCAGTGCCTCCATTAACTTACCTGGAACAGAAGTTAAACTAACAGGTCTATAATTACTTGTGTCAGCCTTTGATCCTCCTTTGTGAATTGGGGTTACATTTGCACATCTCCAGTCTATGGGTACCTCCCCTGAGTCCAAAGAAGCTCATAATTATGGCTAGGGGTTTGCTTACTTCCTTTGCTGCCTCCTTTAATATAACTGGATAGATCCCATCCACCCCAGGTGCCTTTTTTATGTTTATCCTCAACAATCTCTCCTCCACTTTCCTCTCAGTTATTACAAAATCATCCAGCTCACTGCCAATGTTTACTTTACCTACATCATTCTCCTTCCTGAATAACTCCTCATGCGTGAATGTAGATGCAAAATACTCGTTTAGATTGTTAGCCACCTGAGCAGGATCCTCAACTGTTGAACCATCAATATCCAGTGGACCAATCTGATTCATCCCTTTCCTTCTCGAGTTCAAATATGTGAAGAACTCTTTTCTGTTTTTCTTTGCATCCTTTGCCAAGGATTTTTCGTAGTCTGCCTTTAGCATTAGCATTAGCATTAGTAGAGGCATTTGATGCAAGAAAGCAAGCTTATGCAGCATCAGCCAAAAAAAAAAAAAAAAAAAAAAAAAAAAGTAACATAAATAAATAAAAATAACCACTTCCACTTCACCCCTCTGTTCGTTCGAAATACCTGTCCAGCTGAGCCTTAAACTTATTTAGGCTATCAACTTCCACGACAAGGGATGGAAGTCTGTTCCACCCACCAACCACCCGCTGGCTAAAGGCAAATTTCCGCACATCTATCCTACATCTGTCTTTCCTCAATTTGAATTTATGCCCTCTCAGGTGATTTTTCTGAGCTAGAGGAAGAATCCCATCAGCATTGAGCATGCTCAAACCATTCAAGGCTTTGTACACCTCTATCAGATCACCCCGCTGGTACCTAGTTTCCAGACACTGTAATTTGCAAAACTTAAGCCTTTCTTCGTAAGAGAACCCCTTTGTCCCATTCACCAATCTAGTTGCCCTTCTCTGTACTCGTTCCAGCAGCTCTACATCCTTCCTGAAATGAGGCCTCCAGGCCTGTATACAGTACTCTAGGTGTGGCCTGACCATTGCCTTATACAAGGGAATAATCACCTCCTTATCCCTGCTAGAAAAATTCCTATATATCATTGACAATACACCATGAGCTACTCTTGCAGCTCGTCTGCACTGCTCAGAGAACTTCATATCTGCCTGCACCACCACCCCCAGGTCCCTTTCATTCTCTACCACTGTCAGTGTAGTACCACAGAGTTGATACGTTGCTCTGGGGTTGCTGTTTCCCATATGTAGTACTTTACATTTGTCAATGTTAAACTTCATTTGCCACCTCGAAGCCCATCTGCTCAACCTTTCCAAATCCTGTTGCAGCAGCATAGTGTCAGTAGTGTCCTTGACAACCCTGCCAACCTTCGTATCGTCTGCAAACTTGGACATTAAGCCTGATATACCATCATCAATATCATTTATAAATACAGAAAACAATAAAGGCCCCAATACTGAACCCTGAGGGACTCCACTAATAACATTAGTCCACGATGAGCAGTGTCCATTGATTACCACTCTCTGTCTTCTCCCCCTCAACCACCCCTTTATCCATAGCAGCAACTTGCCTCCAATGCCACACTGCTCCAATTTGTGCAGCAGTCTTCCATGTGCAACAGTATCAAAAGCCTTTCTAAGATCCAAGTATATAATATCAAAGTTATTCCCTGCATCCAGTTCTTTTGTGACTGCATCATAGTATCCAATCAAATTGGTCAGGCAAGACTTCCCCTTAACAAAACCATGCTGTGTCCTAGCTATAACTGAAGTCTTGTCTAGATGATCCTGCAGTGCTTCTTTCACCAGTGCCTCCATTAATTTTCCGGGAACAGAAGTTAAACTCACAGGTCTATAATTACTTGTGTCAGCCTTTGATCCCCCTTTGTGAATTGGGGTCACATTTGCACATCTCCAGTCAATGGGTACCTCCCCTGAGTCCAAGGAAGCTCTCATAATTATGGCTAAGGGTTTGCTTACCTCCTTTGCTGCCTCCTTTAATATAACTGGATAGATCCCGTCCACCCCAGGTGCCTTTCTTGTGTTTATCTTCAACAATTTCTCCTCCACTTTGCTCTCAGTTATTACAAGATTCTCTAGCTTACTGCTAGAGTTGAATACACCTCTGGCATTCCCCTCGCTGAATAACTCCTCATGTGTGACTGTCGATGCAAAATATTCATTTAGTTTGTTAGCTACCCGAGCAGGGTCATCAACAGTTGACCCATCGATCTCAAGTGGACCAATCTGATTCATCCCCTTCCTTCTAGAGTTTACATAAGTAAAGAACTCTTTGCTGTTTTTCTTCGCATCCCTTGCCAAGGATCTCTCGTAATCTGCCTTCGCCTGCCTAACCTCCTTTGTAACTTGGTTACAGATCAACTTGTATCTATCATAGGCGTCCGTGTCACGTGTTAATTTGTATGTATCCCATGCATTTTTCTTCTCTGCCATATGCCTTATTACTTCATCTGACAACCATTTAGGCCTAAACCTTGAACAATATTTCTTAGTTGGTATGTAAAGCCTAGTAGCTTCCACAATAAGTTCTTTGAATGCTTCCCATTTTGAATTTGCTGTTGGCAATATCATCAGTTGATCCCACTGTATAGAATTTAAATACTGTCTCAGTCCATTGTAGTCGCCTTTACGAAAGCAATACCCCTTCCCTTTACCCCTAATGGTAGTTACCTCTTTGAGTAACTCCCACTTCAGCACACTGTGATCACTGCCACCAAGTGGTTCATTTATCTGCAGATTCTTAATGCATGAAGAATCACTACTGATAATCAAATCAAGAGTATTACTCCCTCTAGTTGCCTCCCGAACATGCAATCTGATTCATCCCTTTCCTTCTCGAGTTTAAATATGTAAAGAACTCTTTTCTGTTTTTCTTTGCATCCTTTGCCAAGGATTTTTCGTAGTCTGCCTTTGCCTGCCTAATCTCCTTTGTGACTAGGTTACAGACCAACTTATATCTATCATAGGCTTCCATGTCACCCATTAATTTGTATGTATCCCATGCATTTTTCTTCTCTGCCACATGCCTCATTAGTTCATCTGACAACCATTTAGGCCTAAACCTTGAACAATATTTCTTAGTTGGTATGTAAAGCCTGTAGCCTCCAAGATTAGTTCCTTGAATGCTTCCCATTTTGAGTTCGCTGTTGGTAACACCATCAGTTGGTCCCACTGTATACCCGGCAACCCAAAGGTCGCGGGTTCGATTCCCGCCTCGGGCTTGGATCAAAGTACTGCAAAAAACCTTGGGAGGTGCAATATGGCCACAGAAGCCGATGCGCCAACAACTACCAAATCAATCAATCCCACTGTATAGAATTTAAATACTGTCTCAGACCATCATAGTCGCCTTTACAAAAACAAAAACCCTTCCCTTTACCTCTGATGGTAGTTACCTCCTTGAGTAAATCCCACTTCAACACACTGTGATCACTGCCACCTAGTGGTTCATTTATCTGCAGATTCTTAATGCATGAAGAATCACTACTGATAATCAGATCAAGAGTATTGCTCCCTCTTGTTGCCTCACGAACATGCTGATTAGTTACTTAGTTTAGTATACTGAATGACTGATTTCTCGACATTAGTTTAGTACATTGGATATGTAGTTTCCGAACATTAGAGTGAATTAAGAAACTGTTGCTTTTAAAATGCAGGGTTAACTTTACCAATAAACATATTGGTATACATGTATACTTGCATATATACCAATGCCAGAAGTATAGTAAATAAATTTGATGAATTTGAAGTGTTGGTCAAGACATCAAAGGTGGATATTGTTGGGATATCAGAGACGTGGTGTCACACAGATATTAGGAATGCAGCATTAGCATTAGTAGAGGCATATGATGCAAGAAAGCAAGCTTATGCAGCATCAGCCAAAAAAAACAAAAACAAAACACACTCCCATTTCACCCCTCTGTTTGTTTGAAATACCTGTCCAGCTGAGCCTTAAATTTGTTAAGGCTATCAACTTCCACAACAAGGGATGGAAGTCTGTTCCACCAACCAACTACCCACTGGCTAAAGGCAAATTTCTGCACATCTACCTTACATCTGTCTTTCCTCAATTGGAATTTATGCCCACTCAGGTGATTATTCTGAGCAAGAGGAAGAATCCCATCGGCATTGAGCATGCTCAAACCATTCAAGGCTTTATATACCTCTATCAGATCACCTCGACGGTGCCTAGTCTCCAGACACTGTAATTTGCAAAACTTAAGCCTTTCTTCGTAAGAGCAACCCTTTGTTCCATTCACTAATCTCATTGCTACTCTCTGTAGTGGTTCCAGCAGCTCTATTTCCTTCTTGAAATGAGGCCTTCAGACATGTATACAGTACCCAAGGTGTGGCCTGACCATTGCCTTATACAAGGGAATAATCACCTCCTTATCTCTGCGAGAAAAATTCCTGTATATCATTGACAAGACACCATGAGCTACTCTTGCAGACCATCTGCACTGCTCAGAGAACTTCATATCTGCCCCAGGTCCTTTTCATTCTCTACCACTTTCAGTGTAGTACCACAGAGTTGATACATTGCTCTGGAGTTACTGTTTCCAATATGTAGTACTTTACATTTGCCAAGGTTAAACTTCATTTGCCACCTCTCAGCCCATCTGCTCAATGTAGTGTCCTTAACAACCCTGCCAACCTTTGTATCGTCTGCAAACATGGACATTAAGCTTGACATACCATCATCAATATCATTTATAAATACAGAAAACAACAATGGACCAAACACTGAACCCTGAGGGACTCCACTAATAACATTAGTCCATGATAAGCAGTGTCCATTGATTACCACTCTCTGTCTTCTCTCCATCCCTTTATCCATAGCAGCAATTTGTCTCCAATGCCAAACTGCTCCAATTTGTGCAGCAGTCTTCCATGTGCAACAGTATCAAAAGCCTTTCTAAGATCCAAATATATAATATCAAAGTTATTCCCTGCATCCAGTTCTTTTGTGACTGCATCATAGTATCCAATCAAATTGGTCAGGCAAGACCTTCCCTTAACAAAACCATGCTGTGTCCGAGCTATAACTGAAGTCTTGTTGAGATGATCCTGCAGTGCTTCTTTAACCAGTGCTCCATTAATTTTCCTGGAACAGAAGTTAAACTCAAAGGTCTATAATTACTTGTGTCAGATTTGATCCTCCTTTGTGAATTGGTGTCACATTTGCACCTCTCCAGTCTATGGGTACCTCCCCTGAGTCCAAAGAAGCTCTCATAATTATGGCTAAGGGTTTGTTTACTTCCTTTGCTGCCTCCTTTAATATAACTGGACAGATCCCATCCACCCAAGGTGCCTTTCTTGTATTTATCTTCAACAATTTCTCCTCCACTTTCCTCTCAGTTATTAGAAAATCATCTAGCTCACTGCCAGAGTTTACTTCACTTCTGGCATTCCCCTTCCTGAATAATTCCTCATGTGTTAATGTAGATGCAAAATACTCGTTTAGTTTGTTAGCCACCTGAGCAGGATCCTCAACTGTTGAACTATCACTATCCAGTGGACCAATCTGATTCATCCCTTTCCTTCTACAGTTTACATAGGTAAAGAACTCTTTTCTGTTTTTCTTTGCATCCTTTGTCAAAGATTTCTCGTAATCTGCCTTCGCCTGCCTAACCTCCTTTGTAACTTGGTTAAAGATCACCTTATATCTATCATAGGCTTCCATGTCACCCATTAATTTATATTTATCCCATGCATTTTTCTTCTCTGCCATATGTCCCATTAGTTTATCTGACATCCATTTAGGCCTAAACCTTGAACAATATTTCTTAGTTGGTATGTTATTGTTTGTTATTTGGTTTTTAGGAGCATTAGCAACTAAGGCCATATTGCTCCGGGATATGCGGTGGTCATTCCTTGACCTTTCTGCATACTCCGTATTTGGTGGTGACGGGCTCGAACCCCGGTCTAATCAAGAAGCATGTGCTACGCACTGCTGCTCCTTCCCACCTGGCTACGGAGGCGCCCAGTTGGTATGTAAAGCCTAGTAGCTTCCAAGATAAGTTCTTTGAATGCTTCCCATTTTGAATTTGCTGTTGGTAACATCATCAGTTGGTCCCACTGTATAGAATTTAAATACTGTCTCAGACCACCGTAATCGCCTTTACGAAAGCAAAAACCCTTCCCTTTACCCCTGATGGTAGTTACCTCTTTGAGTAAATCCCACTTCAGCACACTGTGACACTGCCACCTAGTGGTTCCTTTATCTGCACATTCCTAATGCATGAAGAATCACTACTGATAATCAGATTAAGGGTATTACTCCCTCTAGTTGCCTCCCAAACATGCTGATGTAGAAAACAATCATCAATCCACATGTCTTGCTAGTGTGTCAGTGACCAACCCACAAATTCCAGTCAATATGTGGTAAATTAAAATCCCCCATTATAAGACTCTCTGATTTACTAGCCCACTCTATTTCCCTCTACAGTTTCTTATTATACTCATCAGAGTCATTAGGCCTATAGCACACTCCTACTCTCAATTTTGATCTCCCAATGCTTATGTCACACCAAACTGACTCGACACTGCACTGTCCAGCGATGTCCACTCCTACTCTCAATTTTGATCTCCCAATGCTTATGTCACACCAAACTGACTCGACACTGCACTGTCCAGCGATGTCGACCGTCTTCACTTCCTTGGATTTTATGTATTTCTTAACTAATAGCATAACACCTCTTCCCTTCCTATCCTGTCTATCCTTTCTGTACACATTGTACTCCCCAAATTCCAGTTCTGCATTCTTTATATCTGTGTGACACCACGTCTCTGATATCCCAACAATATCTGCCTTTGATGTTTTGAGCAATATCTCAAATTCATCAAATTTATTTACCAAACTCCTAGCATTGGTGTACACACAAGTATACATGCACCTGTTCCTGTGTTTACTTGTACCGCAATGACTCCCAGCTGTCTCTGAAGGTGCCTCCATAGCCAAGTGGGCAGGAGCAGCAGTGCGTAGCACACGCTTCTTGATCAGACCGGGGTTCAAGCCCTGACCACCAAATACGGAGGATGTGGAAAGGTCAAGAAATGGCCACTGCATATCCCCGGAGCAATATGGCTTTAGTTGCTAATGCTCCTAAAAACCAAATAACAACAACAACAACAACAACATTCTCTGAAATACCCTGCTTCTTGTTTTCCAGGCTGCTGCTCATTCCAATAGAAGCAGTGCAAGAATCACTTTCACCTCTGCCAATGGCTACTGTTATTCTATTAGTCCTTGTATCCCCCCCAAGCTAGCAGTTTTCCGGCCCACCTAATACTGCCTCGATAGCATCAGCAAATATTCTTGCACCCTTTCTATTTAAGTGTATCCCATCCCTGTAGAAGCTTGTTTGTTTGTTTGTTTTTTGGAGCATTAGCAACTAAGGCCATATTGCTCCGGGATATGTGGTGGTCATTCCCTGACCTTTCCACATCCTCCGTATTTGGTGGTGATGGGCTTGAACCCTGGTCTAATCAAGAAGCGTGTGCTATGCACTGCTGCTCCTTCCCACCTGGCTACGGAGGCGCCTCCTGTAGAAGCAGTCTCTTCTGTTAACAAGTACAGATCAGGCTGAGAAAAATTCTACCTCTTGAGTCTTGCACAATCTCTCCAGGGCCGAATTGATCGACAAGGCTCTGATATATTCCCTCCTATCGTGTCTAGGCAGAACTGCAGACACTTTCAAATTCAACCGTAACTCATGGCTTGTTTTCAGCATTGACTTATACTTGTTAAGTAATTCTGCCGGTCTCCTACTCTTAATATCATTAATGCCATTTGGTTTCATAACCATTAGTATCATTTGGTTTTTAGGAGCATTAGCAACTAAGGCCATATTGCTCCGGGGATATGTGGTAGTCATTTCCTGACCTTTCCACATCCTCTGTATTTGGTGGTCATGGGCTCGAACGCCGGTCTAATCAAGAAGCGTGTGCTATGCACTGCTGCTCCTGCTCACCTACCTATGGAGGTGCCCTCAGCTATGTATCGCAAAACAAAACTGAACTGACAGCACTGAATCCAACCACTAATCACTCACTATGCTGAGCAACGAGTGGATGATTAATGGTTGGATTCAGTGCTTTTATATTGCCAATGAAAAAGTTGGCAGTCTTTGTCCGGCTTTTTCTTCTTCAGTCTTCCAGCTGGTAGCATTTTAAAATTTGGTGATATGTCTAGTTTTTCTTTCTAGAAAATGCATTGATGGCTCCTTCTATATATTACATCAGCGGTTCCCAAAATAGGGGTTCCAGGGGGTTTGCACTAAAAATTCTGTAATGGCATCTGCTTAGATTTACATAGGTATATTTTTGTAAACTACAAAATAGTTTAATATTAATTTATGCAATTCAGTTCAAAATTTATATTTAGTTGTGGTTTGGGTCACCCTCCCTTACATAGCGAACATTTGCGACAGGATTTTAGGGGGGGTGCAAAAATGCCGATATGTATTGCACCATTTGGCTGTGGTAAAAGGGTTATGAAAATTATAACAAATAATAAACAAATATAGAGTGAAGTAAAATAAAATTAAATATAAAGTAAAGAATTGCCAACGAAAGAAACCACATCTCCCACAATTTCTTATAATTAGTTTACTATCTTACAGTATATAGTGTTAAATAAATGTTTTCCATACAATTTTTTTTTCATTCTTAAAGACCATTATTATGTATAGGTACTTAATAATTTTATATTATTATAATATCACTTATAAAACATAATACTGGAAATATTTTATAATAAAAATTCGGAACTATTATATGATTTCAGAGAATATAAGGCTTAATGGTTCGCGACAAAAATATTGTTGAGGGGGTTTGTGAGGCAAAAAAGGTTGGGAACTGCTGTATTACATTAATATTTATCACTTAAACATGGTTGAAAAGCTGGTATACAAAAGGTAGGAGAGTTCTTTCAACAATCACTTCCACTCTGAAATTTCCATACAAGGTATACCAACCATTGAATGCCTATTCTTGGTGGGATGTTGTAAGTTTTTCTCTACTGGGTGGCTCTGTAGAGTAAATTTTTTCATGAAATTTCAAAAATTAAAACTTTATATATAAATGCTTTCGTTTTTACCTGATTTCCCAACATTACAGTGATATTATTGCCAAAAAAGCAAATCAGAATTTTACCTCCAATGTTTACATGGCCTCTGATAGACCATTTAAATTTCTGCTTATTTTATTTTAATTCAAAAATAAAATAAAATTCGGCAATGTGTTTTTTTTACACCGATATTTCTTTAAATCAGGGGTGAGCAACCTTCTTCCTGCAGCCATTTAGGCAGCCCAATGTATCCCCAAGTCTAAAACTAGCATACCACAAAATGTCTAGAAAATAAACTCATACACCGACCATTGAACAAAATTTTACTGTAACTAAAATTTAAGGAGATGTTGCAGAAAGTCATATTACTGTTGAAGAAGAGAGCTGACGCTCTCGAAAGCTCCAGGTTTTTAGCGCTTTTAATTTTATATTTTAGCTTATTTTATGGTAAACGATCTTTTATTACAGTTTTTAGTATTTCGCAATATATAATTATTAGTTTATTGTAAATAATTTGTTTTTATACTATTTGTAAAAATTTTAGTTACAGTAAAATTTTGTTCAATGGTCGGTGTATGAGTTTATTTTCTAGATATGAGTTTTCCCGACCTCAGAGGCCTCTTTCAGGATATACCACAAAATGGTTTCACATCAACCTTTGGAAATATCTATTATTAGTAATACTGAATTTTTCTGTATTGCTTTCTTATGTATCTTCCTCAGTATATAAAAATATCGTTACAACCATAAACTGTGCTAAAAATGGCATTGGTGTTATGTAATAATTTTTTAGTGTCTTCGTCTTCAACTTCTTCAACTATTAAATGTAAAAAAAAAAATTAAATATAAAAGTCGATAACAAAAATTAAATTCTATTTTGTAAAAATGAGCAATTAGCAGTAATGAACTGTCTCGTGGCCTGTGATTACTTTCCCACAAGAACCCATACTGCCTGCAACCTACAACATTTTATCTGTTTTTTAACTCCCCTAACCAAAAAAGATTGCGCACCTTGCTCTTTTATACAGTATTTTCTGTTTTCATTTCAATATACTATGAATTACGAGAAATAAATTTTTGTCTGTCATTTGACAGATGCCAGCAGAAGCTGCCTAATCTTGCTGTTTTATTTTTCCAGCTTTGCAGAAACGAACTTGAACAGGTGGCAAAAAGATACTCAAGGCATATGGCAGATGACGTGAGATTCATTTCAATTCGGGGGAAAATGAATGACCTTGAAAATTCTAAGAAATAATGATAAAAACATTAACTTTTATTATTATTATTATTGCTCTTATATTATTTCTCCCTGATTGGGGGGGTTCCACCCCATGATGGATATTGCTACCAAGTACACAGGGTCTTTATTATATCTGGTGTTAATGTTGGTTGAAGAACTCTCTGACTATTCTACAGGTGTTCAAGGATTGCGACTTTCTGGAGTTCCTTGTAGGCTTTGTCTGGGAGACCTAATGCTGCGAGGCTGTTATGTAAGGTCTTTGTCACCGCACTGGTAATTGACATGATGATCAGGATGGTCATTATTTGTTGCTTGTTATTATAATAATTATTAGCCATATTGGTGCAAGGAAGCCTGAGGCTTATGCTGCACCAGTCAAAAATAAAATAAAAAAATCCTGCGTTACCCTGAGAGAGAGAGAGAGAGAGAGAGAGAGAGAGAGAGAGAGAGAGAGAGAGAGAGAGAGAGAGAGAGAGAGAGAGAGAGTCAGAAGTAGGGAATCACCAAGAAAGCAAGAAAGAGAAGAATGATGATAACCAGCTCAGGACCCTGGGTTTGCTAAGCCCATACTCACCAGATGTGAGTCCCTGGGATAAAATGCCACATCTCTCATTATTATTATTATTATTAGTTTTTCTTTTGTAATCTTATTATTAGATTACAAAAATTTGTAATCATAAAAAAATCATTAAAAATTATAAAGAACTTGTGATTCACATTGTTTTTTTTTATCAGTAATCTCCTATATATCTATTTATTTATTACATAATTCAATTTCATCAATTTCCAGATTTAATTTGAGAATTTCAGCTATTTTAAGCTCAAATCATACAACAATGATGAAAAGCTATGATCATCTGCTTTGATTTTCAAAGCTATTTTTTGCAGTGCCATCTATTAAAATTGTGTCTACTTATTAGTTGAAAACAAATAAAAGATGGTATCATGAACTCAAAGATTTCAAGGTGATCTGTATGTTACCATACACACATTATTTTGAAATGTACTTAAAAAGATCTTGAACAACATAAATATATGCACATACTCCCCAGAGCTGGCATACAAAAAACAAATTTATGTATGTGTTCTGAAAAGTGTTCAAATTATTGAAAATAACTTCCTATTAGTGATAAGATTGGTGTGTTTGTTTATATTATGAGATAAAAGGCATGGCAGATAAGGAGATCTGACATTAATAAACTTATAATCCTGAATGTTTGTCACCAATTTATTAAATTATTGCTATCACTATCTACAATGTGGTCCCGCCGTGGTTTTGGATGTCTGTCGAGTTCTTTACTGGTTTTCCATTTGCCATTTGGCTGTAATATGCCTTGATGGGTTTTTGTACACCTAGTCATATCAAAAGTACATTCAGTATTTTGTTGAACAAATTCACTATGTTCGTTGGAGGATTCAGAAGACTGAAATTTGCCGATAACAGTTCTTTGCATTGCAGGATGTTGGTAGTCAGATTGAGGTGCAAGTAAGTTTTCATTGGCAGAGGTGAGGTAAGTGGCTTGAACTAGACACTGCTCCGCTTCTTGCAGATATCCCTGTTGCATGTAAACTGCACACAAATTGTGGAGAGCCTGGAAGTTTGGTGGCTCCACCTCAATTATTTTTTCATAACACTAGAAAAGAAAAGAAAAAATGACTCCGTTATTGTTTATTATACAACCTGACAAAGTAATAGTCTCCATTAAAATTCCTTATGTTTTTTTTCCTCTAATCTTAATGCAGTGAAGGAAACATTGTCCCCCCCCACTCGAAGTGCTGCTATGCCAATAAGTTGAGTGGTGGGATAACATCAGACCAATGCTACAGGTGGGAAATCTAAAAGTTTCTACTTTAAAAATAAATTTTTTTTTCTGATTGGTAATGCAATATATTAGACTGATTTATTTATTAATTTATAGAATCGAATTAGAGTTGACCATTCTTACATTAACCCTCTGGCAGGCATGCCTGTTTTCTTCAAGGATTACTCAAGCACTCAAGAAATAATTCAAAATTTTAATTTTTGATGGTACCTTTTATTTTCAATCTATTAAGAACATGACACTGAAAAATCCATTTTTATATTAAAAATGTATATTTTTAATTTTTTAAAATAAAATTCCTGTAAGCATGTTATTATTTTTTTTAATAGGCAAACTTCTTTAATAATAAAACTAATGACATAGATCAAAAGACAAACTAATAATGAAGGAAAACTAAAACTGGCATCGATGTTACTCATATATATATATATTATTATTTTTTAAAATTTAAATGACACTGCATATGCTCCTGAGGTGCATCCATCACTAGGTTAAGTATACTAGTCAAAATTACACATTACTCATATCTAATTTATCATATAAAAAGTTACCTCAAATTAATTGTTCTTATGTTGCATTGCACTGCACTGCATTGAATTTACAGGAAATTATGAGAAGAACATGAAAATAAACAATAAATACAACTGTAATTTCTGCATATTGCCCTCTTCAGTATATGCAGAAATGTTTATACAGCAGAGCATCAATAATCTGAACTAATTGGGACTGGGAATAGTTTGAACTTCCGATTTGTTTGGATTTTCGAAATTATCTTTTTTTTCTTTTTGTTTTTTGTTAGTTATTGGTACATCGGCTTCTGTGGCCATAATGCACCTCCCAAGGTTTTTGCAGTACTTTGATCCAAGCCCGAGGCGGGATTCGAATCTGCGACCTTTGGGTTGCCAGGCAGACACTTTACTCACCTGGCTAGCCTGGTCGGCATTTTGAACTTATCAAGAATACTGTTCTGGAGACTAAAAAAAAATGGTTTAGTAACTTTAGAAATAAAAACACTAAGTTGTACTTACATATTTTCATTCATTGGTAACAAAACAAGAAACTTTCAGCCACAATAACACATATGTATAGGCATTTAACAAAAATAATTACTTATTTTTTACTGCACAGTTTTTGAACTTTGTTTCTTTGGTGCCTGATCTCTTAATCTTTTCAGCAAGAGTAGTTGAGTTGGAACTTGGACAGCATTATTCAGTTTGTTTATCGATTTTCACATATCATTTAATTTTGTTAATTGGTGAGGTAATAAAAGTATAAATTTGTGCTTTATATCTTCATCCTCAGATTTTCACTTATTAGAATTGCCATTTAATAGAATCAAAATTCAATTTGGAAACACGATCACAATAACTGCCCCTTACTGTAATTATTTTATAGCACCAGCATAAAAAAAAATAATTGCTGGCTCGTTCGGATTATTGATGTTTTGAATTATTGACGTTTGGATTTTCAACACTCTATTGTATATCCAAAATTAAGTTTTATGTTATGATGGCTTCACCAATCATTGGTCACATGCAATTGCAACCCTGACTGCAGCAGATTAGAGAGCTTATGAACTACCTCTGTGGAATTACTGCATGTGTTTTTGCAGATGTGCATCAGACATTTCTGAAGCTGCACAATTATAAGATGGAATAAGAAGTTCAAAAAGGTTATTTGTATACTGAGAATCATTAGTGCCTGATATAGTCTGAAATAGTTTCATACTTCTATATTTAAAATACTTTATCATATTTTCATTCCATATTCTTATATTTGTCATTCAAATTCATTATCATTTTTCTTTTGGCTGATGACTTTCTGCATTCAAAATGGCTGGAATCCAATACTGCAGAAAGTGAATCTTACATTCAAACTAGGTAACCAGATAATTCCCAGTGCAGTGCTCCATGAATTTGTTTTCTTGGTAAACTCATCTCCCCAGAAGGTGAGTTTACCAAGAAAACAAACTGGGGAAAGGTTTAATGCAGTTTATTCTTGGTAAACCCTTCTTCCCAGAAGATGAATTACAAGCACAAACTGCCTTAAACCTTTCATAAATGAGTTTCTGGACCATATGCATGTGACTTGGGGAGAATTTTTTTTGAGGAAATTGAAATTTTGTAAAAGTTGAAAAACTACATACAAAAATGCTTTTAAATATTTTTTTCCTATTTTAACTTTATAGTCAAACATCAGATAGGATTATTATAAAAATAAAAATCAAAATCTCGTAAAAAAAATTAAAAGAAAGAAAAGAAAAAAGAACCTTCAAAACATATACAATTCATATTCTATTGGTTCCGTTCCTTACATGAAAAAAATGCATGTTTTCATAGTTTTTTTTATAACAGGACTTGGATACTATGCTTATTACTCATGTTGGTCCAAACAAAAAAAAAAAAAAAAAAAAGAAAAGTTAATAACGAAACCACCAAAAAAAAAAAATTGTCTTACCTCTTTTGCTGCTGTATAATTCTTGAGAATGGTGAAATAAGTGTTCCCTAGCAACATAAGGCCCTTTGTGTGTTGAGGATGGTACTGCAACAAAAAAAAAAAGAGGTAAGAATAGCTGATCCAGCTTGGCAACAGAATAACAATTTTATAACTAGCATTTGGATATTTATACTTGACTATCTCAGGACAAATTATTTGTCTTTAATTTCTTTAATCAAAAATGAGAATTTGATCTAAGTGGCAATTGGATCATTTAATCTCAACTATTAGTTTTTTATAAAAAAACTAAATCTCTTGAGTCATTTAACTGTTTTGGTTAAAACATCTATCCTGGCTAGTCAAAATACACTGAAGT